>NC_041390.1:260327132-260461723 GCF_002162155.2 Triticum dicoccoides | reverse complement strand
CCTGCTCTTTCCAGAGCCTCGCGCCCGCCAACCGTAGAAGGGATTCCCTGTGATCCCATAGGTGTCCTTCTCACTGACATCTTTGGTGCGCCAGGTAGGGGGCGCAAGCTGTGAAAATCCAGTTTTTGAGTCAACTTATCGACTCCTTCATCGCGATGGCTCGAGAGGATAAGGCGACGTCAATCAGCCGCACTCTGGTGCCGTCCGCATCCGCAACGACCGTCCGCGTGCTCCTAAAAAGCTAAGTCACGCACAACCTTGAGCATTTCTTCTTAATAGAAGGTTATTCTCGTTGAAAGATCTTGCTCTTTGTACGGAAAACCTGCACGCAATGGGACTCTTCTACTATTGGCAACGCCCTTGTTCTATTTCGAGTCCGCTCAACAGTTCGAGCGGCCGCGCTGAGAACGGCGAGGTGACTTGCCCGCTATGAGCAACGTCCTTGTCCTGTTTCGAGTCCGCTCAACAGTTCAAGCGGCTGCACTAAGAGCAGCAAGGTGGATTGTCCGGTAGCAAGCGCGCCCTAGCAGGCTGCTAAGGATCCATCCTCAAAGCGCCATAGCATGGGCTTATGCGCCGGTGAACCTATCCTACTGGGCGTAGGGTGTATACGTACAAAGAAAGATCGATACAAGAAGATAGCATGTTCCATCTTAAAGTACTGCATAGTTATATTACATCAATAAGTGCTGCGGTTCTAACTTAAGATAAAAATTGTCTTGGTCATGAACTCGTAGCGGCAACGAGAAATGGGGTGGCTAGTCCCAGTGCTGGCCCTCCACTCTCTGGACTCCGTTGATGCACCTGATGATGGGCTCGATACGCTCTCTGACCGTCACAAGGTCCGTCCCTTCCGGCAAGCACTCCAGTGCGTCGGCGAAGTCGACATCGGGGTACCAAAATGCCACCTCCGTGAGTACCTTGGTCAGGGCACCCCGGTAGAGCCTCTGGGACTCGTTGGCCAGATAGGTTGCTCGATTGGAGCGGGGTCGCTCCAAGCCTTCGAAGATGCCCTCGAAGAACAGGGTCAACCTGGCGTTGGGGCTCACGTTCGGCTCCTGGGAGTACCTGACATTCGGTATCACCATGGCAGCCTGCTTCGTGGTGATCCTGTCGGCGACATCGACGAGGCGGCTGATCCAGAGGTTTACGCCCTTCGTGTAGTCCTTGTGCTTGGCAGCATCATTCCTCAGCAGCTGCTTCTCGTCCTCCAGGGCCTTGTTCAGGGTCTATTCACGAGCCCCGGCCTCCGAAACCTTCCCCTCCAAGCCTTCCAGCATCAAGTTCAGATCATTGATGGAGTCGTTGGCCTCGGTGAGCAGCTTGTCCTTGTCGGAGATGGCGACCTACGCATCCGTAAGAGTGTGGTTGGACGTGTCCCTCTCCTTCATCAGCTTTGAGGCCACCTTCTTCATCTCCTCCCGCTCCAGCTCCAGCTCCTTCACCTTGTCGGCATGGACCAAGGCCTGAGCATTGAGTGCCTCTTTTGTGCCTTAGCCCTAGCTCCAGGGTCCGCTGCACGATGAGCTTCTCGACCTCCTTGTCCTTGCCACGGAGCGTGGCGGTGAGCGCCTTCTCACGAGCGGCAAGGTCCTCCTCCTGGGAGTTCAGCATGGTCTGCTGTTGTTGCTGAGCAGCTTCATTTGCGGTGGCTTGATTCTTCGCCACCTCCTGGGCCTTCTCGATATCGGCCTGCTTCAGTATGATTTGTTGGAAATATGCCCTAGAGGCAATAATAAAAGTGTTATTATTATATTTCTTTGTTCATGATAATAGTCTTTTATTCATGCTATAACTGTATTATCCAGAAATCGTAATACACGTGTGAATACATAGACCACAATATGTCCCTAGTGAGCCTCTAGTTGACTAGCTCGTTGTGATCAACAGATAGTCATGGTTTCCTGGCTATGGACATTGGATGTCGTTGATAATGGGATCACATCATTAGGAGAATGATGTGATGGACAAGACCCAATCCTAAGCATAGCACAAAGATCGTGTAGTTCGTTTGCTAGAGCTTTGCCAATGTCAAGTATCTCTTCCTTTGACCATGAGATCGTGTAACTCCTGGATACCGTAGGAGTGCTTTGGGTGTATCAAACGTCACAACATAACTGGGTGACTATAAAGGTGCACTACAGGTATCTCCGAAAGTATCTATTGTTTTATGCGGATCGAGACTGGGATTTGTCACTCCGTGTAAACGGAGAGGTATCTCTGGGCCCACTTGGTAGGACATCATCATATGCGCAATGTGACCAAGGAGTTGATCACGGGATGGTGTGTTACGGAATGAGTAAAGTGACTTGCCGGTAACGAGATTGAACAAGGTATTGGATACCGACGATCGAATCTCGGGCAAGTAAAATACCGCTAGACAAAGGGAATTGTATACGGGATCGAATGAGTCCTTGACATCGTGGTTCATCCGATGAGATCATCGTGGAACATGTGGGAGCCAACATGGGTATCCAGATCCCGCTGTTGGTTATTGACCGGAGAACGTCTCGGTCATGTCTGCATGTCTCCCGAACCCGTAGGGTCTACACACTTAAGGTTCGATGACGCTAGGGTTATAAAGGAAGCTTGCATGTGGTAACCGAATGTTGTTCGGAGTCCCGGATGAGATCCCGGACGTCACGAGGAGTTCCGGAATGGTCCGGAGGTAAAGATTTATATATAGGAAGTCCTGTTTTGGGCATCGGGACAAGTTTCGGGGTCATCGGTATTGTACCGGGACCACCGGAAGGGTCCCGGGGGCCCACCGGGTGGGGCCACCTGCCCCGGGGGGCACATGGGCTGTAGGGGGTGCGCCTTGGCCTACATGGGCCAAGGGCACCAGCCCCAAGAGGCCCATGCGCCTAGGGAACCCTAGAGGGAAGAGTCCTTGAGGGGGAAGGCACCTCCGAGGTGCCTTGGGGAGGATGGACTCCTCCCCCTCCTCTTGGCCGCCGCACCAGATGCCATCTGGAGGCTGGCCGCCACCCCTTGGGGTGGGAAACCCTAAAGGGGGCGCAGCCCTCCCCTTCCCCTATATATATGAGGCCTAGGGGCTGCCCATAACACGCGATTTGATCTCTCGTTGGTGCAGCCCTGCCCCTCTCCCTCCTCCTCTTCTCCCATGGTGCTTGGCGAAGCCCTGCGGGATTGCCACGCTCCTCCACCACCACCACGCCGTTGTGCTGCTGTTGGATGGAGTCTTCCTCAACCTCTCCCTCTCTCCTTGCTGGATCAAGGCGTGGGAGACGTCACCGGTCTGTACGTGTGTTGAACGCGGAGGTGCCGTCCGTTCGGCACTTGATCATCGGTGATCTGAATCACGACGAGTACGACTCCATCAACCCCGTTCACTTGAACGCTTCCGCTTAGCGATCTACAAGGGTATGTAGATGCACTCTCTTTCTACTCGTTGCTAGTCTCTCCATAGATAGATCTTGGTGTTACGTAGGAAAATTTTTGAATTTCTGCTACGTCCCCCAACAGTGGCATCATGAGCTAGGTCTATTGCGTAGATTCTTTGCACGAGTAGAACACAAAGTAGTTGTGGGCGTTGATGTTGTTCAATATGCTTACCGTTACTAGTCCAATCTTGTTTCGACGGTATTGTGGGATGAAGCGGCCCGGACCGACCTTACACTTACGTGAGACAGGTTCCACCGATTGACATGCACTTAGTGCATAAGGTGGCTAGCGGGTGCCAGTCTCTCCCACTTTAGTCGGAACGGATTCGATGAAAAGGGTCCTTATGAAGGGTAAATAGCAATTGGCATATCACGTTGTGGTTTTGCATAGGTAAGAAACATTCTTGCTAGAAACCCATAGCAGCCACGTAAAACATGCAACAACAATTAGAGGACGTCTAACTTGTTTTTGCAGGGTATGTTTTGTGATGTGATATGGCCAAGAAGAATGTGATGAATGATATGTGATGTATGAGATTGATCATGTTCTTGTAATAGGATTCACGACTTGCATGTCGATGAGTATGACAACCGGCAGGAGCCATAGGAGTTGTCTTTATTTATTGTATGACCTGCGTGTCATTGAAGAACGCCATGTAAACTACTTTACTTTATTGCTAAACGTGTTAGTCATAGAAGTAGAAGTAGTCGTTGGCGTGACAACTTCATGAAGACACGATGATGGAGATCATGATGATGGAGATCATGGTGTCATGTCGGTGACAAGATGATCATGGAGCCCCGAAGATGAAGATCAAAGGAGCTATATGATATTGGCCATATCATGTCACTACTCTATTTGATTGCATGTGATGTTTATCATGTTTATGCATCTTGTTTGCTTAGAACGACGGTAGTAAATAAGATGATCCCTTACAAAATTTCAAGAAGTGTTCTCCCCTAACTGTGCACCGTTGCTACAGTTCGTCGCTTCTAAGCACCACGTGATGATCGGGTGTGATGGATTCTTACGTTCACATACAACGGGTGTAAGACAGTTTTACACAGCGAAAACACTTAGGGTTAACTTGACGAGCCTAGCATGTGCAGACATGGCCTCGGAACACGGAGACCGAAAGGTCGAGCATGAGTCGTATGGTAGATACGATCAACGTGAAGATGTTCACCGATGATGACTAGTCCGTCTCACGTGATGATCGGACACGGCCTAGTTGACTCGGATCATGTGATCACTTAGGTGACCAGAGGGATGTCTATCTAAGTGGGAGTTCATAAGATGAACTTAATTATCCTGAACATAGTCAAAAGACCTTTTGCAAATTATGTCGTAGTTCACGCTATAGTTCTACTGTTTTCGTTATGTTCCTAGAGAAAATTATAGTTGAAAGTTGATAGTAGCGATTATGCAATCAGTAGAAAGCTTATGTCCTTAATGCACCGCTCAGTGTGCTGAACCCCAAACGTCGTTTGTGGATGTTACGAACATCAGACATACACGTTTTGATAACTACGTGATAGTTCAGTGAAACGGTTTAGAGTTGAGGCACCAAAGACGTTTTTTGAAATGTCGCGGAACATATGAGATGTTTCGAGGGCTGAAATTGGGATTTCAGGCTCGTGCCCACGTCAAGAGGTATGAGACCTCCGACGATTTTCTTAGCCTGCAAACTAAGGGAGAAAAGCTCAATCGTTGAGCTTGTGCTCAGATTGTCTGAGTGCAACAATCACTTGAATCGAGTGGGAGTTGATCTTCCAGATGAGATAGTGATGTTTCCCCAAAGTCATTACCACCAAGCTGCTAGAGCTTTGTGATGAACTATAACATATCAAGGATAGAGGTGATATGATCCTTGAGGTATTCACGTTGTTTGACATCGCGAAAGTAGAAATCAAGAAGGAGCATCAATTGTTGATGGTTGATGAAACCACTAGTTTCAAGAAGGGCAAGGGAAAGAAGGGATACTTCATGAAATGGCAAATCAGCTGCTGCACCAATGAAGAAACCCGAGGTTGAACCCAAACCCGAGACTAAGTGCTTCTGTAATAAGGGGAACAACCACTAGAGCAGGATTACCCTAGATATTTGGTAGATGAGAAGGCTGGCAAGGTCGATAGAAGTATATTGGATATACATTATGTTAAATGTGTACTTTACTAGTACTCCTAGTAGCACCAGGGTATTAGATACCGGTTTGGTTGCTAAGTGTTAGTAACTCGAAATAAAAGCTACGGAATAAACGGAGACTAGCTAAAGGTGAGCTGACGATATGTGTTGGAAGTGTTTCCAAGTTTGATGTGATCTAACATCGCACGCTCCCTCTACCATCAAGATTAGGATTAAACCTGAATAAGTGCTCTTGCACCTAAAGGAATGGTTTATTGAATTTTGATCGTAGGGATACACATTTTCATGCCAAAGGATATAAGATAGTAATGATAGTACCACTTACTTGTGGCACTGCCATGTAAGTCATAATGGTATAAAACGCATGAAGAAGCTCCATGTTGATGGATCTTTGGGCTCACTCATTTTTGAAAAGTTTGAGACATGCGAACCATGTCTATTGGTATATATGCATGAAGAAACTCCATGCAAATGGACCGTTTGAACTCACTTGATTTTGAATCACTTGAGATATGCAAATCATACCACATGGGCAAGATGACTGAAAAGCCTCGGTTTCAGTAAGATGGAACAAGATAGCAACTTGTTGGAAGTAACACATTTTGATGTGTGTAGTCCAATGAGTGCTGAGGCATGCAGTGAATATCGTTATGATCTTACTTCACAGATGATTCGAGTAGATGTTGAGAATATTTACTTGATGAAACACAAGTCTGAATCATTGAATGGTTCAAGTAATTTCAGAGTGAAGTAGAAGATCATTGTGACAAGAGGATAAAATGTCTATGATATGATCATAGAGATGAATATCTGAGTTACGAGTTTTGGCACACAATTAAGACATTGTGGAAATTGTTTCACAATTAATACCGCCTGGAACACCATAGTGTGATGGTATGTCCGAACATCATAGTTGCACCCTATTGGATATGGTGCGTACCATGATGTCTCTTATCGAATTACCACTATTGTTCATGGGTTAAGCATTAGAGACAACCACATTCACTTTAAAAAGGGCACCACGTAATTCCGTTGAGATGACACCGTTTGAATTATGGTTTAGAGAAACCTAAGTTGTCGTTTCTTAAAAGTTTGGGGCTGCAACGCTTATATGAAAAAGTTTCAGGTTGATAAGCTCGAACCCAAAGCGGATAAAATGCATCTTCATAGGAAACCCAAAACAGTTGGGTATACCTCCCAATTCAGATCCGAAAGCAATATGGATTGTTTCTAGAATCGGGTCCTTTCTCGAGGAAAAGTTTCTCTCGAAAGAATTGAGTGGGAGGATGGTGGAGACTTGATGAGGTTATTGAACCGTCTCTTCAACTAGTGTGTGACAGGGCATAGGGAGTTGTTCCTGTGGCACCTACACCAATTGGAGTGGAAGCTTATGATATTGATCATGAAGTTTCGGATCAAGTCACTACCGAACCTCGTAGGACGACAAGGACACGTACTACTTCGGAGTGGTACGGTGATCCTGTCTTGAAGGTCATGTTGCTAGACAACAATGAACCTACGAGCTATGGAGAAGCGATGGTGGGCCCGGATTCCGATAAATGGCTTGAGGCCATAAAATCCGAGAGAGGATCCATGTATGAAAACAAAGTGTAGACTTTGGCAGAACGGCTCGATGGTCGTAAGGCTAATGAGTACAGATGGATTTCAAAAGGAAGACGGACAATGATGGTAAATGTCACCATTAAGAAAGCTCGACTTGTCGTTAAGATGTTTTCTGACAAGTTCAAGGAGTTGACTACGATGAGATTTTCTCACTCGTAGCGATGCTAAGAGTCTGTTGGAATTATATTAGCGATTACTGCATTATTTATGAAATCTTGCAGATAGGATGTCAAAACACAGTTTCCTCGATGATTTTCTTGAGTGAAGGTTGTATGTGATACAACCGGAAGGTTTTGTCAATCCCGTAAGATGCTAATAAGTATGCAAAGCTCCAGCAATCCTTCTAAGGACTGGAGTGAGCATCTCGGAGTTGGAATGTATGCTTTGATGATGATCAAAGATTTTGGGTTTGTACAAAGTTTATGAGAAACTTGTATTTCCAAAGAAGTGAGTGGGAGCACTATAGAATTTCTGATAAGTATATGTTGTTGACATATTGTTGATCAGAAATGACGTAGAATTTCTAGAAAGCATATAGGGTTATTTGAAAGGTGTTTTTCAATAGAAAACCTGGATTAAGCTACTTGAACATTGAGCATCAAGATCTATAAGGATAGATCAAAATGCTTAATAGTACTTTCAAATGAGCACATACCTTGACATGATCTTGAAGGTGTTCAAGATGGACCAGTCAAAGAAGGAGTTCTTGCCTGAGTTGTAAGGTACGAAGTTAGGACTTAAAGCTCGACCACGGCAGAATAGAGAGAAAGGACGAAGGTCGTCCCCTATGTTTATGACGTAGGCTCTTCAGTATGCTATGCTGTGTACCGCACCTGAAGTGTGCCTTGCCATGAGTCAGTCAAGGGGTACAAGAGTGATCCAAGAATGGCTCACAGGACAGCGGTCAAAGTTATCCTTAGTAACTAGTGGACTAAGGAATTTTCTCGATTATGGAGGTGGTAAAAGAGTTCGTCGTAAAGAGTTACGACGATGCAAGCTTAACACCTATCCGGATAGCTCTGAGTAGAGAGACCGGATACATATAATGGAGCAACAATTTTGAATAGCTCCAAGTAGAACAGTTATTTGGAACAGCTCCAAATAGAGCGTGGTAGCTGCATCTAGGAGATGACATAGAGATTTGTAAAGCACACACGGATCTGAAAGGTTCAGACCCGTTGACTAAAACCTCTCTCACAAGCAACATGATCAAACATAAAACTCATTGAGTGTTAATCACATAGTGATGTGAACTAGACTACTGACTCTAGTAAACTCTTGGGTATTAGTCACATGGCGATGTGACCTGTGAGTGTTAATCACATGGCGATGTGAACTAGATTATTGACTCTAGTGCAAGTGGGAGACTGTTGGAAATATGCCCTAGAGGCAATAATAAAAGTATTATTATTATATTTCCTTGTTCATGATAATTGTCTTTTATTCATGCTATAACTGTATTATCCGGAAATCGTAATACACGTGTGAATACATACACCACAATATGTCCCTAGTGAGCCTCTAGTTGACTAGCTCGTTGTGATCAACAGATAGTCATGGTTTCCTGGCTATGGACATTGGATGTCGTTGATAACGGGATCACATCATTAGGAGAATGATGTGATGGACAAGACCCAATCCTAAGCATAGCACAAAGATCGTGTAGTTCATTTGCTAGAGCTTTGCCAATGTCAAGTATCTCTTCCTTTGACCATGAGATCGTGTAACTCCTGGATACCGTAGGAGTGCTTTGGGTGTATCAAACGTCACAACGTAACTGGGTGACTATAAAGGTGCACTACAGGTATCTCCGAAAGTATCTATTGTTTTATGCGGATCGAGACTGGGATTTGTCACTCCGTGTAAACGGAGAGGTATCTCTGGGCCCACTCGGTAGGACATCATCATATGCGCAATGTGACCAAGGAGTTGATCACGGGATGGTGTGTTACGGAACGAGTAAAGTGACTTGCCGGTAACGAGATTGAACAAGGTATTGGATACCGACGATCGAATCTCGGGCAAGTAAAATACCGCTAGACAAAGGGAATTGTATACGGGATCGAATGAGTCCTTGACATCGTGGTTCATCCGATGAGATCATCGTGGAACATGTGGGAGCCAACATGGGTATCCAGATCCCGCTGTTGGTTATTGACCGGAGAACGTCTCGGTCATGTCTGCATGTCTCCCGAACCCGTAGGGTCTACACACTTAAGGTTCGATGACGCTAGGGTTATAAAGGAAGCTTGCATGTGGTAACCGAATGTTGTTCGGAGTCCCGGATGAGATCTCGGACGTCACGAGGAGTTCCGGAATGGTCCGGAGGTAAAGATTTATATATAGGAAGTCCTGTTTCGGGCATCGGGACAAGTTTCGGGGTCATCGGTATTGTACCGGGACCACCGGAAGGGTCCCGGGGGCCCACCGGGTGGGGCCACCTGCCCCGGGGGGGGCACATGGGCTGTAGGGGGTGCGCCTTGTCCTACATGGGCCAAGGGCACCAGCCCCAAGAGGCCCATGCGCCTAGGGAACCCTAGAGGGAAGAGTCCTTGAGGGGGAAGGCACCTCCGAGGTGCCTTGGGGAGGATGGACTCCTCCCCCTCCTCTTGGCCGCCGCACCAGATGCCATCTGGAGGCTGGCCGCCGCCCCTTGGGGTGGGAAACCCTAAAGGGGGCGCAGCCCTCCCCTTCCCCTATATATATGAGGCCTAGGGGCTGCCCATAACACGCGATTTGATCTCTCGTTGGTGCAGCCCTGCCCCTCTCCCTCCTCCTCTTCTCCCATGGTGCTTGGCGAAGCCCTGCGGGATTGCCACGCTCCTCCACCACCACCACGCCGTTGTGCTGCTGTTGGATGGAGTCTTTCTCAACCTCTCCCTCTCTCCTTGCTGGATCAAGGCGTGGGAGACGTCATCGGGCTGTACGTGTGTTGAACGTGGAGGTGTCGTCCGTTCGGCACTTGATCATCGGTGATCTGAATCACGACGAGTACGACTCCATCAACCCCGTTCACTTGAACGCTTCCGCTTAGCGATCTACAAGGGTATGTAGATGCACTATCTTTCTACTCGTTGCTAGTCTCTCCATAGATAGATCTTGGTGTTACGTAGGAAAATTTTTGAATTTCTGCTACGTTCCCCAACATGATTTCCCACTTGTGCTCCTCCAGCTCACCCTGTGCGGCCCTCGGTTCATACCTGGCCTCGCCCAACCAGACTTGCGTCTCAGTGGCGCGCTCCTCAAAAGCTGCCTCTGCCTTGTCCACCGCCGCCATCCTAGATTTTACCTTGTCTTGGCGGGCCCGGTCGAGCGCCTGGAGCCTCTGGAAGTTGGCGCTCATGGCTCGGAGGAGCTGCTCCTCCTGGGAACTGCCGCCTCCCGCACTCGGTTCATCAACAACCTGGAGCTCGGCGGAGGCGAGCACTTCATCATCACACACCTCCCCCTCAGTTGGTGCCCTGGTGCTCGCCGTCCCTGGGAGGTGAGCGAACAGGTCGTCGCCCACCTTCAAGTACTTGCCCGGGCCAGGGGCGGTAGAGGAGGAAGGTTGTTCATCAACCACCCCCTCCCCGGCAGGCCCCTTGCCGGCCTCCCCGGCAGGCCCCTTGGCAGCCCCTCAGCGGTGGTCTTGGCGGCCTCCTCGGCGGCAACCTTGTTGGCCTCAGCCTCAGCGTCCTAGAGCGACCTCCTCGATAACGGTGTCAATATCCTCCCAGTACGCGGAGGAAGGGTCTAGATACCAAGAAAGGGAATGAGATGGAGCCAAGATCAAGGTTTGAAAAAAAGAAGAAAGAACAGGGATGGGAAGCAAACAACTTACTCGCACCGGGCTGGGAAGAAGTAGCGCCCTCCCTGCCAACATTCGTTGCCGGGGCAGAACCACCGGCACCCAAGCTTGCCTCCTCCTCCTCCATACGCGTGGGCTTGGGGGTGGATGCCCTTGCCGGGGACGCCCCTCTGGGCGGCGTAGTCGAGGGGGGCGACATATTGGGAGTGGCCATCGGTGGCTCCTCCTGCTGAAGTTCTTCTCCTGCAAACCCGGCAAGGTCAGCATCAAGAATTCACACCCCAATGCTCATCAGTGAAGGAGTGAGTGATGAACTCACGCTGGGGGCTGAAGCGGGGGCTGCTGCCCGGGCTGCTCTCCACCAACACCGGCGTACACGAAGTACCCGCCGGGGGCTTGTCGCCCGTCGAGGCCTTGTCCCTCTTCGCCACCCTCTGGGCCAACGTCTCCGTGCCCTATGAAGATAACATCAAGTCAAAAGAGGATAACACGGACATAGGGTCAGGAGATGATGGGGGCGAAATACTTACTCCTCCTCCACCTCCTCCCCCACTGGCTTCGTCTTCCACTTCGGGCTAAAAGATCCAAGGTCGAATTCAGCCTCCAAGGTGCTGTCCGAGGGAGGGGGAGAAGGAGATGGGGTTCGGCGCCGCTTGGACAAGGAGGATGCAGTCGCCGTCTTCTTCGCCACCATGGCCTTCACCATCTTCTTCGCTGCCGCCGCCTTCATCGCCCTTGTCTAGCGCACGAGTTCCTCCTAAGACAATTGCCGTTGCGCAGTCCTGCCGGGACAGACCGTCTCGCTGGAGCTGGACTGCCGCAGGACACGGTTCTTCCCCATGGACGGAGGGTCGCCCGCTTCGGCTTCCTCTTCGGGCGACTCGTCGCCCGCATCTTCAATAAGGGAGCCTGATGCCGATGTTGCTGGCCTCCCCGGCAGACTCCTCCCACTGGGCGAGCTCCTTCTCCTTCGCGCCTGCGTCGGCCTCAGCCTCCACGGCGCCGGCACCGCCGGCCTCCTTGGAAAGCGCCGCTTCCGCCGCCCTGGCGGCGATGTAGTCCAGCTCCTCCTTGGTGGTGTTGCGGATGAGCAGCGGCTCGTCACGGACATAGCCCTCTGACAAGTTGTCAAAAAACTCCTGCACTTGCTCTACTGGCGGCTTGGCCCAGGCCAGGTCGAGGCCGTGGGCGTTGAAGTCTGGCATCATGGTGATGATGGCGGACTGGCGAGGGTTGTTGCTCAGCGGGACCACTCCCACCGGCAACCCAAACAGGGGCCCCTTGATGGCCTTGCCGGCCTTCACGGCCCTGCCGATCCTCTCAGCCCTGCCGTCGTCATCCACATTGAGCTGGAAGAGCCTCTGACAAAAATGGGCATGCCCCATCATAGTTAAGTTATGCTTCAGGCCAGGCAGGAGTTCCAGGCCGGCCTCCCCTTGTTGTGCAGCGAAGCGATTCGGACGCATTCTTGAAGTTCCAGGCCGACCTCCCCTTGTTGTGCAGCGAAGCGATTCGGCAACAAATGAAATCGGACCCAATCATCTCAAGGGTGAGCCCGGCCATGGTGAGGCGATGGATCTTGGTGGTGGCGTCATGAGCTTCTTGTCGTTGACATCAAGGTCGCTCCAGTCCTTGCGACGGGTCGGTGGGCTCTGACGAACTTGGCAGAACTCCTGTGGATCCTACTCCCTGATCCAGAACCACTGGCCTGCCACTCGTCCCACCTCTCCTTTTGGGTACCCTCTTGGTACGTGCCCTTCTCCTGGGTCCTCGGGATCCTGGTGATGCACCAAAAAATGGCATCCCCTGGCTCGATGCGAGGATAGAAGTAGTGGCGTAAGAGCGCCGTGCTAGGGCGCACTCCGGCAAAGCCCTCGTAGAGATGGGCAAAGAGGGCCATGCACGCCACGGAATTCAGCACAAAGTCGAGGAGGTGAAAGCCGTAGGTGTGCATGATGTCGTTGAAGAAATCGGAGAAAGGGGGTAAGGCCGCAAGAAAAGTAATCGATGAAGAAGGGATACTGATCTGCGCTGGCCTTGGCGAAATGTGCGGGGATGATGTGCGTAGCAGGGTGCCCCATCATCTTCCTCCCCCACAGGGGCTTGAAGTAGTCCCTGAGGTGGGCCGCATCGACCGTCTGGGGGAAATAGGCGTGCTGCGTCCGCAGCACCGCCAACTCTCTCTCTGGTGCCTTTTTCTCCCCGACGTTCTTGGTCTCCCCTTTGCCTTTGCCTGTCTTGGGCGTCATGGCAATTGAGAGGTGATGGAGGATTAAGGGCAGTGAGGGCGCGGCGGCGGCGAGTAAAGGCAAAAGCTTGAGGAGGAGGACGCGAGCGACGGTTCCGAGATTGGAGCAGGCATAGGGGATAAATGACCAGCGCGCCTGTGGTTTCAACTTTTTTATGGGGCAGGTGGGGGCCGCCTCTTTACCATTTACCACGATGTGACACAGGTGTGCAGCAACCGCCCCACGCATGACCACCCCCACCCCCCGTCACACATTCAACGCGGTTCATGGGGAAGCGCAACTGGCGAGGGGGTTACTGCGGTAAAACTCCGCCACACATGCGCACGCGGACCATTCTGGGCCTGGCCCAATAATGCTCTGCGCTCATATGTGACCCAGGCCTGGGGGCTCCCGTCGGTGTACAAAAGTAGGGGTCCTTTTTGTACCCCTTTACTTGTGCGCGGGGAGTCACAGCCACACGCCTGCGGCCGCGCTTGGCGCGACAGAAGAGGAAGCAAAGACACAAGACTAACAAAGCCGTGCTCGAGGTCAGCGGCGCGAGAAGCAGAGGGACAAGGTGGGCTTTCCCTGGCAAGAGCCTTGCCAGGGGAGCTTGAGTAGCCCCGACAAGAGTCTTGCCGGGGCAACTTGCCCAACACCAACAAGGCCGCCACCCTTGAGTCTAAGAGTCCCGATGCCATCAACCACATTGGAACCAAGGCTCTGGAGGCGCCTCCAAGGTGGCACGCAGACCTTTGTGAAGACAAAGGGCCTGCGAGGCCTAGATAGGAACCGAGACAACAGCAATGCTCCTTGCCGAGGTTGCCCACGAGGCCCCGGCAAGGCTCCTGTGATGATGCCCACGAGGCCCCGGCAAGGCTCCTTCCAAAGACACCCACGAGCCCCTGACAAGACTCTTGCCGAGGGCGCCCACAAGGACCCGGCAAGACCCTTGCCGGGAAGATCAGCAAGACCGCGGCAAGGCCTTGCCGCCCCGTCGCCACCCCAACTCAGCGGCCGACCCACCAACTAAACTGGTACCGATGTGGCAGTACGTGGCTCCTAAGCCAACTAGTAAAGCACCTACGTGGTGGCATGCAGATATTCATGAAGACCTACCACCATGACAGCTCAGCAGCCTACCAGCCTACATGGCGCTGCATGCCTCATTGCCCTGGATGCGTGTCAGAGCTAGGCGAAGCGGCGACGGGCAGGACGGGCTTCGCTGTCGTCCCCGACAAAGCAAGAGGACACCTAAGTAGCGCATTTAATGTGTTTTGTCCCGTAATGTCAGGCGATAAACTCGACTACTGTACAACTTTCCACCTCCTGTGTGCCACTATGGCAGCCCCTTTGACTATAAAAGGAGGCCCGCGGCATACTGTGAGGGGATTTGGACATTTTGGACCCTGCATGCTTTGAATCTAGTCCAAGAACACCAGATAAACACAAACCAGCAGGAGTAGGGTATTACGCATCACTTGCGGCCCGAACCTGGATAAACTCCCCACCCCCTGCGTCGATCTTCTAAACCCTCTCTTTCCACAGCCCCGCTCCCGCCAACCGTAGAAGGGATTCCCTGTAAGGGTCTTGTTGACCCTCCTGGCAAGGGTCTCGCTGGGGCCTTGTGGGTGCCCTTGGCAAGAGTCTTGGCGGGGCCTCATGGGTATCTTTGGCAGGAGCCTTGCCGGGGCCTCGTGGGCATCCTCGGCAGGAGCCTTGCCGAGGCCTCGTGGGCATCCTCGGCAAGGAGCCTTGCTGTTGTCTTGCATTCTTGGTCCCTATCTAGGCCCCGCAGGCCCTTTGTCTTCACAAAGGTATGCATGCCACCATGGATGCGCCTTCCGAGCCTTGGTTCTGATGTGGTTGATGGCACGGACTCTTAGCCTCAAGGGTGCAGCCTTGTTGGTGTTGGGCAAGTTGCCCTGGCAAGACTCTTGTCGGGGCTATGCAAGCTCCCCGACAAGGCTCTTGCCGGGGAAAGCCCACCTTGTCCCTCTGCTTCTCGCGCCTCTGGCCTCGAGCACGGCTCTGGTAGTCTTGTGTCTTTGCTTCCTCTTCTGTCTTGCCAAGCGTGGCTGCAGGCGTGTGGCTGCGACTACCCGCGCACAAGTAAAGGGGTACAAAAAGGACCCCTACTTTTGTACACTGACACCATCCGGGGCATCCCCAAGCTTAGGATCTTGGTTGTCCTTGAATATTACCTTGGGGTGCCTTGGGCATCCCCAATCTTAGGCTCTTGCCACTCCTTATTCCATAGACCATCAAAACTTTACCCAAAACTTGAAAACTTCAAAACGCAAAACTCAAGAGAAAACTCGTAAGCTCTGTTAGTATAATAAGCAAATCACCACTTAGGTACTATTTTGAACTTATTCTAAATTCATATTGGTGTTATATCTACTATATTACAACTTCTCCATGGTTCATACCCTCTAATACTACTCATAGATTCATCAAAATAAGCAAACAACGCATGAAAAACAAAATCTAACAAAAACAGAATAGTCTGTAGTAATCCGGAAACTTTGCATACTTATGTAACTCCAAAAATTCTGAAAAATCGGGACACTCTTGGAAATTTGTATATAAATCTTGTGCAAAAAGAATCAGTATTTTATCATGCTTCTGTAAAAAATTAAAATTATTTTATTGGGCACAGAAGTTTCTGTTTTTCAGCAAGATCAAATCAACTATCACCATAGACCATCCCAAAGGTCTTACTTGGCACTTTATTGAAACAAAAGCTATAAAACATGATTAATACAGCAGCCTAATCATGTTAACACACAAAAATAGTAGGGGGTAAATATTGGGTTGTCTCCGAACAAGCGCTTTTCTTTAATGCCTTTTTAGCTAGGCATGATGATTTCAGTGATACTCACATAGAAGATAAGAATTGAAACATAACGGGACCATCATGAATAATATGACTAGCACATTTAAGTCTAATCCACTTCCTATGCATAGGGATTTTGTTGGCAAACAACTTAGGGCAGCAAGAATCAATTATCATAGGAAGGTAAAACAAGCGAAACTTCAAAACTTTCAACATATAGAGAGGAAACTTGATATTATTGCAATATGTAAAAGCATATGTTCCTCTCTCGTAGTAATTTTTAGTAGAATCGTGAATGAATTCAACAATACAACTATCACATAAAGCACTCTTTTCATGCTGCATAAGCATAGAATTTTTATTACTCTCCACATAAGAAAATTTCTTCTCATGAATAGTAGTGGGAGAAAACTCAACAAAATAACTATCATGTTATACTTGATTGGTATAATCCAATTGAAAATTAAAATCATGATGACAAGATTCATGGTTATCATTACTCTTTATAGCATACATGTCACCACCATAATCATCATAGATAGCAACTTTGTTCTCACAATCAATTGGAACCTCTTCCGAAATAGTGGAATCATTACTAGATAAAGTCATGACCTCTCAAAATCCACTTTCACCATTATAATATGATTCAACACCCTCCAAAATAGTGGGATCGCTACTTCCTAGAGTTGACACTCTTCCAAACCCACTTTCATCAATATAATCATCATAAATAGGAGGCATGCTATCATCATAATAAATTTGCTCATCAAAACTTGGGGGACAAAAAGTATCATCTTCATCAAACATAGCTTCCCCAAGAAAATGGCTTTGCATATCATTAGCATCATGGATATTCAAAGAATTCATACTAACAGCATTGCAATCATGCTCATCATTCAAATATTTAGAGCCAAACATTTTATTGACTTCTTCTTCTAACACTTTGGCACAATTTTTATTTCCATCATTTTCACGAAAGATATTAAAAAGATGAAGCATATGAGGCAACCTCAATTCCATTTTTTGTAGTTTTCTTTTATAGACTAAACTAGTGATAAAACAAGAAACTAAAAGATTTGATTGCAAGATCTAAAGATATATCTTCAAGCACTAACCTCCCCGGTAACGGCACTAGAAAAGAGCTTGATGTCTACTACGCAACCTTCTTCTTGTAGACTCGTGTTGGGCCTCCAAGCGTAGAGTTTTGTAGGACAGTAGCAATTTTCCCTCAAGTGGATGACCTAAGGTTTATCAATCCGTGGGAAGCGTAGGATGAAGATGGTCTCTCTCAAACAACCCTGCAACAAAATAACAAAGAGTCTCTTGTGTCCCCAACACACCCAATACAATGGTAAATTCTATAGGTGCACTAGTTTGGCGAAGATATGTGATACAAGTGTAATATGGATGGTAGATATCGGTTTTTGTAACATAAAAATATAAAAACAGAAAGGTAACTAGTAACAAAAGTGAGCGAAAACAGTATTGCAATGCTTGAATACAAGGCTCATGGTTCATACTTTGACTAGTGCATGTTCTCCCAACAATGATAGCATAATTAAATCATACGGTAATCCCTCAACGTGCGACAAAGAGTCACTCCAAAGTTCCTATCGTGGAGAACAAAGATGAAATTGCTTGTACGGTACGAAACAACCACAAAGTTATTCTTTCTGATCAATCCGTTAGGCTATTCCTATAAGTGTCACAAACAGCCCTAGAGTTCGTAGTAAAATAACACCATATGACACACATCAATCAACCCTAATGTCACCTAGATACTCCAATGTCACCACAAGTATTCGTGGGTTAATTATACGATGTGCATCAAACAACTTCAGATTCATAATATCTTTCCCTAATAATAAAGCACGGATTGACTCCTTGGGTTCACCGTCATAATACGCTTTCTTTCTATGAATTTGTGCTTTCAGTTTGAATTTAAAAAATATACGCGAGGTGGCACTAATTCGTAGTCGAAACTGGATCTGATCGAAAGAATCTGCCTGGACCACACGCAACGAGGCCGAATTATTCCAGCCCGAGCTGGGCCTAATTATTCTGGCCCACATTCCGGCGGCCCGAAAAACGTTTCGTGTGTTGGCCTTGGGCCTCGGCGCGGCCTTTATAGGGCGAAAGAAGAGAAGAGCACGATAGCCTATCCTCTCATCAATGCATACGCACGGCATCACAGGGTCCTCTCCCTGCATGACACCGCTGTCGTGAATCACGCCGCCACGCGTGGCCCATCTTCCTCTACAACTACTTGTCCAGCAGCGCCGCCGTCGCCGTATTCTTCTTCCCCTCGCCACCTGCCGCCAACTCCTCACCCCCACCCTCTTCTACCTTGAGGCGGACGTCTCCGATTTAGATAGGATTCGATGGTGTGTTCACACAGGACTACTGCTCCAACACGTAGCCATGGAGCCATGATACGTCTCCGTCGTATCTACTTTTCCGAACACTTTTGCCCTTGTTTTGGACTCTAACTTGCATGATTTGAATGGAACTAACCCAGACTGACGCTGTTATCAGCAGAATTGCCATGGTGTTATTTATGTGCAGAAACAAAAGCTCTCGGAATGACCTGAAACTCCATGGAGCATATTTTTGGAAATAATAAAAAAATACCGGCAAAAGATCAAGGCCAGGGGCCCACACCCTAGCCATGAGGGTGGGGGGCGCGCCTGCCCCCCTGGATGCGCCCCCTACCTCGTGGGCCCCCTGGAGCTCCTCCGACCTCAACTCCAATTCTATATATTCGTGTTCGGATAGAAAAAAATAAAGGAGAAGGATTCATCGCGTTTTACGATACGGAGCTGCCGCCAAGCCCTAAAACCTCTTGGGAGGGCTGATCTGGAGTCTGTTCGGGGCTCCGGAGAGGAGAATACGTCGCTGTCGTCATCATCAACCATCCTCCATCACCAATTTCATGATGCTCACCGCCGTGCGTGAGTAATTCCATCGTAGGCTTGCTGGACGGTGATGGGTTGGATGAGATTTATCATGTAATCGAGTTCTTTTTGTTAGGATTTGATCCCTAGTATCCACTATGTTCTGAGATTGATGTTGCTATGACTTTGCTATGCATAATGCTTGTCACTAGGGCCCGAGTGCCATGATTTCAGATCTGAACCTATTATGTTTTCATGAATATATGTGAGTTCTTGATCCTATCTTGCTAGTCTATAGTCACCTACTATGTGTTATGATCCGGCAACCCCAAAGTGACAATAATCGGGACCACTCCCGGTGATGACCATAGTTTGAGGAGTTCATGTATTCACTATGTGTTAATGCTTTGGTCCGGTACTCTATTAAAAGGAGGACTTAATATCCCTTAGTTTCCGCTAGGACCCCGCTGCCACGGGAGGGTAGGACAAAAGATGTCATGCAAGTTCTTTTCCATAAGCACGTATGACTATATTCGAAATACATGCCTACATTACATTGATGAATTGGAGCTAGTTCTGTGTCACCCTAGGTTATGACTGTTACAAGACGAACCGCATCCGGCATAATTCTCTATCACCGATCCATTGCCTATGAGCTTTCCATATATTGTTCTTCGCTTATTTACTTTTCTGTTGCTATTGTTATCATCACTACAAAATACAAAAAACATTACTTTTGCTACCGTTACTTTTGCTATCGTTACCACTACTATCATATTACTTTGCTACTAAACACTTTGCTGTAGATATTAAGTTTCCAGGTGTGGTTGAATTGACAACTCAGCTACTAATACTTGAGAATATTCTTGGGCTCCCCTTGTGTCGAATCAATAAATTTGGGTTGAATACTCTACCCTCGAAAACTGTTGTGATCCCCTATACTTGTGGGTTATCAAGACTATTTTCTGGCGCCGTTGCCGGGGAGCATAGCTCTATTCTTTGAGTCACTTGGGATTTATATCTGCTTATCATTATGAAGAACTTCAAAGATCGAAGAACCAATATTTATCCCTCAACTACGAGGGGAGGTAAGGAACTGCCATCTAGCTCTGCACTTGATTCACCATCTATTTTGAGTAAGCTTGCGACACCTAAACCTGCTTCTGCTATTGACTCTGATATGTCACATATTATTGATGATGCCACTTGGTGAATACTTATGATGAAACTACTTCTATGTTTGATACTACTATGCCACTTGGTGAATTTCTTGATGAACAACTTGCTAGGGCTAGAGAGAATGAAATTATTGAAACTAATAATATTGATGAAAGTGATGATGAAGACTCTCCCCCTAATAAATATGAATTGCCTATTGTTCTTGAGGGTTATGTTATGGATGAACAAGCTACTAGAGCTATTTTAGCTTGCAATGATAGATATGATCTAAAGAGGTTATTAGCTAAATGGAAGCAGCAATCCCTTAATGCTAGAATGAAACCTGACCCTGCTTTTGCTACTTCACCTATCTGTGTTACTGATAAGGATTATGAATTCTCTGTTGATCCTGATATAATTACTTTGGTTGAATCTAATCTTTTTTATGGCTATGAATCTGAAACTGTTGTGGCACATCTTACTAAATTAAATGATATAGCCACCCTGTTCACTAATGATGAGAGAACTCGCAACTTTTATATCCTTAAAATATTCCCGTTCTCATTAAAGGGTGATCCTAAGATATGGTTTAATTCTCTTGATCCCGGTTGTGTGCGTAGTCCCCAGGATATGATTTATTACTTCTCTACTAAATATTTCCCTGCTCATAAGAAACAAGCTACCTTAAGGGATATATATAATTTTGTGCAAATTGAAGAAGACAGTGTCCCACAAGCTTGCGGGAGGCTTCTCCAATTACTTAATGCTTTGCCTCATCATCCTCTTAAGAAAAATGAAATTCTTTATATCTTTTATAATGGACTAACCGATGCTTCCATAGACTACCTGGATAGTTGTGCTAGTTCTGTTTTCAGGGAAAGAACATCGGATGAAGATGAAATTCTATTAAACAATATGTTGACTAATGAAAATAATTTGTCACTTCCTGAGCCTATTCCTAAACCAACTCCGAAGAAGAGAGGTGTTCTATTTCTCAGTCCTAAAGATATGCAAGAGGCAAACAAATCCAAGAAAGAAAAGGGTATTAAAGCTGAAGATGTTAAGAATTTACCTCCTATTGAAGAAATACATGGTCTTAATTTACCACTTGTCGAAGAAATGCATAATTTTAATCCATCTCATATTGAAGAAAGACATGGTCTTGAAAACCCAACACAGGTAGTAAAGGTAAATTCTCTCTATAGACATGATAAAGCTAAAATCCCATTTACTAAGTTTGCTAGCCCATGCTTAGATGAGTTTGATAAATTTATGATTAAGAAAGAAGACTTCAATGCTTATTTTGGTAGAGAATTAAAACGCGGTGCTGATATGCTTGAACACTTGGGTGATTATATGGCTAATGTCAAAGGTGAACTTAAACTTATTAGTAAACATGCTTCTATGGTTACCACTCAAGTAGAACAAGTACTTAAAGCTCAAAATGATTTGCTCAATGAATTGAATAGTAAGAATAATGATTATGCTGCTAGAGTGGCTACTAGAACTAGTAAAATGACCCAGGAACCTTTGTATCCTGAAGGCCACCCTAAGAGAATTGAGCAAGATTCTCAGAGAAATAATATAGATGCACCTAGTCCTTCTAAAAGGAAGAAAAAGAAGAATGATAGGACTTTGCATGCTTCTAGTGAACCTATTACTAAAACACCTGAGAATCCAAATGATATTTCTATTTCTGATGCTGAAACACAACCTGGTAATGAACATGAAACTAGTGATAATGTAACTGATAATGTTCATGTTGATGCTCAACCTAGTAACGATAATGATATAGAAATTGAACCTGCTGTTGATCTTGATAACCCACAATCAAAGAATCAACGTTATGATAAGAAAGACTTTGTTGCTAGGAAACATGGTAAAGAAAGAGAACCATGGGTTCAGAAACTCATGCCTTTTCCTCCCAAACCATCCAAGAAAAAGGATGATGAGGATTTTGAGAGCTTTGCTAAAATGATTAGACCTATCTTTTTGCATATGTGATTAACTGATATTCTTAAAATGAATCCTTATGCTAAGTACACGAAAGAAATTGTTACTAACAAAAGAAAGATACTAGAAGCTGAAATTTCCACCATGCTTGCTAATTACACTTTTAGGGTGGAATACCAAAGAAACTTGGAGATCCAGGAGTACCCACTATACCATGCTCCACTAAAAGAAACTATGTTAAAACTATTTATGCGATCTTGGAGCCGGTGTTAGTGTTATGCCTCTCTCTTTATATCGTAGACTTGATTTGAATAAGTTGACACCTACTGAAATATCTTTGCAAATGGCTGATAAATCAACTGCTATACCTGTCGGTATTTGTGAGGATGTGCCTGTTGTGGTTGCAAACGTTACTATCTTAACAGACTTTGTTATTCTTGATATTCCCGAGGACGATAGTATGTCTATTATTCTTGGAAGACCCTTTTTGAATACTGCAGTGGCTGTTATTGATTGCAATAAACGCCATGTCACTTTTCATGTTAATGGTAATGAGCATACGGTACACTTTCCGAGGAAAGAACCTCAAGTTCATAGCATCAATTCTATTGGAAAATTTTCATCGATTATTTTTGGAGGTTTTGAATTTCCTCTACCGACTGTCAAAAAGAAATATAATATTCTTATTGTTGGGGATGTGCATATCCCCGTTGAGGTAACCTAGTGTTATTCGAAAATTCTCCAGTTCCATGTTATTCGGAATGAGTTTGTTAACAAGACTTGATCAACGTTGTTAATGGATTCCTTTTGATGATCATGAGATGGATGAATTTAGAAAACACAACTCTCTATACCCTCTTTACACATTCTGTTATTTATATTAAATAAAGTAAAAATAGTATTTTATGTCTATTATCTGAATTATCCGTGTAATAGAAAAATACTCCGAAAATAAAAGTTCTCCAAATGCCCGGAAATTTAAATATGATTTTTCTGGAATATTTGAGAATGTTTGGCACTGGGAAGATAACAGGGCGGCATCCACGTGGCCATGAGGGTGGAGGGCGCTTCCTACCCCCCTCGGCGCGCCCCCTACCTCGTGGGCCCATGGTGGCCCTCCTCCACTTATTCCTGCACCCACACACTCCTTCTTCCTCCCACAAACACCATTATCCAGCTCAAGCATGAGTTCTAGCTCATTTTGCTGCGATTTTTGATCTCCTTGCTCAAAGCACCTCTCACAAAACTGCTTTGGGGGATTGTTCCTTGGTGTGTGACTCCCCCATTGGTCCAATTAGTTTTTGTTCTAGTGCTTTATTCATTGCATATTTTTGCTGCTTAGGTGACCCTGTTCTTGAGCTTGCATGTCAAATTTATGTGGTTCCAAGTAGTTTGGATGCATGATATAGGCTCTAGGCACTTCTAGGACTAGTTGCTATCAATTTTGTTGAGTTTGGTTCACTTTTATTTGAAGTTACTAAAAATTTCAGAATTTTTCAGAAAATAATGAAGAGATTTTTGAGGGGCTCATCGAGCTGAAGCTCGAAGGAAAAGTAAAATGAAGAAGCAAAGAGGACCAAATATAATCTGCCTCACATCGCGGAGGTTCGGCCGTGTGAATGGCCTTGTGATGATTTCTTGAGAGAAGCTGGGATTTATGATGATTTATATGAATAGGCTGGGAATGCAGGCCTCACCGCCTTCCTCCACGACCAGCGCGAACAGTATCTCTTACTCACCAATATCTTTGTGCAAAACTTTCATTTCCATGCTAGGAGCTCACCACCTACGGTGGAGTTCTATTTATATGATGAGCATAAGGAGATGTCACTTCGTGATTTTTGTCGGGTTTGTTTGATCCCTTTCGAGGGCATCATAGAGGAACCACATCGCGGCGATGTGGATGGGTTTATTGATACCATCACTGTAGGGGAAATGAGGAAGGTTTCTGATGCACGAACTACTAGCATACACTTTCCTGTTCTACGTTACTTTGCTACATTTTCTAGTAGATGCTTAATTGGGCGCGGAAACTATGGAAACCTGAGTGCCCCTGATACTATTATTTTGTGCCACACCTTATTTCGTGATGATACATTCAGCATGGCTGCTATTATTGCAAAGCGGTTAAATCTTAACCGTACTAAGGGCCCCATCTTTGGAGGCATCTTCGCCTTGCGCCTAGGTGCACATTTTAACATACCTATTAGGCATTATGAGAAGGAAGAAAAAATGCTGCCTCCTGTTTATTTAGATTATAAGAGTATGGTAGCACATGATTTTATTGTTAAGAAGTGGGAAAATGAGCTCAAATACAAATTGTTCTTTGATAAACATCATCCTGAGACTATTACCCTGCCTGCTCCTTCCTCGTTTGATTTATCTGCAGGCAAGTACCTTGTTCCGTTGAAGGCTATTCACGCCTACCAGAACCCTACATCAGCCATAAAGCCAGAGTCGGAACCACAAGTTGATCCTCCATGACAGTCTAATTACAAGTGGGATCCGGAGATGATTGCCAACCAGTGGCAATCAGAGTCTTCTTCTTCACAGTACAACCCCAACTATTACTATGGATATCCGTCGGGCCAACCATGGCCATAGACCAACTTAGGCCAAAAGCCTAAGCTTGGGGGAGTATGTATTTCTCACCGACATTACATTCATGTTCACACACTCATTGCTAGATGTCGGTGCTCATACTTTTTCATTGTAATATCCATGCTAGTTAATTTTCTCTTTTTATTCTTTCTTCTTGTGTGTTTAATAAACATTAAAAAAAACAAAAAAAATTAGTTGTAGCTTTTAATTAGTTTACTTTCCATGCTTGTAGTAGTAATTAAAAAGAAAACCCAAAAAGATTTCCTGTTCTTCTTTTGCATGTTGGGAGCTTTTCCCATGTAAATAGTTTTATTTGTTTTCTTTTCTTTGGAGGTCGATAGGAGAAGACCATGATTAAATTATTGAGGTAGCTCTTATATGCATTATTGTTGGTCTGACAAATGAGCCCATATTGCCTTGTCTTCTCCTATTTATTGAATGCTTGCATATTCTAGCTTAGTCCAATGCACGTGCACTATTATTATTATTCACATCATTCGGTCGTGCAAGTGAAAGGCAATTATGACGATATATGATGAACTGATTGAGATGGGAGAAGCTGGTATGAACTCGACCTCTCTTGTTTTCGTAAATATGATTAGTTCATCGTTCCTGATTCAGCCTATTATGAATAAACATGTTTGCGATGACAATTAGAGATCATAGTTTCTTATGCCATGCTTAATTAGCTAGGAGCCTATAATGGTTTACCTTGCATGCCAACATGCTATTAAAATGGTTGTGATGTGGTATGATAGGGTGGTATCCTCCTCTGAATGATTTAAGTGACTTGATTTGGCACATGTTCACGCATGTAGTTGAAACAAAATTAACATAGCCTTCACGATATTTATGTTCATGGTGGATTATATCCTACTCAAGCTTGCACTCAATGTTCATTGATTTTAATGCATGTTCATGACTGTTGTCGCTCTCTAGCTGGTCGGTTCCCGGTCTTTTTCTAGCCTTCACCTGTACTAAGCGGGAATACTGCTTGTGCATCCAATCCCATAAACCCCAAAGTTATTCCATATGAGTCCACCATACCTACCTATATACGGTATCTATGTGCCGTTCCAAGTAAATTTGTATGTGCCAAACTCTAAACCTTTAAATAAATATCCTGTTTTGTATGCTCGAATAGCTCTTGTATCAACTAGGGCTGTCCGTATCTTCAATGTTAGGCGGGTTATTCTCAAGAGGAGTGGACTCCGCTCCTCACTCATGAGAAAATGGTTGACCACCGGGATGCCTAGTCCCATGCTTTATGCAAATCAAATCAAAATAATTGCAAACAAAACTCTCACAGGGACTCTTGTTAGTTGGAGGCACTCGTTGTTTCGAGCAAGCCATGGATTGATGCTTGTTGGTGGAGGGGGAGTATAAACTTTACCATTCTGTTTGTGAACCGCCTATAATGTGTGTAGCATGGAAGATATCGCCATCTTTTGGTTGTTATGGTGACAATGAAAGTATACCGCTCAAAATATTATTCATCTCTATTTCAAAATCGAGCTCTGACACCTCTACAAATCCATGCTTCCCTCTACGAAGGGCCTATCTATTTACTTTTATGTTGAGTCATCATCCTCTTATTAAAAAGCACCAGTTGGAGAGCACCGCTGTCATTTGCATTCATTACTGTTAGTTTACATTCAGTATGACTTGACTGGATATCTTTTACCATGAATTACAATGTCTAGTCAGTCCTTGATCTTTAAAGGTGCTCTACATTTATGTTTTGCGGTCTCAGAAAGGGCTAGCGAGATACAATCTTGTTATATCATATTATGATTGTTTTGAGAAAGTGTTGTCAACCGAGACTTATTATTATTGCTCGCTAGTTGATTATGCCATTGAGTAAACATGAGACCTGAGAGTTATTGTGAATATGGTTAGTTCATAATCTTTGCTGAAAACTTGAATGCTGGCTTTACATATTTACAACAACAAGATTTATCATGTAATCGAGTTAGTTTTGTTAGGGTTTGATCCCTAGTATCCACTATGTTCTGAGATTGATGTTGCTATGACTTTGCTATGCTTAATGCTTGTCACTAGGGCCCGAGTGCCATGATTTCAGATCTGAACCTATTATGTTTTCATGAATATGTGTGAGTTCTTAATCCTATCTTGCAAGTCTATAGACACCTACTATGTGTTATTATCCGGCAACCCCGAAGTGACAATAATCGGGACCACTCCCGGTGATGACCGTAGTTTGAGGAGTTCATCTATTCATTACGTGTTAATGCTTTGGTCTGGTACACTATTAAAAGGAGGCCTTAATATCCCTTAGTTTCCGCTAGGACCCCACTGCCACGGGAGGGTAGGACAAAAGATGTCATGCAAGTTCTTTCCCATAAGCACGTATATGACTATATTCGAAATACATGCCTACATTACATTGATGAATTGGAGCTAGTTCTGTGTCACCCTAGGTTTTGACTGTTACATGATGAACCGCATCCGGCATAATTCTCTATCACCAATCAATTGCCTACGAGCTTTCCATATATTGTTGTTCGCTTATTTACTTTTCTGTTGCTATTGTTATTATCACTACAAATTACCAAAAACATTACTTTTGCTACGATTACTTTTGCTATCATTACCACTATTATCATACTACTTTTCTACTAAATACTTTGCTGCAGATATTAAGTTTCCAGGTGTGGTTGAATTGACAACTCAGTTGCTAATACTTGAGAATATTCTTTGGCTCCCATTGTGTCGAATCAATAAATTTGGGTTGAATACTCTACCCTCGAAAACTGTTGTGATCCCCTATACTTGTGGGTTATCAAGCCAACCTAGATTTCACACCAATTTCCCTGCCATAAGAAGAAACCCTAGAGTGGAAGCACAAGTAAATCGCATTGCAAGTTCATGAGACAAAGTTGATGTGCGGGAAACGTCCAATGTCGCCTCCACCTACTTCGCCGAAAGACCATGTCCGACGATGCTCCAAACATCGACGGAACTCTGGGTGCCGGTTCTCCATGAGGTATTGCAACTAAAGTCACAATTAGGATAGGAATTATCCTATTTGTTTTTCTGAAAACCTACACATAATGAAACAAACACAAACTGAACCTTAATGTGCTAATTATCGATCTTTCAGTAACAATGTCTAAGGTAATGATTCAGTATGTACATGTGGCCATCATGACATGTATGAAGTTACAGTTAGGTGTTGCCCTTTTTTGTCCCTAGACACAACCGCTCCAACAAAATCTGGGCACTCATGGCGAGATATATATGCATGCTTTTCGTTTTTGTTGCACCTTTTTTTCTTTTATCTTTGTTGTGCCTTTTTAGTTTTATTTGGTGTTTACCTTCATCCGACCGAATTGAGCAATCAGAGGTGTTGCGGTCTTTTGCCAAGCATGTTCTATGTTCTATGGTTATGCACCTACAGGATACCATCTCAGGTCATGGATCCACTGTGGCCACTTCGTCCTTCACAGAGGACCTTCTCATCCCCACAAAGATCAGAGGTAACCCACACAGTTGGAAATTGTTGCTCAAGTTCTTGCTTCAACAAATTTTGTTCCAGTTATAATTTATGGCCATGCCATGTATTAATTATTCCTATAATGGTCATCTAAATTTGCAGAGAAAAATAGATTTTGGAAGCAGGATCCTTACCTTATAAGATGGATGAGCTGTAGGATTTGATTCTATTTAGCTTGAATTAGTTTTTGACTATCATGTTATTTGTATTAGGAATTCATGCCTTCCATCTCTAATTTTTTCGGGTTGGTGGTGCATCCTGGGAGTCACATTGTTATGCATGCTAACAAACATGACGATTGGAAGTCTTACCCTGTACATTATTAATATATTTTCCACTATATTGAGGTTCAGCAATTTATTTCGTGTTAGTCACACAAGAAGTTTGGTTTTCAGATTTGTTTTGACAAAAGTATTTGGTTCAGCAATTTAATTCGTATTAAGGTCACACAAGCAGTTTCGTTTTCAGATTTCTCTTGACAAACATATTTTGTAGATTATGCTTGCATAAGCCATTGATTTCTGCAAGTTCCTTTCTTCTTATTTATTTCTTCTCTTGGTTCTGATGTACTGCTATTTGTTTTCATGATGATTCATGTGTTTTGTAGTTTTCATTGACACAATCTTCTCTCTAAACAAGATCGGATCCCATTGTTACAATGAAGTAGCTACTGGGCAGTGAGGCCATCGAGTAACATGAGACCACTGGATGGCCTGAGAAGCAGGGGAGGTATCTGGCGGGGCGGAGAAGACCACGAGGAAGTGTGGCAACGGAGTGCAATCCTAAAGAAGACGAACATTGCGAAGAAAAACCCTAGCCAAGCACCACCCAATTCCCTTTCGCAGACCCATCTAATGGCCATCAATTCCATCGGTCCAAGCTACTGCGTTGACCTTTCCATGGATTCACTATTCACTACTTCCTTGCTCAGCTGCTTCTGCTATGTTTCTTCTCCATGGCATTGTTGGTTGCTGGCGTGCTTGACATCGCGCCTTATGTGACCTGATATGATGCTCCTCCACGTGTTCCACTCACCCCAGTTCCCATGAGGAGAGATGTTGTTCTATGGTTCTGTAGCTCTACTCCATGGTGATGATGAAGTCGCCTCCAGATGCATAGCATGATCTCAGGATCATGGTCAGGTTACTGACTCAACTCTTCGTTTCGCTATGTTCGTGTGGATCTATTCAAGTGCATCTGTACTTTGTTTATGTACAACTATTGTTCTAGCGCTTGTGTTTATTTTTTGGTAAAAAGAAGATTTCTTAATCTGATTAAATTGGGGTTTTATATTGACATGAAATTATAACTGAATTTGCTAGTAAGCTGACAATTACAACAATTATTTGTATTGTATTTGTTGTACAGAGCTGTCTACACAACGACCAGGGGCATGTGCTTCTCCTACCACTCACGCCTTCATCCTATTTGAGCCAGAATGGCTTTGGTGCCCTCTCTCGCTCATGGTGAGGCCATGCACACTTGCCATGGATGTGGCTACGAAATCTCAGACTGAGTCGCTTCGGTCGGGCACTATTCAGGTACAACTCACTCTGCTCCACCATTGTTGGTTGTTGTACATCATATGCTTGACGAAATTTCATAGGTGGTGGTGATCTAGCTCTTGCTAGACCATCCTTATTATAAATCATTACTGGGTTCTAGCAAAGGCTTAGGAATTGATAATTTCTCGTTTTTATCACTGAAAATGAAGTTCTTACAAGATTCCCACTGTCAAATTGTTATGGAAGCATGAGTGAAAATATGTTCCTATTAAATGCTTAGATTCTATAGCAACCTATGATCTATAATTCTATATCCTAAATTACTGTATTGTGTGCTTTTGTGAAATAAACTGTATTGATTCAATTTATATATATACATGGTTTTGCTCGCATCAAAAATATGTAAAAATAAGAGAGGTCCCGAGTTTAGTTCCAACCAAAACATTTAAATTCCAGTTCAACATTGCATATTCCTATCTAATAAATGGTCATATGTTTTGGATTAACGTGCAAATTTCTAGCATATTCCTCTCTTATGGGGATGCCAGATTCGAATTTGAAGGAGTGCTTGCCCCTGAGTAGGCAGTGCCTGAGAACAATAATGACAACACCCTGGTGCATCAGGCTACCAAGCTATGTCGCAAGCAACCAGGCATGCCTCAGGCTCAAAGTTCGGTCGTCGTGCAGGCGAGCGGCAGCAGCCACTTATGTCTCTTCCAAGAAGGCCGGCACCGCCTTGGAGGAGCACAACGACAGAAGCAAGTCGACACTGGCTGCAGCGGCACACGATCCAGAAAAGGGGCAGGGCCGTTCGGGACGACAGACATGACGGAGGCGCAAACTAGGCATGTCGATCATCAGACACTAGGCAGCGGTGTCGCCCCCGATGCCACAGTACACACAGTCGTTGTAGCAGCCACCATCACATGACATGATCTACGAGCAAGTGCCTGCTCAGCAGATTACAAGAGAGGCCACCGTGGGGCCCCACTCGCTGAGACGATGCTTCTCTTCTTGTGCTTATTTGCTGGCCTTCTATGTGGCGACGAGATGGAGCTGGAGGTTCAGAGGCTCAGGTTGGCATCGCTAGGTGAGTTCCCTGCTAATTTGTCGAGCACGAAATTTAGACTGTAGTCGTGCTCCTTCCCAACTCTGCTGGGCCTAATGAAGAGAAAGAATCAACTTTTGAGCATAATTGGTTTTGCTTAGAGGTGTAGTCAGCTAGATCCTGGCAGGAAGCTGCACAACATCGTCAAGGAGAAGATGAGAACAATGTGATGCTCAAGAATCATGCTCCAGTTTTGGTAAATGAGTAGTGATGTTGTTGCAACCACCAAAACAAATCTGAAAAATAAGACAAAGAAAAACAGGTTGAGAAGCTGGTTAATGATATGGAAGATCAAGTTAAAAAGGTGAATTATTGGAACTTGAACTTGATCAAAAGGGTCGGATCGTGCAAGTACATGTTGTATTATTTACTAGGCTGGGACAGGTCGTAATGGTGGTTGCTGGCAGAATTCTGATTTTATTCACATGGTCGTCAGGTTGAATAGATAAAAGAAAGCCTAAATAAACACGAAAAAGGCCGTAAGAGAGGTGCAATTTGGATTTATAGGAACAGTCACTTCATTATTAGTAGTGGAGAAAAAGAAATAGGAGACATGAAAACATGACGAGAGAAGAAAGATCACTGGTCGCAAGAAAAAATGTAAATCCCATGTGATTCTGCAATAGGAGAGGGCTGGACACTTTTATTTTTTTAATTCTAAAATCACATTTGGTACTTCTGAATACTTTTAATACTGTTTTGCTCAAGTCAAAAGGACATTGTTTAGCTACTTGCAAAGCTGTTTGAATGGTACATTATTTTAAACTCATTTTTTATACCCGTTGCAATGCACGGGCATTTTTACTAGTTCAACCCAACACAAAGAACCTCAAAGAGTGCCCCAAGATTGCTACCAGAGAAACAAGGACGAAAACATGCATCAACCCCTATGCATAGATTACCCCAATGTCTTCCATAGCTCAAACCGGTGCCGGGCACCTTTGAACAGGTCTGCCAAGTCCTCCATACTTTCTGGAGGGGTATCAGATGGCTATAAATGCCTTCACCATACTCTGCATGGCTTTCTGGGGCCAAGCATGTACCACTGACAGTTCCTTCAGCATGTCGCCTTGAAGTCTGGATACTTCTTCTTCCGGTCGACCAGCTAACAGGCTTGCAGCAACAGAGTCACGATGTTCTGAATTATGGACTAAACATGAGCCCCTAGGGTGGTTTTCAGTAAGAAAGGAAGACATACCAAACATGTCGCCCTTCAGCTTCTCATTTTCTTTCTGCGCGGCCGATAACTGAGCCCTTAAGCTCTCTATTTCTTCGGATTGTTTGTCTTTTTCCTCCTCATGTTTTTCTTTCCGAACGTGATCACTGCGGCCTTTTTCATTTCCACCAGTTCGAGGGCGACGGCATTTAGCTACGTCTGATTAATCTTTAGCTCCTGGGATAGCGTAGTATTCTTCTCTTTGAGAACATGCGGTTCATATCGATCCTTAAATCGGTTGGCCTCACCGCTTCAAGTCTCAGGGGCTACTGACATATGACTATCAAAATTGCATAAAATTTTACCTGTATATCCTTTGAGAACAACTGAATGACTCCGGCAAGTCCGTCTCGAGCGGCTCGGATATATGCCTCCACCGAGCTGAGTGCGGTAAACTCTTGCTTGGAAAAGGCCGGAGCGCGCATGGCCTCTTTCAATCGATGATGATTCATCACGCTCTCCACTTCGGAATTCATGACAGATACGTCGTCTGAATCCTCATGAGGCGGCGGAACTGGCATTACATCGGCTCTCGTCCTAGCTGGTGAGTCCGGCACCGGATTGGCGGGCATTCGGCTAACAGGGCGTTTTCCCACTGTCTGCCGCGTGTTTCTCCTGACATCAAGGATAAAAGGAGACTTTAAACAATCCGGACTCGTGCCTAGGCATGTATTAAGCACACATACCTCTTGGAAGGCTGTGAGGCTTCTGCAGCGCTGCCGGTCCCATTTCGTTTTAAACGACTACCCTGCGTAGGGGCCGCCCTTGAGGAGGTGCGGTCCACCGAGCGCTGATCCTATTAAAGTCCAGATTAGTATAATGGATAAAGGTGCAATTAGGGACTTCCTTTTAAGAGCCCTCCGGAAACTTACGATGGAGAATGGATAGGGGCACGGGTAGTCGGCGCTGATAGCCACTTCCGAGCCGTCAAAGCTCGCTTGATAAAATACCCCGTCATCAAACTCTATGTAAATATACGGATCCTCGCAAAAGCTAGGGTCTTCATCGCGATTATGGTCCTCTGGCTGTGGGGCAGGACAGTGAACGTCCTTGATCATCTTCCGCCATGACTGTTTTAACACAGAACAAATTGGGTTAGCATGCCGTAATAGCAATAAGGCAACATAGATAATCGAAGTCTTACCCATTGAATGGGGTTGTACATGGAATAGCCTTCCCGGCAGTTTAAGCAGAGGAAATCTTCTTTTTCACCCTTATACAAATCGGCCAAGATTGTGGCCAGTTCGGCAGGGGTATCCGAACCCTTCTGTCTAACGGGATGGGTCATCTTCTCCGTTGTAACACCATGAGGGGGTTACTCTGGATTGGAGAGGCTGGGCGCACCTCTTTATTACAATAGGCATAACTTCGACAATAGAGAGCTCGGTAAGGGCTAGTAACCTGACCTTGCTAACCAACCATTATTTCCGCACGGTCTTCCTCCTTGGGACTTCCGGGACGCCAGTTGAAACACTTCTTTAAAGGAGCGCTGGAAAATTCGGGAAGGTCGCGCCGAACTGGGTCTGGCAGTGGGACGTCATCCATGTAGAACCATTCTGAAGACCACTGTGGGTATACCTCTTTGGGAGTTCCTATGAGGTATTCGGATCCGGCTATACGCCATACTTCGGCATCGCCCACTTCAAATATGGAGCCTCCTTGATGGCGGGGAACGGGGCAAAAGAACTTCCTCCATAGTACAAAATGGGCCTCAATGCCTAAGAACAGTTCCCAGAGGGCAACAAAACCTGAGATGTGCATAATCGAACTTGCGGTAAGGTTGTGCAGTTGGATGTCGTAAAATTCCAATAGGCCCCTAAGAAAGGGATGGATTGGAAATCCTAGGACCCACAATAGGAATGGGACAAATCACACCCTCTCCTCCTTATTGGGGTTGGGGAAATTCTTAGTCATCACATCATTGACGATTGAGGCCAATCCCCCTCGAACAGAGACTAGATCTGCGAGGGGAAGATAGCCCTGCGTCTGGAGTTGACTCAGCTGAAGATGAGGCACTGAGCAACTCTGCCAATCACCCTCTTAAGGGCCATGGGGGCGCGAAGAGGAGCCTGGGGCACTGGCCATGTTGGAAGGCCTTTTTTGTAGCTAATCTTGACGGTTTTTCTTATGCGCGATGTGAGATGGCATTTGGGGATCTAAATCTCCTTATATAGATGTCGTCCGAGTGTGATGAGGGGCTTATATGCAAAAATTCATGGACCGTTCTTATTCACCCGACGCGTGGAAATCGAAGCGACAACAGGAAGGAGTCATAAAGGCAAAACATATAGGTCAGAACCAGACTGTTGTTGGTCTGAAGTATAGTGAAGAACCTGCCTTGCAAAGCTGAAGACATAAGCCGTATACTACGTCTTCATTGAAGGGAAGTTCGGGGCAACGGAGGGAGACCTGGATTCGGGGGTCCTTAGGTGTCCGTCCTATTCAAGCATGGGCCGGTCTGATGGGCCGTGAAGATAGAATGGAAGATTATTCCCCGTGTTCGGATAGGACTCCTGGATGCGTGGAGATCAAGATTGGAGGCCGGATGTATTGTTTCCTTCCCTTGTAAACCACCTCTGTACCCCTTTGGTGTATATATAAACTGGAGGGTTTAGTCCATACGCATCATCAGAATTCATACAAGCTAGGCTTCTAGGGTTTAGCTATCACGATCTCAAGGTAGATCAACTCTTGTAACCCCTATACTCATCAAATATAATCAAGAAGGATGTTGGGTTTTACCTCCATTAAGAGGTCCTGAACCTGGGTAAACGTCGTGTTCCCCATGTCCCTTGTTACCTTCGATCCTCAGACGCGCAGTTCGGGACCCGCTACCAGAGATCGGCCGGTTTTGACACCGACACTCATTCCAACCTTGGAGTTGATGAGCAACTGAATGTGAGGAGCAAATCAAGAAGATCTCTTTTGGTCAGCTGTGGTTCTCTTGATTGTCTCAACAATAAGGCTCATTACCTTGAACTTCCGTGGTGTGTCAAACAAATGTAGCAAGTTGATGGAGTGGCCACGGATCATCTTGTCATCTCCAGACTTGAGGAAAAGAGTGTGCCTCAAGATTGTGTTGGTGGTGGCCAAACCAGCAAGCAAATGCTTCACGGAACCAAACTTATGAGTTTCAACATCTTTTCCAGGGATGGGCTTGTACATGTTAGCCATATAGTTGTGATCCATATTGGGTTTTCCATAGACATCAATGTCATTCTCCTCTTCTAGAGCACCAAGAAGATCAACCTATTCAGAGATGGTTGACTGGTATCTGGATCCTTTAGTCATCCATACAATTCTGCCATTAGGGTAAAAGTGTGTAGTGGGATAGAATTACATGATTATCTCATCATTCCATCTTGTGAGCTTCTTCCCAACAAAATCTGCAGCACCTGCACTCTTGAAGCTTTCATGAACGTGGGGGAAGTGTTCCTCATTTGCATTAATGTACTTCCAGTCCACCCACTTCATGTCACTGACTATGGGCTTCTTGTCAAGCAACACTGTCTCATATAAGTCTTGTTGCTCTCGTGCGTGGAAACGATAATCACATGCAGTCCTTCTCCTTGCAGCATACGGATCAGACAATCTCGACTGACACAGGCCCTTGTCCTTCTTAAGCATCATGTTCTCTGCAACAGGATGTGTGTTATCATGGTCTAGGATCATGGGTCTCAACCTTCTGAGCACTAGTGGCTCATCATCAATCTCAGCCTCAAGCACTAGGGCCTTGTTCTTATCACTAGTTGAAATGTTCCTCATTGATCTCTTCGTTGCTGGAGCTTTGGGCTTGGACTTAGTGGGGTGATACGTCTCCAACATATCTATAATTTTTGATTGTTCCATACTGTTTTATTATCAATCTTGGATGTTTTATAATCATTTATAGTCAATTTATATCATTTTTGGTACTAACCTATTGACATGGTGCCAAGTGCCAGTTGTTATTTTTTCCATGTTTTTTACATCGCAGGAAATCAATATCTAACGGAGTCCAAATGCCACGAAACTTTACGGAGAATTTTTATGGACCAGATGGAAGATATTGGGACCTGGTTGCACCTGGGGGAGTCCCGAGGAGGGGACAACCCACCAGGGCGCGCCACGAGGCCCAGGCGCACCCTGGTGGGTTGTGCCCACCTCGGGTGCCCCCCGGAACGTCTCCTTGCTCTATAAATACCCCAATATTCCCAAAACCCTAGGGGAGTCGATGAAATATTCATCCAGCCGCCGCAGAGTCTAGAACCACCAGATCCAATCTAGATACCAGCACGGAGGGGTTCACCACTTCCATTGGTGCCTCTCCGATGATGCGTGAGTAGTTCTTTGTAGACCTTCGGGTCTGTAGTTAGTAGCTAGATGGCTTCATCTCTCTCTCTTGATTCTCAATACAATAGTCTCTTGGAGATCCATGTGATGTAATTCTTTTGCGGTGTGTTTGTTGGGACCGATGAACTTTGAGTTTATGATCAGATCTATCTTTTTATATCCATGAAAGTATTTGAGTTTCTTTGATCTCTTTTATGCATGATCTCTTATAGCCTCATATTTCTTCTCTGATATTTGGTTTTGTCTGGCCAACTTGATCTATTTATCTTGCAATGGGAAGAGGTGCCCGGTAGTGGGTTCGATCTTACGATGCTTGATCCCAGTGATAGAAAGGGAACCAACACGTATGTATCGTTGCTACTAAGGATAAAAAGATGGGATCTGCATCTACCGCCATAGATAAACATATTTCGTCTACATCATGTCATCGTTCTTATTGCATTACTCCATTTTTCCATGAACTTAATACACTAGATGCATGCTGGATAGCGGTCGATGTGTGGAGTAATAGTAGTAGATGCAGGCAGGAGTCGGTCTACTAATCTTGGACGTGAAGCCTATGTAATTATCATTGCCTGGATATCGTCATAATTATTTGAGGTTCTATCAATTGCCCAACAGTAATTTTTTTACCCGTTGTTTGCTATTTTTCTCAAGAGAAGCCACTAGTGAAACCTACGGCCCCCGGGTCTTCTTTCTCATATATTTGCCTTTGCGATCTACTTTTTATTTGCTTTTATTTTCAGATCTATTAAACCAAAACCCCAAAAATGCTTTGCTGCAATGGGGTTGATTTGTGATCTATTATTTCAATCTATCACCACTTTCTCCCGTCCACGCATAGTTTGAGGCGCTGTTACCCGAAAGGGATTGACAACCCCTTTAACACGTCGGGTTAAGAGGTGTTGTTATTTGTGTGCAGGGGTTGTTTACGTTGTGTTGCTTGGTTCTCCTACTAGTTAGATAACCTTGGTTTCATATCTGAGGGAAATACCTACCGCTATTGTGCTGCATCATCCCTTCCTCTTTGGGGAAATACCAATGTAGCTTCAAGCGACATCATGGGGGCAGCAGACTTCGTTGCATCAGACATGAGCTTCTTAGTCTTGGCTAGAGGTGCATCAGCTGTTGGTTCCTCCTCATCCTCCTCATTAGCAACCATGAGCGTTTACCAATGACATAGGCAGTAGTCTTCCTAGCCCTATTATTGTTCTTTCCTGCAGCAGCTTTTGTATCACTTGGCTCCTTGATTGCTTGTATCTGCGTTGGTATTTCCCCAAAGAGGATAGGATGATGCAGCATAGCAAAGGTAAGTATTTACCTCAGTTATGAAACCAAGGTTATCAATCCAGTAGGACAACCAAGCAACACTATGTAAACAACACCTGCACACAAACAACAAAAACTTGCAACCCAACGCGTAAGAGGGGTTGTCAATCCCTCCACGATATGGAGATAGATTAAATTGTATATGTTTTGGTAAATAAGTCAAGCTAGAACACGAAATAAAATAAATGAATAAATAAATAATGCAACAAGGTATTTTTGGCTTAATATGATAGGAAAATAGACCCGAGGGTCGTTGTTTTCACTAGAGCCTTCTCTCAGGAAAATAGCATAGGGTGGGTAAACAACTTATTTTTGGGCAATTGATAGAAAATCGAATAATCATGACGTCATCCAAGGCAATGATCATGTATATAGGCATCATGTCCAAGATTAGTAGACTTAAACGATTCTGCATCTACTACTATTACTCCACACATCGACCGCTATCCAGCATGCATCTAGTGTATTAAGTTCTTGGAAAATGGAGTAATGCAATAAGAACGATGACATGATGTACATAAGATCTATTCATGTAGGAATAAACCCCATCCTGTTATCGTTTATAGCAACGATACATGCGTGTCATGACTCTTTCTGTTACTGAGATTGAGCACTACAAGAACGAACCCATCACAAAGCACCTCTTCCCATGGCAAGAAAAATCAATCTAGTTGGCCAAACCAAACCAAAATTTTGGAGAAGAAATGCGAGGCTATAACAATCATGCATATAAGAGTTCAGAAAAGACACAAATAATATTCATGGATAGAACTGATCATAAACTCACAATTCATCGAGTCCCAACAAACACACCGGAAAAAAGATTTACATCAAATAGATCTCCAAGAACATCGAGGAGAACATTGTATTGAAGATCAAAAATAGAGAAGAAGCCATCTAGCTACTAGGTACGGACCCGTAGGTCTGTAGTAAACTACTCACGCATCATCGGAGGGGCAACAAGGATGATGAAGAAACCCTCCGTGATCGTTGCCCCCTCTGGTAGAGTGCCGAAAAAGGCCTCTAGATTCGATCTCGTGGTTTTGGAACTTGCGGCGGCGGAAACTATATTTCCTTGACTCCCGTAGGGTGTTTGGGAGTTTACAGTATTTATAGAGGTGGAGCTAGGGCAGGAAGCTTCCCATGGCCTCCACTACCCACCAGGGCACGCCAGGGGCCTCTGGCACGCCCTGGCGCTTAGTGGGCCCCATGGGCCTCCTCCTGTGTGCTCCTTTGGCTCCCTAGGCGTCTTTTGGGCAGAGAAAAATCTCCAAAATGTTTCGTGGCATTTCGACTTCGTTTGGTATTGATATTCAACAAAGTAAAAAAACAAGCAAAAAACAGCAACTGGCACTGGGCACTATGTCAATAGGTTAGTCCCAAAAATGATACAAACTTGCTAGTAATTGAATATAAAACATCCAAGATTGATAATATAACAGCATGGAACAATCAAAAATTATAGATACGTTGGAGACGTATCAGAATCCCCAAGCTTAGTTCCTGCTCGTCCTTGGGTAGGTAAATGATAAAACATAATTTTTGATGTGGAATGCTGCCTAACATATTCATCACATATTATTTTCTTTTGTAGCATGGACATTTGGACTTTTACATGATTCAACGTAATATTTTATAATTGGCATGAAGACATCACAATTCAAGCATATCAACAAGCAACCATGTCTTTCAAAATATCAACACTAAAGAAAGCTATCCCTAGCCCATTATGCTCAATCATTGATCCATTCATGAAACACACTCAAATATTAGCTATATCCAATGCATAAGTATGATAATAGTGTTCCCTAGTTGGTGCTTTATAAGAGAAGATGGAGACTCAATAAAATAAAAAATTGCATAAAGTAAATAGATAGGCCCTTCGCAAAGGGAAGCAAAGATTTGTAGATGTGCCAGAGTCATAGCTTAAATTGAGAGATAAAATTGTTTTGAGAGGCATGATTTTCCTGTCAACAAAAACGATTGAGAATTCTCAATACTTTTCATGCTAGATAAATCATCCACGGTTCCCAAACATAAAATAAAGTTTATTTCCTTTTCCACCATTCTTTCACAAATCCATGGCTAACCGTATCAATAGATGTCTTCCATACCAACACTTTCTAAGAAATTTTTTATTGACAACATATAAATATTTTTTTTTCATTTCGGGACTAGGCATCCCTATTACCTGCCACAAATTGCAATGACAAGTGAATAAACACTCATCTTGAGAATAACATGTCTAGCATGGAAAATATTGGCCACCCCTTGTCTCTTCATGAGTTGTACGGGCACACAAAAAGGAAATTCATTTTGAAAATTAGAGTTAGCACATACAAATTTACTTGGAACGACATGGAAATACCGCATATAGGTAGGTATGGTGGACTCATTTGGCACAACTTTGGGCTTAAGGAGTTAGATGCACAAGCAGTATTCCCGCCAAGTACAAATTAAGACTAGCAAATAGACTGGGAAGCGACCAACCAAGAAACGAAAACGATCATAAACAAACATTAAACATAACTAACACCGAATAATGCACCACAAGTAGGATATAACTTCATTGCATAACTATTGACTTTCGTGCTTGCATAGGGAATCACAACCTTAACACCAATATTCTTACTAAGCAGAATTACTCACCAACATTACTCGCATATTACTATCTCCATATATCAAAACTATTACAAGGAATCAAGTTTATAATATCCAATGATCTTCATCAAAGTTTTTATTATATCTGTCTTAAATATCTATCACTTTGGCACTAAATTCATATATTACCATTGCTACTTTTCAAGCTCTGAAATAAATTTAAGTGAGGCACGAGAGCATAAATATTTCTTCAAAATTTTCAACTCTCAAAATAATCTAAGTGAATCATGAGAGCATTTCTTCAAACATTAAACCACCACCGTGCTCAAAAAGATAAAAGTGAAGCACTGGAGCAATTCCTAGATCAAAAAATTTAAGTGAAGCACATAGAGCAATTCTAACAAATCATAGCATCATTATGGCTCTCTCGGTGTGTCCAGCAAGGATATTGTGACAAACTAAAATGCAAAACGATCAAAGACTCATATAATACAAGCCGCTCCAAGCAAAACTCATGACATGTGACAAACAAAAATATAGCTCCAAGTAAAATTACCGATGGCCGTTAGAAGAAAGAGGGGATGCCTTCCGAGGCATCCCCAAGCCTAGTTGCTTGGTACTCCTTGAATATTACCTTGGGTGCCATGGGCATTCCCAAGTTAGGCTCTTTTCACTCCTTATTCCTTCATCTATCGTGATCTCGCCCAAAACTTGAAAACTTCAATTACACAGAACTTAACAAAACTTTCGTGAGATTCGTTAGTATAATAAAGGAAATCACCACTTTAAGTACTATTGCAAACCCATTCATATTTTATTATCGCATTATACCTACTATATTCTAACTTTACCATGGCTTATACCCCCCCCCTGAATATAATCCATAGATTCATCAAAATAAGCAAACAATGCAACAAAAACAGAATCTGTCAAAAACATAACAGTCTATAGTAATGTGTACTTTAACCATACTTCTGTAACTCCAAAAATTCTGACAAATTAGGACAACATAGGAAATTTGTATATAAATCCTGTGTAAAAAACTCTGAATTTTTTGTCGCTCCAGTGATTTTTAACAATTCTGCTAGTAGATGTAAAAGTTTATGTTTTCCAACAGGATCAAGTCAACTATCACCCAAGCCATTCTAAAGGCATTACTTGGCACAAACATGCACTAACTAAAAAATAGAAAGCATAATAACAACAGAGGCATAATTGTGTATTTATTGAAAAACAGAAAACAAAAAAATTAAAGGATAATTATTGGGTTACCTCCCAACAAGCGATACTGTTTTATGCCCCTAACTATGCATAATGCATAGATTCAAGTATTGTCTTCTTTAGTTCTTGCTCCAAGGTTGCCCTCATGATTGACTCATATGGTGAATTAATTCTAGTTCTAGGGAAGTGTTCCATACCCTTTCTCGATGGAAACTGAAATTTTATATTCCCTTCTTTCATATCAATCATGACACCTATAGTTCGCAAAAATTGTCTACCAAGTATATTATAGGACAACACGGAGTACAATCAATATGAAGAACAATAAATCTATAGGCACGTAGTTCCTATTTGCAAGAATAAGAACATCATTAATTCTTCCCAAAGGCTTTTTAATAGTAGAATCCGCCAAGTGCAAATTAAGAGAACATTCTTCCAACTTGGTAAAACCTAGCACATCACATAGAGATTTCGAAATTGTGGAAAAACTAGCACCCAAATCACATAAAGCATTGCACTCATAATTTTTTATCTTGACTTTAATTGTGGGTTCCCATTCATCATATAATTTTCTAGGAACTAAATCTAATTCTAGCTTTTCTTCTAAAGCTTTCATCATCGCTTCCACAGTATGTTTAGTAAAAGCTTAATTTTGTTCATTTGCATTGGGTCAATTTAGCATGGAATGCAACAAAGAAATACACTCAATCAAAGAACAACTATCATAATTAAAATCTTTGTAATCCAAAAGAGTGGCACATCACTAGCTAAAGTTCTCACCCTCCGAATTATGAGAATGCCTTCTAACTAAAGGTGACTCTTCTTCAGTCCTCTTACCATCAATTTTAATATTACTAAACAAGGAATCAATAGAAGAAACACCAATCATTTTAACATCTTCATCGTTACTACGGAAAAAATCGGGCGGAAACGCTTTTTTTGAAATTCTCCTTTAGCTCTTAGTAGAGTGGTTCTCTTCTTAATTTCATCCATGGAAACATATAAAGCCTTAATTGATTCATCAAACTTGGGTGGGAAAATTTTAATCTTGAGACTTTCTACATCATGTGTAATTCTATAAATCCTTCTAGACATATCATTAGTCTTATTCAATTGTCTTCTATCGTAGTGTTGAAAACTTTTTGCGCATTAATAAATTCTTTAACATTACTCTCAAGGTCAAAGGGAATCCTATTATTATTAGAATAATAATTACCATAGGAATTGCCATAATTATTAGAGGAATTTGCAGGAAAAGGCCTAGTATTAAAATTACCTCTATAAGCATTGTTGTTAAAATTGTTTTGCGAGACAAAATTCACATCTACTGGATCATTATTTTGCTCAATCAAAGTAGACAAAGGCACATCAGTAAGATCAATACGAGCATTTTTACTAGCAACAATTTCATAAGTGCATCAATTTTTCACTCAAAGTACTGATTTTTTTCAACAGGATTACCTTTTTTACTAGTTGGTGCTCTTCCGGTATGCCATTGTGAATAATTTGCCATGATATTATCTATTAATTTAGTAGCTTCTCCCAAAGTAATCTCCATAAAAGTAACACTCGTGGCGGAATAAAATATTTCTAGAAACAAAATTCAATCCCGCATATTTTTTTGTATAATCATCCATAGATTTAAACTATGAGTAGGACAAGTTCTTAGCATTAATTTCATTCTTTCCCAAGATTGTGCAACATGTTCATGCTCAAGTTTCTTGAAATTCATAATTTGGTTTCTAAGGGAAATAATTTTGGTGCTCAAAAAATACTTAGTAATAAAAGCATCTTTGCACTTATCCCAAGCATCAATACTATTATGTGGCAAAGATGAAAACCAAATTTTTGAATGATCCCACAAAGAGAAAGGAAATAATTTTAATTTCACAATATCATTGTCCACATCTTTTTTCTTTTGCATATCACACAATTCTACGAAAGTGTTTAGATGGGACGCGACATCCTCATTAGGATTACCGGAAAATTGCTCTTTCATAACAAGATACAACAAAGCGGCATTAATATGATAAGACTCCACACTAGCGGTGGGAGGAGCAATAGGGATACTAATAAAATCATTATTATTAGTATTGCAAAAATCACACAATTTGGTATTTTAATTGAGACATAGTAAGCACGCAAACAAGATCTTAAGCAAAGAAAGATCAACCAAGAAAAAGGGCAACGAAAAATATTTTTGTATTTTTGCAAAAACGTTTTAGAAGTGGGGGAGAGGAAAATGATAGGCAAATGGCAAATAAAGTAATTGCAAGGATATTAGTGTTTATGCGTAGGTACCTGATTGTTGATGATGTCTCCCCGGCAACGGCACCAGAGATTCTTCCTGATTGCTTGCACTGCGTTGGTATTTCCCCGAGGAGGATAGGATGATGCAGCACAGCAAAGTTAAGTACTTCCCTCAGTTATGAAACCAAGATTATCAATCCAGTAGGAGAACCAAGCAACACTATGTAAACAACACTTGCACACTAACAACAAAAACTTGCAACCCAACGCGTAGGAGGTGTTGTCAATACCTTTGTGGTGTTGAGATAGATTTAATTGTATAGGTTTTGGGAAATAGGTGTAGCAAGAACAAAAAATAAAAAAATTGCAGCAAGGTATTTTGGTTTAATATGATAGGAAAATAGACCCGAGGGTCATAGTTTTCATTAGAGGCTTCTCTCAAAAAATAACATACAGTGGGTAAACGAATTACTATTGGGCAATTGATAGAAAAGTGAATAATCATGACTATATCCAAGGCAATGATCATGTATATAGGCATCATGTCCAAGATTAGTCGGCCAAAATGATTCTGCATCTACTACTATTACTCCACACATCGACCACTATCCAGCATGCATCTAGTGTATTAAGTTCATGGAAAAATGGAGTAATGCAATAAGAACTATGGCATGATGTAGACAAGATCTATTCATGTAGGAATAAACCCCATATTGTTACCCTTAATAGCAACGATACATGCGTTTCATGTCTCTTTCTATCACTGAGATTGAGCACCGCAAGATCAAACCCATCACAAAGCACCTCTTCCCATGGCAAGAAAAATCAATCTACTTGGCCAAACCAAACCAAAATTTCGGAGAAGAAATACGAGGCTCTAACAATCATGCATATAAGAGTTCAGTAAAGACACAAATAATATTCATGGATAGAACTGATCATAAATTCACAATTCATCGGATTCCAATAAACACACCGCAAAAAAAGAGTTACATAGATCTCCAAGAACATCGAGGAGAACATTGTGTTGGACATCAAAAAGAGAGAAAAAGGCATCTAGCTACTAGCTATGGACCCCGAAGGTCTGTGGTAAACTACGCACGCATCATCGAAGGGGCAACATGGATGATGAAGAACCGTTGTGTGGTCGTTGCCCCCTCCGACAGAGTGCCAAAAAGGCCTCTAGATTGGATCTCGTGGTTCTGGAACTTGCGGCGGCGGAAACTGTATTTCCTCGACTCCCTTGGGTTTTGGGGGTTTTAGAGTATTTATAGAGGTGGATGTAGGTCAAGAAGCTTCCCCTAGGCTCCACTACCCACCGGGGCGCTAGGGGCCTCTAGCGTGCCCTGGTGCCTAGTGGGCCCCACGGGCCTCCTCCCGTGTACTCCTTTGGCTCCCTGGGTGTCTTCCAGGTAGAAAAAAATCTCCAAAAAGTTTTGTGGCATTTGTACTTCGTTTGGTATTGATATTCCGCAAAGTAAAAAACAAGCAAAAAATAGCAACTGCCACTGGGCACTATGTCAATAGGTTAGTCCCACAAAATGATATAAAGTTTCTAGAAAATAAATATAAAACATCCAAGATTGATAATATAACAGCATGGAACAATAAAAAATTATAGGTACGTTGGAGACGTATCACTCCTTAAGTGTGAAAGTCATGCGTTCCCTTGGAGCTGTGGCCTTATCTGCCTTGGAGAGTGGGACTTTTCACACTGCAGTTCTCTCCTTGGCACTGCCTGAAGGTCTTGAGCCAGTTGTTGTGCCATACTCCTTAGTAAGCACCACTTTCTTCTTCTTTGATGTGGCCTCACTTGCCACAAAATCCGCATCCTCATGATTTGAGGTTCTCTTTCTGGTCCTCTTGGCAGCCTTGGGCAGTTCAAGTAAGCTCCTCGCTCCTTCATAATAGGTTCCCTCAAGACTAGATCCCTCACGGAGATCCTCATGCTATTCTGACACATTCTGGCTCTCACTGGCACTTGATATCTTGCAAACAGACCCTGTGAATAGATAGGTATGGGAAAAGTAGATGAGTCATCACAAAACGCAGACAATTTTTCATGAAAATTGAGTTCAAATATTACTGTTATGTTTTCACAGAATGCATTGGGTATCCACCGAGTTTATCATCTCAGTGATACCGAAGCACTCAACAGAACAAAATCACACCATTACGGTCAGACCGAGATGTGATTCGGTGTCTCCAAGATGCTAGGGTTTCACAGAAACATTACTTTCGGTCTCACCGATTCGTACTTCTTGGTGGCACCGAGACATAGTGCAATGGCCAGGGCTAAACCGATGACTCAAGAAAATTTGAATAGTTAAAAATAGCATGAGAGGCTCCTATTGTTGCTCCATTAAACAAAATATGTACAAAGTTTGGTTTTACATGGCACAGAGGCCAGCTATAGAGAGAGGTTTATGTAGTTTGTCCCTATACAACAAGAGAGGTAGAAAAATATTTGATGAACTCAGATAATTCTGGTTTCACTCTATAGCTCAGAATCTCAAGATCACTCTTAAATGCATGCAGTCAGTCATGAGTTGAGGCAGACACCCCCTCGAAGTATCTTGTATTCCTCTGTTTCCAAATGTTCCACATAGCCAAGATCAAATTTCTTTGAAAAGTGGATGGTGCCAAGTGTTTGAAGCATGGTCAATCATCTCCTGAATGGGCCTGCCACAATCCCACAGAACATTCCAACATGCAACACTATAAGTTCATGGGAGAAACAAGTGGATGTACGTTTCCAAGGGCTAAACAGCACAGAGCATGCAACCATGATCGTCACCAATTGGGAACTACATCCTGATAAGCATGTCTCTCGTGTTGATCCTGTCTATGAACATGAGCCAGGCGAAAACTTTGTGTCTCGGGATGCATTTAGTATTCCATACCATCGTGATATGTTTTGGGGCTTGACAGTTTCTAAACAAAAATTTGTAGGATTTTTTGGGACGGTAGGTCGTGTCCCCCCAACAAAGTATCCATTCATCCTTCGCCATGTGCTGAAGTTGAAGGCCCTGAAGCACCATCATTAAATAGTTCAGTTCTATTATCGCTTCAATCGATAGGGGCAGAGCAAAATGTTTGTCTGACTGTGAGATGCTTTCGGCGGAAACCTAAACCTAATATTTTTGCTCGAAACTAATCTAAGGAATCTACCCACTGGATAGAAGTGTTTCATTTGTGGCAAGACTCATGGAAAAAACCTAGTGCATCGAATTAGAAAAGTGGATGCACAATGGGGTGGGATTTCTACCCTAACTCAGTGCAAATCCCCTACGACGGCAATGGCGGGAAGGATTTCTGTTGGCGGCGGTGGAGTCCAATGGCGAGGGCATGCTAGACGCAACGACGAAGTCTAGAGACGAGGGCGATGGCAGCAGAGGGGTGTGGGAGCCATGACATTTGAGAAATATCAACCATACGAGGCCCGCGAGATATATATACTGAGTTGTTGTCAGTGTCACCGAGTGGAACAAATTGGTGGCACCGAGATATGTTACTGCGAGCAGTTACAACATATTGGTGACTCTAAGTTGGTCTAATTGGTAGCACCAAGATTGACAGCCCAGATCAATCAAACTATTTCGATTAGTCCGAATGAGAGTGGATAGGTCACATCGAACCAATTTTGAAGGTTTTGGAGGTCAGTTCTTTTAGATCGGTGGCTCCGAGTGCGCCTCGCCCGTAGGGTCCGAAAATAACTTTTTCAATTTTTGTGATGTAGCATGAAGAGAATTTGAGACAAGAAAGCATAGATAGCTAGAGAAGGTTCTTAGGCATTCTTGTACATCCACTTGGCCAGAAAAACCAAGACAATCAAAACAACAAATGGATGTCCTCAATGGAGAAAACATACAAACCAACATGCTCACACAATAAAATAGCAAATGAAATACGTGTCAAACATGTACAACCAATTCTAGCATCTATGAAGCAATTGGCGATGACTAGGTCATCTATATATGAGTATATTGACTTAGGAGTCAAATGAGAAAATTTGATCATAGGTCATACTAATCATTGAAGCACAAGTGGCGTTGCCACTTTTACATAAAGCATCAATCTGTTCACACCATTAGTGTTGCTTTAGCTTAATTTTTAGAGCAAAGCTCCCCCTAGATGCGATATCCCCCAAGGAGGGATGTGAGATAACCTTTAGTTTTGTCGATGATGACTTCATGTAGACAGTGAGGATGTGGATGCTCAATGTTGATGTAGACCATCAAGAGTTCGGAGCAATCCTTTGGAGTTTTTCACTTTCAACACCTACATGGGTTAGTCCCATAAGGAACATACAAGGATATCCATAGACATGGAGTGAATTACACATATGATGATGTCCATGAATGCATTGAGTTAGCTTGTTCCTTGTCTTATCAACAAGAGGGTTTTTGACTCCATGAACTAGTGCAAGATGTGAAAGTTGGTTGCACAAGTCTTTGCCAAAATGAATGTGAGTGAAGTATGTTCTTGGAGTCACCCTCAAGAACACTCTAGTTATTCTTCTTTCGGACCCACATCAACTTGATGGGAATCCTTGGAGTTGTAGTTAAACTTGATGAAGAAGAGCTTGATGAAGTCTTGGAAACTCACTTGACCATGGCTTTAGATGCTTCTTCAGATGAGTCAATCTCCTCTTGAAGATTTTCCTTGCCTTTTAGCATGTGGTCTTTTGGTGGAAGATCATCTTGTGCTTATGTTCCCTAAAAAGAAGTAAGGTCTGTTGTGGAACGCAGTATTTCAAAATTTTCCTACGATCATGCAAGATCTATCTAGGTGATGAATAGCAACGAGAGGGGAGAGTGTATCTACGTACCCTCGTAGACCGAAAGCGGAAGCGTTGAGTAACGCGGTTGATGTAGTCGAACGTCTTCATGATCCAACCGACCAAGACCGGAGCTTCAGTTGCCCTTCCATTTATTTTAGTTGTTGATGTGTGTTTATTATGTTTGTTGCATTAGCATAATTGTTTTGCATATTTCATTCCTATATGTTTATGCCATGATCATGTTGAGTGCCTTGTCATATCTTTGCTTCTTGCACCATGCTCATTTCGCTTGTTATGCCATGTGTTTGCATTGTGCCACTTGCCATTATATTGCATTGTGCCATCCTATGTTGCTTGCCCTATGCATATGTCCCATGCATCATCACCTTCTCCTTCCTTATTCTTTCTTTCATTTTAGCAAGAGCCACATTTTCCCTTCCTCATTAATGTTCATCTTTCCCCTACAAGTTTTAGACCATGCCACTTACCTCCCTGCCAAATTTCTTTCTATTTGGAGTTGTCTTGGTTGGGTTAAAAAATGGTACAAGTTCAAACTTTATTCAAACTTGTATTATTATTTTTATCTCTAAAAATGTCCCAAAGCAATTTATTCAAATGCTACATAAATCCAGAATCCCATATATATTTTTATCTCATCCTAATTCCTTGCCAAACTATCTGGCCTTTTCTTGCATTTCTATTTGAAGAAATTTCTTAAAGGAAAAGAGAGAAAGAGAGAGTAGCGACAGCAGCAGGAGCAGCCCAGTGCAGCAGCAGACCGGCCTAGCTCTAGCACCTCCCTCAGCCCACCTCTCTCCCCCTCCGCTGGTAATTCCAGCTTGCCACGCTGGCACCCGCGCTGAGCCCACCTGCAGCGACCATTCCATTCTCCCTTTTCTTCCTCCTCTCGCCACATCCCCCTCACAGTAAAACAGAGGAGGAGCACACATGGCCACGAGGGCAAGCCCCGACACCGGGCCCCCTCCTATAAAGCCGCCCAGGGCCTCGCCCTAGGGTTTCTCTCCTTCCCTCGCTTCCCTCTGCGCCATCGCCTCTCCACAAAATCCCCACTCGCGCCCGGCCCCGCTGCTTCCAGGAGCCATGGCCGGCGAGGCCACGAGCTTCCCTCCGGCATAGCAGCTCCGCCGGCCTCCATCCTCGCGCCTCCGAGCACCGCCACGCCCTCACGGTTCCATTCAGACGCCAAGCCACGCCCAAGGATCGCCAAGTCCCTCGACGTCCTCTTCCTCCACTGCTTCCTCTGCTTCGGGGACATGAGGACGCAGCCCCGATCAACGCGTCTTCTCGCCGCCCCGTTCACCTCCAACCTCGTACAACTTCAGCAGCACCCCCTCGGTGAGCAGTCGTTTCTCCCAGCCCCTCTCCGGTTTGACTTTGTTGCTATGGCCGCCGATCCCGTCGTGTTCGACGCTATGTCCGCCAGGGGCGACCATGGCAGTGACCCCAAGATCGTGTTCTAGCCTCTACGCGCCTCACCTTTGCATGCATCCACACATGGGCATCCACACAGCGCGTCACTCGCAGCACCCGCGACCACTCGCCCCTCGCCTCGTGACCCGGCCCGTTCCTGCCGCTGCCGCACTCGAGACGAGTACGAGCTCGTCCTCGAGTTCCCATAGGCATCGCCTTGCACACGCTTGCTCACGCACTTCACCACGGGAACCCTCGTCAGTTTCTGCACCCCCACCGGTGATCTGCTGCACCTGCAACCGCTACTTGCTCCCGTCGCCGGAAGCATCACCGGGCCTCCATGGCCGCCATGGCCACGAGTAGAAGCTCGACCTACACACATGCGAACAAGGCTGCGTCCTGCAGCATCTCCTTTGTTCAAACCCGCAGCCCCGCAGCAGCTCCGCGGCCCCTAGCATCGCCTCGTTTGCTCGCTGGCAACGCCGGCGAGATCCCCGTACTTCCATGGCTAAGGATTTAGAATTTTGGAGTGTTCTTATTCCGTGGCATGCTATGTTTTTCACAAATATTACGCTAGCCTAGCTGGTTGACCCTCACGGTGGAACTCGTGGGTTCGAAACCCAACTATCCCTTTTTCCCTCTGTTTTTGTTTTCTTTGCCTGCACACACGCACACATTCAGCCGCTTGGGCCAATTCCATTTCTTGGCCGCTGCACCGTGATGCTTCGGGCCCGTGCATGTTTTTTTCTCTGCCTGTGCATTTAGTTATTTTTTCCAGTTATTGAATAATTGCAGAAATGCCATTTAATTGCTTTGCTCATATTTAAATAATCATGCATCGGATTGAAACATGTCATACATACATCTTGCTCAGATTTTCATGTAGTTTCACAATATCCAACTTTCATCCATGTTTGAAATATTTAAATTGTTGTTTGCGTTAATTTGCATACATAGCATGTTAAAATGGATTAATTCATTACTAAATAAACGTGGCTTCAAATTTAATAATCTTTATATGTAAATGGGGTAGAAAAATGCATAGTTTAACATGGTGGCATTACTTTGTATGTTGGTACAACTCTAAATTATGATCTACGGCAGAATAGTACCAAATTCATACTATGCATATGGTATTGTTTCGTAATTGTTGTTTGTTATTTCCGACCTCTTTTAAACTTGCCTAAATAGTTAGTTTACTTATGCCTCATCTCTTGCCATGTTTAACAACATTTAATATTGTTGGGTACCTAAACGGGAGTGAACTAAATAATCGAATGTGGTGTTTCGTCAATATGCAACTCGTTACATATTGAGCTCCACTTAACTTGTAGCGTTGTTTGTGCACTTTCCATGCCATGCATATTTAAATAGGACATGCATCATCCTTGCTTGTGCATCATGCCATGTTTATGTGATGGTTGTTAACCATGTTGCTTCATTCTTTCCGGTTTGCTTCTCTCGTTAGCATCAGTTTCTTTCTGGAGTTGTGAGAATTCGTTCAACTACGCCTGTTTGTCTTCTTCATGGACTCGTTCTTCTTCCTAGCAGGACCTCAGGCAAGATGACCATTACCCTCGAAATCACTTCTATCTTTGCTTTCTAGTTGTTCGCTCTATCGTTATGTCGCGCTACCTACCACTTGTTTATCATGTCTCCCATATTGCCATGTCAAGCCTCTAACCCACCTTCCTAGCAAACCGTTGTTTGGCTATGTTACCGCTTTGGCTCAGCCCCTCTTATAGCGTTGTTAGTTGCAGGTGAAGTTGAAGATTGCTCCATGTTGGAACATGTTTATGGGATATCACAATATCTCTTATTTAATTTATGCATCTATATACTTGGTAAAGGGTGGAAGGCCTGACCTTTTGCCTGGTGTTTTGTTCCACTCTTGCCGCCCTAGTTTCCATCATACCAGTGTTATGTTCCTTGATTTTACGTTCCTAACGCGGTTGGGGTTATGGGACCCCCTTGACAGTTCGCTTTGAATAAAACTCCTCCAGCAAGGCCCAACCTTGGTTTTAACATTTGCCACCACCACCTATTACTTTTCCCATTGGAAGTCGTGCTCCCGAGGGTCATCTTTATTTTAACCCCCCCCCGGGCCAGTGCTCCTCTGAGTGTTGGTCCAACCTGGGCGATGTCTGGAACCCCCTAGGCAACTAGGGTCTATGCCAACCCAACATCTGGCCCATCCGGTGTGCCCTGAGAACGAGATATGTGCAGCTCCTATCGGGATTTGTTGGCACATTCGGGCGGTCTTGCTGGTCTTGTTTTACCATGGTTGAAATGTCTTGTAACCGGGATTGCGAGACTGATCGGGTCTTTCCAGGAGAAGGGATATCCTTCGTCATTGATCTTGAGAGCTTGTGATGGGGTAAGTTGGGACACCCCTACAGGGTATAAACTTTTGAGATATGTGCCCACGGTTATGTGGCTGATGGGCATTTGTTAAATCCGGTTGTATAGAACTTGACATTTGACTTAATTAAAATGAATCAACCGCGTGTGTAGCCGTGATGCTCCCTTTTCGGTGGAGTCTGAGAAGTGAACACGGTCTGGGTTAAGTTTGAACGTAAGTACTTTCAGGATCACTTCTTGATCACTTTTAGCTTCACGACCGTTGCGTAGCTTCTCATCTTACTCTTATTTGCGTATGTTAGCCACCATATTTGTTTAGCGCTTACTGCAGCTCAACCTCATTACCTTATCCTACCCATAAGCTTAAATAGTCTTGATCTCGCAGGTTTTGAGATTGTTGTTTACTCGTGACTCACAGATACTACCAAAACAGTTGCTCGTGCCGATGATGCCAGTGCAGGTGATGCTACCAAACTCAAGTGGGAGTTCGACGAGGACCTTGGTCGTTACTATGTTTCTTTTCCTGATGATCATTAGTGGAGCCTAGTTGGGACGATCGGGGATCTAGCATTTGGGGTTGTCTTCTTCTTTTTTGGTTCCTTAGTCGGACCTTGATTGTACTCTGGATGATGTATGTTTAACTTGTTATTTATGTGAAGTGGCAATTGTAAGCCAACTCTTTATCCCTTTCTTATTCAGTACATGGGATTGTGTGAAGATTACCCCTCTTGCGACAAAATCACCATGCGGTTATGCCTCTAAGTCGCGCCTCGACACATGGGAGATATAGCCGCATCGTGGGCGTTACAAGTTGGTAATCAGAGCCATCCCCGACTTAGGAGCCCCCTGCTTGATCGAAGCGCTGATGTTGTCGAGTCTAGAACAAAATGTTTTGAGTCTTAGGATTATATATATCGGAGAGTAGGATTCTTTTTACTCCCCAGTCCCTTCGTCACTCTGGTGAGGCCGCCTGGTCTACAAGTTTTGACTTTCCTCTCCTCAAATTTCATGAAAAACAAATTTAGGATCACGCGGGTATCTTGGGATCGTTCCGATATTTTTGTGACGAGAACATTGTTCTTGGTTCCTCCTGACATTTAGGGGTTGTGGCAGTGTCCTGGGGAGTTGTGCTCCGAGGTGTTGTCGTCACAATTTTATCGTTGCAGTTTTGGAATACCTGAGTTCGTCGACATCGAAAATCTCTTTTATGTAGTTGTTGGTGAGATAACCTTGATGCCACCCAGTACTGGGGCGGGAGTTCGGGAGTATGGCCATAGCTCGTATAATGGATGCTTTTCGAGGTTGAGGTACACGATTTTCGAAGTTTTCTTGGTTATGTTTTGACGGATGGATACAGTTGGAGCGTAGGGCTTGTTAGTTGTGTGATATATATTATGCCTCCCTGTATCCCCAACACCATATTGCATACCAGAAAGTTTCGGGAGTTTATAGGTGGGAATTCAAGTAGCTCGTAGGATATCTTTCCGATAGATGCATGATATGAGATTGGGATTCGACGTCTAGTGGTCCGTCTATCCACTGTTGGTTTTACAGTGGTCTCGTTGTGTCTTAAACAGTCCTTGGCTATGCTGACTCGAGGATGCTTCGTATGTCATGTGCACTGGCTTGTGCATGATGGTGCTGTACGATCGAGCCTGTGTGGGCCCCACCATGAAAATTTCGGACGAAATCTCTATCATGTGTTTGTTTCCGGCTTACTTTGCAAGCCAAATCATTTGTTTGTTTTGAGTTGTGGTATTCGAGTTGCTTCAATGTCAAGTGTTGATTCCATACCTTTTTCCTAAGTGGTGTTCTCTTATTTTGATGTGATTGCTAATTCTTCTTGATCATCGAGATGATCATGTCAATTCTTTCCAACCGGCGTGCTTCTCTTCAAGTCGATCTGATCATTTCAACATCCGCAAGATCAATTCTAAGTTTTTACAATAGTGTTTGTTTCATCCGTCCCCAAGTTGCCTTTGTTTTCCCGCCCTCCCACCCTTTTCTTTAAGAATCAGATTTCTTAATCAAGTATCCTTTTTATTGATGGGAAGTCTCTCCATTGTTTTCCGTCAATGTTCTTTTCCAGTGATTCTCAGGAAGATACTAACGGAGCTTCAAGTTTATCCTTCTTCATTCTCTTTCCTTCTCCAGTGGATTCAATTCAAGCTTTTGCTGTTGACCATATCCCTTTCGTCCTTTCATATGCTTTCTTATGCCGGTGCACCTCTTAATCATTAACCTCTCGCTATTCATTGGTGCCGGAGTGCTGAGGATATCTCAGGAGATTCGTGCTTCCATTCTCAATCCGTTCAAAGTAATTCGAGGTTGTTATCTCATTCAAGCCATTTAGATCAACCAGTGCAATCTCCCTTTCAAGTATTTCGTCCAATGCTGTATTTTGAGTGGGCATTAACCCACAGGTCTTTTCCCAGGATCTTACTTGACTCTTCTAATTTAGCCAGAGCGATTCCTAAATTCTTTTTAAAGTTTGATGTATGCATGAATTATTATTAGTCATATTCCTTCTCCAAGATCGCTTTCAAAACTTTGTCATCGTTGGTTCATCATTTCTATTCTTCATTGTTCCAGAGTGGCTCATCTTTTGCCATAGTGTTTCTCGTCGTCATTCTCAGATTTGAAGACCAAAGAAGAGTTTATCTTCAATCATATCGGTTCTCTTGAAGATGTGTAGTTCAAGGTTGCCTCCATCCTCTCATAATTGTTTTCGATTGTGAGAATTCTTTTCACCCATCCGGAGCAATTCAGGAGTCTTTTCAGTTTGATTCTCCGGATCCCATCATCTCAGAATTATTCATTCTCAGCTTTCAGCTCTCATTCTCCAAATCTTACCGGTGCATCGTTGAAGAATTCTATAGTCAGTTCGTGATCTCTTCATTCTCTTGTATCTAAATTTCCTCAAGTATCTTCGTTTATTTTCTGATTCTTCCCAGTGATTCATTCACTTTTCTTCAATCGTTTTCAATTCTTACGGTGGTTCGTTCGAGATTCCTTTTCCTTGTTATCAAATTAATTCATTCGTTTCTTTCCAAAATTGTCAGGACCCCGATTCCAAGTCACATCGATCTAGCTGGTAACACCTCATATCACTTTGTGGCCTCACGCACGGTATCCCACGGGTGTCGCCTTACCATGGCCCGGGACCGTTTGCGCCTTTTGGCTCACGTATATGATAGTGTCGCTAGCATCCATATGACAGAGAACCCGGGCCGACATGGCTAGTCATGAACCCAAAGCGGCACAGACCTATGGAGACAGGCATACATGAATCACATCGAGCATGTCGGTCATCAGCGATTGATTCCGGGCTGTAGCACTGGGCTAACAGGACTCCGGGGAACCCGGGCTGTAGCAGGCTAGGCAGGACTCCGGAAGTCACAACGTGACATTTCCCCGAAGGGACAGACATAGGAACGAAGTGAAACACATGCCGACCAGTCAAGTGTCCTGAACAGTAGTGCTAGGCTAGCAGGACTCCGATGAACCGGGCTGTAGCGGACTACTATGGCTCGAGGAACACTAGACTACATTTCCCCATAAGAAAGGCTGCCAAGGATAAACAACTAGATTGTCGGATCCCACTCATACCAAGCATTTCAATCATACACACAATATGCCTGATATGAGTACATACAACATGGCATCACAACAAAACTCTACAACTCAAGTACTTTATTTAAAGGCTCCAGGGAGCCATACATAACATGTTCATATAGATAGGGGTCACATGACCCGACACTCAAGTCATACAAACATACAAGCACATGCGGAAGCAACTAGTCTGAGTACAGAATCTATAAAGAAAGAAAGCTTCTCGAAGCCTGTCTATCTACATAGGGCCCTCCATGGCCAGGATCACCACCTAGGTGGCTAGTCACTCGTCGATGTCAAGGTCTACGTAGAACCCATCGGAGGGGGCGGTGTTGCCATCTGAAAACAGTAATTAAGCAAACATGAGTACAAAGGTACTCGGCAAGTCTTACATCAGAACCTACTATACATGCTTATTCTCAAGAAGGTGGTGGGGTTAATGCAGCAAGCCAGCTTTGACTCTTGGCTAAGCTATCCTACGGAACTTCACCAGTAAAAATAGTTTTCGCACACGACTCCACTACTCACCAACACAATACTCCACCGGGGATCCTCCCTCGTCATCCTACGAGAGGGCCATCCTCGGTACTCACACTTATCTTGAGTCTTTTATTAGTACCCATTAACTTGTCTATGAACTGTATAGGCAACCAAGTAGTCCTTTACCGCGGACGCGGCTATTCGAATAGTTTTATACCCTGCAGGGGTGTACTTCTTCATACACGCTTTCACCACTTACCGCCGTTTACACGACATGTACTCGGCAACCTTCAAGCGGAAGCCCAGCGAGGGTGTCGGCCACGGCCTACCTAAACACTTAAGTCTCTAGTCCAGGTTTATCGCCTATCCAGGTTCCATCCGCAGGAAGTCCGGCCGAGGTTTCCACATACGGCCCCGAACGATGTGAACAGGGATCCCGAGACACCAAACGGGTGACTCGGTACACCGTGCCACGGTGTATCTACCGCAACATAGCCCACCCCTAGGGTCAGCGCTACGCACGGCCGCCAACACATAACCTACAAACACCAGAAACTATTTGCAACTCCTGGATAGAGTACTAGGGTGGTTAAGAAGCCGAGAGGGTCAATTAAGGATCCCAATGCATGGTAGTAGCTGAATCTTAAATCACACATACAGATCTCAGTTCTTAGGGACGGCCTCAACGAAACAACCCACCATGTACTCCTACATGGCCTCTCATCGATACCTTTACCAAAACATGTTCAACACATCCCTCACATTACCGGCATAAGCATTTAACTCTGGCCCATCACCCAGATGAACCAGACCTGACACAACTCTAAGCATAGCAGGCATAGCAAGGTAGGAATCACATACATGGCTCGATCAACTCCTACACATGCTAGTGGGTTTCATCTAGTTACTGTGGTAATGACAGGTCATGCAGAGGATAAGGCTTCAACTACCATAGCACACAGCTGTTTGAATCGCGTTATCTTAATGCAGTAAACAAGAGCAGAAGCGAGAACATAGGTTTGTATCGGAATGATCAATGGTTGCTTGCCTGATGGAGTGGTAGTGGGATACTGCCCTTCAGTTGGATACTCGTGAATATCCTCGGAGGCAGAACCTACCACGAAGAACACATCGGAACACAATCAACACATGACGATATGCAATAATATGATGCATGCTATGACATGGCAATATGAATGTGTCTTGGCCTAATGCAAGCTATAACCGAAAGGAATGAACTCATTTGAATCAAAGATTCAAATATTAGCTCATTAAACATGGCCTTAATAGTGCATTTCCTTATTCTACTTAAACAGCAAGGTAAACTTGTTTTGTCATGCATGAAACCATTACAGATGGATAGATTGAATTTTTCTGATCATTTTTCATATATAAATCTTTGCATTTGGAGCTATGGTTGATTTTCTATGATTTTTAGAAGTTTTAACTATTTTCTGGAAATTCCTGAATAAAAATAAATCCAAAAAATGCATTACTGCGTCAGCATTGCATCATGCTGACCTCAGCAGGTCAAAGGCGCCAGCCCAGGTCAAACCTGACTGGTGGGCCCCTTCTGTCAGCCTCTCAGCTAATTAACAGGATTAGATTAATATTAATTAGTTGTCTGGGGCCTGGGCCCACATGTCAGTGACTGATTTAATTAAAATTAATTAAAACTAATCCTAAATTAGTTAGCAGACCGGCCCCACCTGTCATAGACTCAGGGGGGGTCTACCTGGGCCCACCCAGGAGTCAAACTGGGTCAAACTCGCCAGTGACTCGACGCCGGCGAGGCCCGAGACGGTGGCATAGCTCGGAAAACGCCCACAGGGCACGGCGAGGCCGTTCTTGGGCTCGTTGGAGAGCTCTTGCAGTCGCGCATCTAGTGGTGGTGGAGGCCGGGCCTACGATGGCCGGAGACGACGACGGCGAGCTCGAAGGCGGCGGCCGGAGTTCGGCCATGTGCGGGGAGTGTGCTGCGGCGTGCAAACACGGAAACTGAAGCGCTAGCGAGGCACTACGCGATGCGGCAAGCATGTTGCATAGCACGGGAGGACCAAATGGTTGCCGGAGCGACGCCGGCGATGAGCTCGAGCGGAGACGAGCTTCGGCCATGGTGGAACTATGGCCTAGAGGGTGCAAACGCGTGGGAAAGAAGAGGGGAAAGGCGGCGGAGCTCACAGGGAGGTCGATGAGCAGCTCAGTGGGCTCGGGGGCGATCGAAGCGAAGCGAATCGATGAACGGCGTCCGGCGGGTACTGAGGTTGAAGACGATCTGATGGCGGCGATGCAGGGCCTCCGGCGATGCGTGGCTCGGTGGGGAGGGCGAGGGCATCGCGGCGGAGCTTCTGGACAGGTCAGAGAGGCGAGGGGGTGACGGAGAGCGCGACTACGGCGGTGAGACGGCGACAAGCTCGTCGGCCATGGTGTCGGAGAGGGTGAGGGAGACGAGGGGAGAGTGAGTGAGGATGAGAGGGGGACATGGGGGTCGCGTGGCACCCCTAGGCATCTCCAGGCGTCGGCGGAAGCAGGAGGTGGCCGGCGTGTGGCCACGGGCGCCGGCCACGCGCTCCGCGTCCTTCTGGCGCGAGGAGGACGACGACTGGCAGAGCCAGTAGGCTGGGCCGAGCCAGGTGGCTGGGCCAGTACAGGTAAGGCCCGGGTGGGCTTCCCTCTCTCTCTCTCTCTCTCTCTTTTTATTTGTTTCTATTTTTCTAATTAACTACAACTGTTGGGCTTTAAATAATATACTAAAATGTTTCCAAAAATCCTGAAAATAATTGTGGGCTCTGTTTAGATTATTTCCAACAGCAAACATTTATTTCCAGGATTATTTGAGCATTTAAATTATTTTATAGCATTTAAATGCCCAAATTCAAATACTTAAGATTTAATTCAATGACCTTCTGTTGACCTAGAAAATTGTGCACCAATTTTGCCAGAGGTTTTAACCCAAGACAAGGAGGGTGAACTTTTTAGAAGGGCATTTTAGGTTCATTGAAAATAATTTTAGTAAACCCTAGTTGTTTCCAGGGGGGTGTTGGGGGTTTCTGCTTTCCCCATTTCAAATTTAAGAGAAATTTAAACATGATGCACACTCTAATGCTTGAACTAGCTAGGGTGTGACAACTCACCCCCACTCAAAAGAATCTCGTCCCAAGATTTAGGATCCTCCGGGAAGAAGGTGGGGTACTCAAGTCGAAGACGATCCTCCCTTTCCCAAGTGGCTTCTTTCTCGGAATGGTGTGACCATTGAACCTTGAGAAACTTGATATTCTGACATCGAGTGGTACGCTCGGCCTGATCAAGGATACGAACGGGATATTCCCGATAGGAGAGGTTATCTTGTAGATCAAGCGTTTCGTGGTCCACTCCACGGATAGGATCCGCGAAGCAACGCCTGAGTTGTGAAACGTGGAAGACATTGTGAACTCTGGAAAGATGCGGAGGTAGTTCTAATTGGTAGGCAACTTCTCCTCGTTTGGCAAGAATGCGAAAGGGTCCAATGTAACGAGGGGCCAATTTGCCTTTGATACCGAAACGATGGGTTCCCTTTAACGGAGTAACCCGAAGGTAAGCCTTCTCATCGACTTCATAAGTCATAGGCTTATGTTTACGATCATATTGACTCTTTTGACGAGATTGGGCTATTTTCAATTTCTCATGAATAACGCAAACCTGCTCTTCTGCTTCCTGAATCATATCCGGGCCAAAGAGTTGTCTTTCCCCGGTTTCTGACCAGTTAAGAGGCGTTCGACATTTTCGTCCATAGAGAACTTCGAAAGGAGCCTTACCCAAGCTGGCTTGATAACTATTGTTATAAGAAAACTCCGCGAATGGAAGGCATTTCTCCCAACTCATTCCGAACGAGATGAGAGAAGCTCGGAGCATATCTTCCAGAATTTGATTAACTCGCTCTACTTGACCACTTGATTGAGGATGGAAGGCCGTACTAAAAGAGAGACGAGTTCCCATAGCATTTTGGAAACTTTCCCAAAATCGAGAGGTGAAGAGACTGTCTGAGTTAATTTCCAATGGAACACCATGAAGAGACACTATTCAGGAGATGTATAAATCGGCTAGCTGGCTAGTGGTGATACTCTCACGAACGGGTAGAAAGTGGGCTACTTTGGAAAGACGGTCGATCACGACGAAGATGGCATTATTCCCTCTCTTGGTCCTGGGAAACCCAGTGATGAAATCCATACTGATTTTATCCCATTTCCATTCGGGAATAGCCAAAGGTTGAAGAGTGCCAGCAGGCCGTTGATGCTCTGCTTTAACACAATGACAAACGTCGCAATTAGCAATGTATTGAGCGATTTATCTCTTCATCCTAGTCCACCAAAACCTCTGGCGTAGGTCTTGATACATTTTAGTACTACTGGGATGAATGGTGAGAGGGGATCCATGAGCTTCCTTAAGGATCAACTGGCGCAGATGTTGTTTCTTGGGAACCACCAAACAGTTCTCGAAGAAGACAGCACCTCGCTCATCCATGGAGAAACATTTAGCAACTCCGCTAGCGATGTTTTCCATAATCCGGGATATGCCCTTATCATACCGCTGGGCGGTTATGATTTGATCCATAAGGGTAGGTTTCGCCACCAGGGTGGATAGGAATCCTCGAGGAACACTGTGAAGGTTAAGCTTACGGAATTCCTCATGGAGAGGTGGTTTACTCTGTTGTAACATCAGGTTGTTACAATAGGATTTACGGCTTAGTGCATCAGCCATGACATTGGCTTTGCCCGGGGTGTAAGTTATTCCTAAGTCATAATCCGAGATCAACTCAACCCAATGTCTTTGCCTGAGATTCAAGTCTGGTTGGGTGAAGATATATTTCAAACTTTGGTGATCGGTGAAGATCTCGCAATGATTACCGAGGAGGTAATGTCGCCAGGTTTTAAGTGCATGGACTACAGCTGCAAGCTCTAGATCATGTGTGGGATAATTTTCCTCATGTGGGTGTAATTGCCGTGAAGCATAGGCAATTACCCGACGATCCTACATGAGTATGCAACCTAGTCCTTGTTGCGAGGCGTCGCAATAGATAATAAAGTCCTTGGAGAAATCTGGTGGTACCAGTACGGGAGAAGATGTCAGGCGTCTTTTCAGTTCCTGAAAGCTGAACTCGCACTGTGGAGTCCACTCGAACTTTTTATCTTTCTTGAGGAGTTCAGTTAGAGGTTTAGCAACCTTGGAGAAATTATCGACGAAGCGGCGGCAATAGCTCGCTAAGCCAAGGAAACTCCAAACTTGCTTGACCGTCTAAGGTGGAGTCCAATCAAGGATGGCTTGAACTCGCTCGGGATTGACAGCAATACCCTTGCCAGAGATTACATGGCCTAGATAGGTCACTTCTGGCAACCAAAATTCACACTTGAAGAATTTGGCATAAAGGCGATGCTCTCAAAGTTTCATCAATACTAGCCGTAGATGTTCGGCATGTTCCTCTTCATTCTTGGAGTAGATGAGTATGTCATCGAGGTATACCACGATGAATTTATCCAAGTACTCCATGGAAACCGAGTTCATCAACCGAGAGAAGGTAGCTGGGGCATTGGTTAAATCGAAGGACATGACAGTGTACTCGTATTGGCCATAACGAGTAACAAAGGCCGTTTTGGGAACGTCCCCGGTTCTGATTTTGATTTGATGGTAGCCCAACCTCAAATCCATCTTGGAAAAGACTGAGGATCCAGTGAGCTGATCATACAGATCGTTAATCCTAGGAAGCGGGTATTTATTCTTGATGGTGACCAAGTTGACAGGGCGGTAGTCCACAACCATTCGATCCGTTCCATCCTTCTTCTTGACGAAGAGGACGGGGCAAGCCCAAGGAGAGGTACTAGGACGGATGAAACCCTTTTTCAAGGACTCATCGAGTTGGTTCTTAAGCTCGGCTAGTTCTAAGGGTGCCATCTTGTAGGGTCTTTTAGAAATTGGCACGGTTCCTAGAACAAGGTCTATCACAAACTCGACATCCCTGCAGGTGGAACACCTGGCAGTTCTTCTGGAAAGACATCCAGAAAGTCTCGGACTATCGGAACATCCTGAAGGTCTGGAAGGGGGTTGGCATTTAGGGAGTAAAGCTGGCGCTTGCCCACTCGAGTTAAGACATTGACTGTCTTGCCCGATGGGTGAGTAAGCTGAACGGTTCTAGTGGCACAATCAATCTTAGCGTAATGAGCTGACATCCAGTCCATACCCAAGATGATGTTTATGTCCGTGGACTTGAGAGCTATCAAGGATGCAAGGAAGACAGGTCTATTGACAAGAATTTCGTTCCCATGACTTACTCTAGAAGTTTGCCATTTGGAACCCGGAGTTTGAATTACCATGGAAGTGGGCATGTCACAGAATGTCGTGTTATGCAATCGAGCATAGCTCTCGGATATGAATGAATGAGATGCTCCAGTATCGAAAAGAACAGATGCCGGATGGCAGTTAACAAGGAGCGTACCAAGGACGACGTTGGGATCCTCATGAGCCTCCTCGGCTGAAACATAGTTGACATGGCCACGTGCAATGGTGGCCGGCTTGGCGTAGAATGTTTTTCCCGCGGGCTTACCACGGCAACAGACTTTCCAGTTTGATTGGGGTTGTTGTTCTGGGGACACTCTCGGCTATAGTGACCCGGCTCTCCACACTTAAAGCATGTCACCACATTGGGGCATGGAGCAGCATTAGCAGCGGGGCCACCATAGGGCTTGGGCCGTGCAAAATGCTGGTTGGGACGAGGCGCCTCAAAGGATGGCCTCGGGATGAACCTGGGTGGCAGTGCCTTGCTTGGGATCCACACCCGGCGCTTCTGAGCTCCAGAGCCGGATGAAGAGCCAAAGTCACGGGAGTGCTTGCGTGAAGCGTCATAATCAGCCTGGCCTGTCTCAGCACTGATGGCTTTATTGACCAACTTCTGAAAGGAGGTGCACTCATGCAGACGAAGATCGCGGCGAAGCTCAGGGCTAAGTCCCTTGCGGAACCTTGCTTGCTTCTTAGCATCAGTAGATACCTCTTCGAGAGCATAGTGTGCCAGATTTCCAAATTCACGACTATAAGCATCCACAGTCAGTCTTCCTTGGGTGAAGTTGCAGAACTCCTCCCTCTTGCGATCCATGAGACCTTCCGGAATGTGATGCTCGCGGAAAGCCTCACTGAACTCAGCCCAAGTAGTAACGTGGCCGACCGGGTGCATAGCTTCGAAGTTTTCCCACCAAAGGCTAGCAGGGCCTTCAAGGTGATAGGCAGCGTAGGTAACCTTGTCGGCTTTGGCTACGTTGGCAGAAAGTAGCTTGTGAGTGATGCTGCGAAGCCAGTCATCCGCGTCGAGGGGTTCGACGGAATGGTTAAACTTTGGTGGGTACAGCTTGATAAAGTCATTGATTGACACCAAGTCATTTTGTGGGTGGCGTGCAGTGTTCTGCTCAATCCGCTCTAGCAGGCGGTTAGTCTCACGCTTGTTTCTTTCCGCCTCCAGCATTACTTCAGCCAGAGAAGGCGGGTGCGGCAGATTTTCACCTCTAGCTGCACTGGCTTCCCCATGCTCTGAGGCAGGAGGGTTGCTGTGGGTGTTGACCATCCTAGGAAAAAAAAAGATAATGGTTTAGATAAGGATGGCTCAAACTTAGCAAGGAGTGCAGAATGTAATGGATAACGCGGAATGCAGAGATGTTCATCCGTATGTCATGGTAATATAAAACTGCCATATATATACCAACGGTCATACACATCATACATAGTTTAGTACAAGCCCAGGCTACAGTACAACTATGATGAAAGACGTTACATCTCATCGGAGGCATTCCAAGCTCCTATACAGTATTTGTCTACACCTCCGGATTTGATTACACACAAAGTCATATTCCACAAGTCTCGCAGGACAGTGGAGATACAACTACTACAATACTAGTGGTACTACTACTAACTCAGACAGCTCCGTAGTAGTCCTCATAGAAGTCACCTCCATAGCCTGGAAGTTCAACGTGACCATCCGGGAACAGACGGTCCTTAGGAGCCTGTGGACCATAGGGGCTAGGATGAGGTCTTGGACCAACAAACGGTGGCCTGCGGGGACCACGGGGTGGGGTGATGCCTCCCACATCACGCCAATCCACCATGTCTGGGAGAGCTGATCTCACAGGATACAGATCCCTTGTATCCATACATCTAGCTTGCACCGCAGGTGCAAACCGAGTCAATGTGGCCCAATGATCAACACGGGTATTGAAAAGCTCCAGCCTCAAGCCCGATTCTCTCGGTCCTTATCTTCGAGCATCTCCGCAGTGGTACGAGTTAATGAGTCCTCCTGAGTGGAGTCAGCATAGATAGCCTGAAGATACCCTTGCGCTCCCGAAAGTGAAGCTGGCATGTAACGGAAGTCGGTGTTCCAAAGCAGGCCAGTCCGGACTCGCAACATGGTCATCATGGAATAGGCAGCGTCCTGCACAACCAGGATAAGAAGGAAATATCCTGACGGTGCAGAGATATTGGCTTTGATTAAAGTCGCGGAACTGCTCTTCGACGGTGTATTCGGGATACCAATGGTAGCCTGTCTCGATCATTACCCGGACTAACATAGCAGTATGACCGGGCACGTCGAGGCACCGGGTCAGGCGAACCACTTGGTTTTGAACACGGTTGGCCATCTGAAAGCACAACCACAATGCAAAGACATCAGAATTTCTAGGGAAAATTGGACAGCATAACAGCTGTAAATGCTCAGAAAAAGATTTGAGACATCCACAACAGTTTGCAATACCACTCAACAACATCACATCAAGATTCTGATCCAATTAGCAACATACTAAAATAGTAGAAACTGAACTGGGGCTTGTAGCATCAATCCTATAAGCTACTACGGATTAGTAACACGTCAACCTGATAGAAGGAGACAGCCTAGTCCTTAACCCACGTTGAATGAGAAGAGAATGACTCAGATCAGAGGCATAGGGTAAAGGAGTAAAAGAGCCTTACGTTCCCTCCCACAATCAATTCCCCTACATATAACTAAAGCATTTCTAGACTCGACATCGACCAGTTTGGCACAACGAACCTACAGGCAGTCCAGCTCTGATGCCAACGCTGTCAGGACCCCGATTCCAAGTCACATCGATCTAGCCGGTAACACCTCATATCACTTTGCGGCCTCACGCACGGTATCCCACGGGTGTCGCCTTACCATGGCCCAGGACCGTTTGCGCCTTTTGGCTCACGTATATGATAGTGTCGCTAGCATCCATATGATAGAGAACCCGGGCCGACATGGCTAGTCATGAACCCAAAGCAGCACAGGCCTATGGAGACAGGCATACATGAATCACATCGAGCATGTCGGTCATCAGCGATTGATTCCGGGCTGTAGCACTGGGCTAACAGGACTCCGGGAAACCCGGGATGTAGCAGGCTAGGTAGGACTCCGGAAGTCACAGTGTGACATTTCCCCGAAGGGACAGACATAGGAACGAAGTGAAACACATGCTGGCCAGTCAAGTGTCCTAAACAGTAGTGCTAGGCTAGCAGGACTCCGATGAACCAGGCTGTAGCGGACTACTATGGCTCGAGGAACACTAGACTACATTTCCCCATAAGAAAGGCTGCCAATGATAAACAACTAGATTGTCGGATCCCACTCATACCAAGCATTTCAATCATACACACAATATGCCTGATATGAGTACATACAACATGGCATCACAACAAAACTCTACAACTCAAGTACTTTATTTAAAGGCTCCAGGGAGCCATACATAACATGTTCATACAGATAGGGGTCACATGACCCGACACTCAAGTCATACAAACATACAAGCACATGCGGAAGCAACTAGTCTGAGTACAGACTCTAGAAAGAAAGAAAGCTTCTCGAAGCCTGTCTATCTACATAGGGCCCTCCATGGCCAGGATCACCACCTGGGTGGCTAGTCACTCATCGACGTCAAGGTCTACGTAGAACCCATCGGAGGGGGCGGTGTTGTCATCTGAAAACAGTAATTAAGCAAACATGAGTACAAAGGTACTCAGCAAGTCTTACATCAGAACCTACTATACATGCTTATTCTCAAGAAGGTGGTGGGGTTAATGCAGCAAGCCAGCTTTGACTCTTGGCTAAGCTATCCTATAGAACTTCACCAGTAAAAATAGTTTTCGCACACGAGTCCACTACTCACCAACACAATACTCCACCGGGGATCCTCCCTCGTCATCCTACGAGAGGGCCATCCTCGGTACTCACACTTATCTTGAGTCTTTTATTAGTACCCATTAACTTGTCTATGAACTGTATAGGCAACCAAGTAGTCCTTTACCGTGGACGCGGCTATTCGAATAGTTTAATACCCTGCAGGGGTGTACTTCTTCATACACGCTTTCACAACTTACCGCTGTTTACACGACATGTACTCGGCAGCCTTCAAGCGGAAGCCCAGCGAGGGTGTCGGCCACGGCCTACCTAAACACTTAAGTCTCTAGTCCAGGTTTATCGCCTATCCAGGTTCCATCCGCAGGGAGTACGGCCGAGGTTTCCACATACGGCCCCGAACGATGTGAACAGGGATCCCGAGACACCAAACGGGTGACTCGGTACACCGTGCCACGGTGTATCTACCGCAACATGGCCTCTCATCGATACCTTTACCAAAACATGTTCAACACATCCCTCACATTACCGGCATAAGCATTTCACTCTGGCCCATCACCCAGATGAACTAGACCTGACACAACTCTAAGCATAGCAGGCATAGCAAGGTAGGAATCACATACATGGGTCGATCAACTCCTACACATGCTAGTGGGTTTCATCTAGTTACTGTGGCAATGACAGGTCATGCAGAGGATAAGGGTTCAACTACCGTAGCACACAGCAGTTTGAATCGCGTTGTCTTAATGCAGTAAACAAGAGCAGAAGCGAGAACATGGGTTTGTATCGGAATGATCAATGGTTGCTTGCCTGATGGAGTGGTAGTGGGATACTGCCCTTCAGTTGGATACTCATGAATATCCTCGGAGGCAGAACCTACCACGAAGAACACATCGGAACACAATCAACACATGACGATATGCAACAACATGATGCATGCTATGACATGGCAATATGAATGTGTCTTGGCCTAATGCAAGCTATAACAGAAAGGAATGAACTCATTTGAATCAAAGATTCAAATATTAGCTCATTAAACATGGCCTTAATAGTGCATTTCCTTATTCTGCTTAAACAGCAAGGTAAACTTGTTTTGTCATGCATGAAACCGTTACAGATGGATAGATTGAATTTTTCTGATCATTTTTCATATATAAATCTTTGCATTTGGAGCTATGGTTGATTTTCTATGATTTTTAGAAGTTTTAACTATTTTCTGGAAATTCCTGAATAAAAATAAATCCAGAAAATGCATTACTGCGTCAGCATTGCGTCATGCTGACCTCAAAAGGTCAAAGGCGCCAGCCCAGGTCAAACCTGAGTGGTGGGCCCCTTCTGTCAGCCTCTCAGCTAATTAACAGTATTAGATTAACACTAATTAGATGTCAGTGGGGCCTGGGCCCACATGTCAGTGACCGATTTAATTAAAACTAATTAAAACTAATCCTAAATTAGTTAGCAGACCGGCCCCACCTGTCATAGACTCAGGGGGTCTACTTGGGCCCACCCAGGAGTCAAACTGGGTCAAACTCGCCGGCGACTCGACGCCGGCGAGGCCCATGACGGTGGCGCAGCTCGGAAAACGCCCACAGGGCACGGGCGAGGCCGTTCTTCTGCTCGTTGGAGAGCTCTTGCAGTCGCGCATCTAGTGGTGGTGGAGGCCGGGCCTACGGTGGCAGGAGAGGACGACAGCGAGCTCCAAGGCGGCGACCGGAGTTCGGCCATGTGCGGGGAGTGGGCTGCGGCGACGAGCTCGAGCGGAGACGAGCTTCGGCCATGGTGGAACTATGGCCTAGAGGGTGCAAACGCGTGGGAAAGAAGAGGGGAAAGGCGGCGGAGCTCACAGGGAGGTCAATGAGCAGCTCAGTGGGCTCGGGGGCGACCGGAGCGAGGCGAATCGATGAACGGCGTCCGGCGGGTACCGAGGTTGAAGACGATCCGATGGCGGCGATGCAGGGCCTCCGACGATGCGTGGCTCGGTGGGGAGGGAGAGGGCGTCGCGGCGGAGCTTCTGGACAAGTCAGAGAGGTGAGGGGGTGACGGAGAGCGCGACTACGGCGGTGAGACGGTGACAAGCTCGTCGGCCATGGTGCGGGAGAGGGTGAGGGAGACGAGGGGAGAGTGAGTGAGGATGAGAGGGGGACGTGGGGGTCGCGTGGCACCCCTAGGCGTCTCCAGGCGTCGGCGGAAGCAGGAGGTGGCCGGCGTGTGGCCGCAAGCGCCGGCCACGCGCTCCGCGTCCTTCTGGCGCGAGGAGGACGACGACTGGGCCGAGCCAGGTGGCTGGGCCAGCAGAGGTAAGGCCCGGGTGGGCTTCCCTCTCTCTCTCTCTCTCTCTTTATTTGTTTCTGTTTTTCTAATTAACTGCAACTGTTGGGCTATAAATAAAATACTAAAACGTTTCCAAAAATCCTGAAAATAATTGTGGGCTCTGTTTAGATTATTTCCAACAGCAAACATTTATTTCCAGGATTATTTGAGCATTTAAATTATTTTATAGCATTTAAATGCCCAAATTCAAATACTTATGATTTAATTCAATGACCTTCTGTTGACCTAGAAAATTGTGCACCAATTTTGCCAGAGGTTTTAACCCAAGATAAGGAGGGTGAACTTTTTAGAAGGGCATTTCAGGTTCATTGAAAATAATTTTAGTAAACCCTAGTTGTTTCCAGGGGGGTGTTGGGGGTTTCTGCTTTCCCCATTTCAAATTTAAGAGAAATTTAAACATGATGCACACTCTAATGCTTGAACTAGGTAGGGTGTGACAAAAATCCTATCAGTGGTTTGTTCAAGACTTTCTCAAGTTTGCGCTATATCTCGCTAATCCTTTTCAAGAAGAACAAGTAGCATGCCTGTCCATTGCTTGTCATCAATTTAATTTGATGAAGGATAAGCATACAATAAATCTTTTTCTTATTTCCTTGAGGTGATTCAATTCTTTTCTTCCGGAGATTGTTCACGATGAGTAAATTCTTGATTACAAGTGATTCATCTTTCTTTCCGTAGTTGTTCATCGTATCACACTCGGTTCGAGATGCTTCATATTTTATTTCCGAGTTCCAAGCTCTCTCATTTATCTCGTCGCGAAGCTCCATCTAAATCATTGCAAGGCTTCAACTTGTGTTTTCAGCTTATCTTTTCTTTATATCGTTCTCTTTTGTTACTGGTGTTCTCACAAAGGCTCAACATGGTGGTTCATCAAATATTTAATTCATTCCCGAAGTGTTCGCCAAGATTCTTATTGGAGGAGCTCAAGCATTCTTTATCTTGCATTCAGAAGTGCACTTCTTCTATGTCATTCTTGATAATTTACGTTCGTGTTTCATGATTCACAAATTAGCAAGAGTGGGATATTTTAAATCCATCAATTTCTTTGTTGGAGTTATCTTGGTATAAATTTCACCTAAAGCCTTCCATTGGGAATGTTGCTAATTGTGGTGCTTATCAGTGATCCAAGTTTTCTCCTATTCTCTAGGCAAAAGAAGTTTTTCATCCCTTCGTTGATCTCAACCTGTCATTGTTTTCCATTGGTGGCAGAATTAACCTCAGTTTATTGAGATGAGTACATAATCCCACGAACTTCATATCATTTCATTGTTGATATTTTCAACAACTCCGTTCAACCCTTCTTTTTTAATGATGCTCTATCAAATTCATTCGAGGTAGAAGATGTTGTTTTCTTCTCCATTCTTTTCATCTCATTCTCACATTTGTTCTGGAGGTTTTATGATGTTGCTCTCTTCATCCCATCATCTCATGTTGCCAAGATCATGTTCTTTTCCTCGCTTAACCATTTAAACCAGAGTGTTGTGTCATCTCTTCGAGTTCTTTTCATCTTATCAAGTCTTGCATCTCTTTTCAACCGGAGTGTTGTTCGAATTTGTTCTTCATCATTTCTTGTTTATCTCATTTCAACCAGAGTGGTTTCAATTCCTTCTTGTCCATTGTGCTCATCATTCATAGTTGTGCAACCTCCAAGGTTCACATGGTGTTCCTTGTTTCTCTTTTCTACCAGAGTGCTCTCAATTCCGTTCAACTCTGCTGTGTTCTTCTTTCAAGTTTTCAACCTCTCAAGGTTCATTGGTTTCACTCATTTGTCAAAGAAGCAACTTTGTTTTACCTATTCCTCTTCCGTTTCTCCCCAGTGTCATCCTTAGATCTCGGGTCAAGATCAATTGTAAGTGGAGGAAAGTTGTGACACCCCAAGACCGGCGCTTCAGTTGCCCTTCCATTTATTTTAGTTGTTGACATGTGTTTATTATGTTTGTTGCATTAGCATAATTGTTTTGCATATTGCATTCCTATATGTTTATGCCATGATCATGTTGAGTGCCTTGTCATATCTTTGCTTCTTGCACCATGCTCATTTCGCTTGTTATGCCATGTGTTTCCGTTGTGCCTCTTGACATTATATTGCATTGTGCCATCCTATGTTGCTTGCCCTATGCATATGTCCCATGCATCATCACCTCCTCCTTCCTTCTTCTTTCTTTCATTTTAGCAAGAGCCACATTTTCCCTTCCTCATTAATGTTCATCTTTTCCCTCCAAATTTTAGACCATGCCACTTACTTCCTTGCCAAATTTCTTTCTATTTGGAGTTGTCTTGGTTGGGTTAAAAAATGGTCCAAGTTTGAACATTATTCAAACTTGTATTGTTTCTTTTACCTCTAAAAAATACCCAAAGCAATGTATTCAAATGCTACATAAATCCAGAATCCCAGATATATTTTTATCTCATCCTAATTCCTTGCCAAACTCTCTGGCCTTTTCTTGCATTTCTGTTTGAAGAAATTTCTTAAAGGAAAAGAGAGAAAGAGAGAGTAGCAATAGCAGCCCGGCCCAGCTCCAGCACCTCCCTCAGCCCACCTCTCTTCCCCTCCGCTGGTAATTCCAGCTTGCCACGCTGGTCACCCGCGATGAGCCCACCTGCAACGACTGTTCCCTTCTCCCTTTTCTTCCTCATCTCACCACATCCCCCTCACAGTAAAACAGAGGAGGAGCACACATGGCCACGAGGGCAAGCCCCAATGCCAGGCTCCCTCCTACAAAGCCGCACAGGGCCTTGCCGTAGGGTTTCTCTCCTTCCCTCTCTTCCCTCTGCGCGGCCGCCTCTCCACAAAATCTCCACTCGTGCCTGGCCCCGCTGCTTCCAGGAGACATGGCCGGCGAGGCCACGAGCTTCCCTCTGGCATAGCAGCTCCGCCGGCCTCCATCCTCACGCCTCCGAGCACCGCCATGTCATCACGGTTCCATTCAGATGCCAAGCCACGCCCAAGGATCACCAAGTCCCTCGACGTCCTCTTCCTCCCCTACTTCCCCTGCTTCAGGTACACGAGGACGCTGCCCCGATCAACGCGTCTTCTCGCCGTCCCCGTTCACCTCCAACCTCATACAACTTCAGCAGCACCCCCTCGGTGAGCAGCCATTCCTCCCTGCCCCTCTCTGGTTCGATTTTGTCGCTATGGCCACCGATCCCATCGTGTCCGAGCCTGTGTCTGCCATGGACGAGCATGGCAGCTAGCCCAAGCTCATGTTCTAGCCTCTACGCGCCTCACCTTTGCATGCATCCACACACGGGCATCCACCACTACAAAAAAAGACACATCTGTGACATTTTGGGCTGAACGAATTTTTTTTCTGTCATACATATGACACGTCTGTGACGATAATTGTGACAAAACCCGGTATCATCATAGATGTGGTGGGCTCCTACTTATATGACAAAAAATCATGACAGAAAATGGGCTTTTCATCCTGGGCGGGTCGGAGATGCAGCTGCATGACATTCTTTGGGCCGTCTATGATGGAAAAAACCGTGGTAGAAGCGAGGGGGAGGAAAATTTCGGGGAGTTCCCGGTTACGGTGGGAGGTCGGGGGCCGAGCGATGCGCGTTTCTCTCGTACACATACGCGCGTGTGTGCGAGGAGTTGGCTCTAACTGAACCCGAGCGAGGCGTTGGGCTCTAACTGAACCTGAGCGATTGCACTGTAAGCTATGCGTTACTAAACCCGAGCGATCGATCGATGGCTGTTAACTGAACCCGATCGAGCGATTCCTTCGCTACTGCTGCTAACTGAAGCCGATCGATGGGATGAACAGTGAGCGTTGTAGGGGGGTTTGGATGAACAGTGAGCTGTGGCGTTGCCTCTGGATGAACAGGACCCCGTGGTGTGGTGGAGGGCTGGATGAACAGTAGATGGTGGAGGGGTGCCCGTGGAGAGGTGGATGAACAGGACCCCGTGGTGTGGAGGGCTGGATGAACAATAGACGGTGGAGGGGTGGTTGAACAGGACCCCGTGGTGTGGAGGGCTGGATGAACAATAGACGGTGGAGGGGTGCCCGTGGAGGGCTGGTTGAATAGGGCCCCGTGGTGTGGAGGGCTGGATGAACAGTAGACAATGGAGGGGTGGTTGAACATTAGTCGGTGGAGTAGCGCGCGGTGGAGGCTGGATGAACAGGAGCCCGTGGAGGCTGGATGAACAGGAGCCTGTGGAGGTTGGAGGAGGTCGATGGTGGAGATGAACAGTATCCCGTGGAGTCCTGTTTTGCGGTACGCCACACCCCTCCCGATGAACAGGACCCCCGTTTCGACCGTAGCGCTCCAACACAAGTCCGTTTCCTCCGTTTTGCGGTACGCCACACCCCTCCCGATCAACAGGACCCCCGTTTCGGCTGTAGGAGGTCCGTTTCCTCCGTTTTGCGGTACACCAGACCCCTCCCGATGAACAGGATCCCATTTCGAACGTGGCCGGTCGAACACAAGGCCGTTTCCTCCGTTCTGCGGTACGTTAGGCCTCGTTTCCATCGCCTGTTCTGTCCAAGCCCTCCCGATGACCACGACGCATTCCGTTGCCTCCCCATGAACACGACGCATTCCGTTGCCTCCCCATGAACACGACGATGACACTGTTTGTCCGTTCCGACCCAGCCATGTACACGAGCCCTGGCCGTACGTATGCGCGAGTAGGCATTCGAGACCCCGCCCGTATGTACACATACGTGGCCGTATTTTCTTTTTGCACCCTGGCCGCTGTACGTACGTGTAAATGCTACGTGCGCACCTCTACTACGACACGTGCGCACCTCTACTACGACACGTGCGCGGCTCTACATCGAGCAGTACGTACGTACACATTCGTGACCAAAATGACAATGCTACGTACGCTTCGACCAGGTGGGTCCCGACTGTCAGGCACTTCCTTGCCTGCGAAGATGTAGCTGGTGGGTCCCAGCAATCAGGGGGTGAGTCATTTTTTTTGCCCGGATGCACTTCCTTGCGTGCGAAGATGTAGCTGGTGGGTCCCAACAGTCAGAGGGAAACGTTTTTCGTGAAATACGGTGGCCCGTACGGTGGGTCCCGCTGTCAGGTGGAGGAATAATTATTTTGCACGTAATAAGGAGGCAGTTCCTTGCTGCGGCCATGGACCCAGCTGTCAGCCTCTCCATGTACAGTCCACGTCCGATGGAAGCCGTTCCTTGACCATGTTGACTACGCCGCGCCGAGAGCATGAGGGCGGTGGACGATGGTGAGGCCTAGGAAGGGGACGACGCGGAGCCGGGGAAGACGCGGTAGTCGATGCCCACGCGTAGAGGAGTACGAGGGTTCACTGGTTCGCTGTAGTGTGAGGCTGCCGTCGCCACAGAATAACAGGGGGTGTCGATGAGTAGAGGGATGGCCTGGCCAGCGGTGGGAGTAGTAGGGACGGTGAGGCCTCCGCCGCATCGCAGCCAGCCACGGGAGGCAGGAGCACGAGGCACGACCGGTGCTGGTTTGGGTGGCTGGAGCAAGAAGACCAGAGGTTGAAGAAGCACTACGGCCGTTGGATGGACATCGTATGGTCACTGGAGCTAGAATCGTGCATATTGACTAAGTTGACAAAGCCCTCCGTCCCCGTCAACTTAGTAGGCCCACAAGTCAGCCTCCCACCAAGGTGGGTCCCAGCTAGCAGGGGGTATTCATTTTTTGAGCATAATAAGGAGGCACTTCCTTGCGTGCGAAGATATAGCTGGTGGGTCCGAGCTGTCAGCGGCGGTAACATTTTTTCGTGAAATACAGAGGCCCTTTCGGTGGGTCCCTGATGTCAGGTGGAGGAATCATTATTTTTCGCGTAGTAAGGAGGCATTTCCTTGCATGCGGCCGTGGACCCAGCTGTCGTCCTCTCCACGTACAGTCCACTTCAGATGCATGTCGGTCGTTGACCACGTTGACCAGGCCGCGCCGAGAGCACCAGGGCGGTGGACGACGGCGAGGCCTAGGAAGGGAACGACACGGAGGCAGGGAAGACTCGGCAGTTGTTTCCCACGCAGAGGGGAGTACGACTGTACGAGGGTTTACTGGTTCGTCTGCCGTCACCGGAGAATAACAGCAGGTGTGGGTGAGTAGAGGGATGGCTAGGCCAGTAATGGGAGTACAATGGGGCGGTGAGGCGTGCACGGCAGCAGAGCCGGCCACGGGGGGAGGGAGCAGGCAGTCCCGCCGGCGCCTGTTTGAGCGGCTGGAGCAGGAAGAGCAGAGATTGGAGAAGCACGACGGCCGTTGGATGACCATCCACCAGTCACTACTTGTGCATCAACCTTTTTTTAGGAAAGCCTCAAATCTGTAGAAAATAGCATACATCCCATCTGCCATTATTTCTAATAATTTACAGCCCATTTGCTAATTATTAAGGTTATTTTGGAGCCCATATTCTTTTTGTTAGCATTACAACCCATATTGTGGCCACGGTTAAAAAATTATACAAAATTTTGCATATTTCGGTGCGGTCCGAACTGTTTTTAATCCTGAAATTTTGACTCACATTGAAACTGATTTTAAAAATAATTGTATATCAATATAAACAAATTCTCCATGCATAAAAATTAATGTAATTTCAAATCTCGAAATGAAGAAAATATATTTGAAACTAATTGCCGGTTTGATGTGTTTTAAAAATGTACAACCCATTTCTCATTACTGATGGGCCATTTTCTCGGCCAGCCGAATGAAAGCTCTCCTCGTCTTGAAAGATTTGCAACCCCAACAGGCCTGACAAAGCGACTTACTTGGCAAATCACAAAAAAACTGGGCTGTGGCCGTGGACCCAGCTGTCAACCTCTCCATGTACAGTACTCTTCTGATGGAATATCGTTAACCACGTTGACCACGCTGCGCTGAGAGCACCAAGGCGGTGGACGACGGCGAGGCCCAGGAAGGGGACGACGCGGAGCCGAGGAAGACGCGGCAGTGGATGCCCACGCGGAGAGGAGTACAAGGGTTCACTGGTTCGGCTGCGGTGTGAGGCTGTCGTCGCCGCAGGGCCTCGCTAGCGGTGGGAGTAGTAGGGGCGATGAGGCCTCATCGGTAGCACAGCCGGCCACTGGAGGCAGGCGCAGGCGGTCTCCCCGGTGCTAGTTTGGGCGGCTGGTGCAATAAGAGTAGCGATTGAAGAAGCAGCAGGACCGTTCGATTCAAATCCAACGGTTACTACTGCTAGAATCATTTGTTGACTAAGTTGACAAGCCCTGCGTACGCGTCAATTAGTAGGCCCACAGGTCAGCCTCCCAACCGGTGCGCCACAGATATCAGTGGGAGGAATCATTTTTTTCGCGTAATAAGGAGGCAGTTGATTGCGTGCGGCCAGGCCAGCGGAGGGAGTAGGGTGGGCTGGGGAAGCCTGCGCGGCATCACAGCGGGCCGTAAGAGGAGGGAGCAGGCAGTCCCACCGGCGCTAGTTTAGGCGGCTGGAGCAAGAATATCAGAGATTGAAGAAGCACGTCAGCCGTTGGATGGACATCCAACACTAACTGCTGCTAGAATCGTGTGTTCACTGACAAAGCCTTGCGTAAACAAGTCATCCTCGAAATCTGTGGCGTGTCCAGCCCATTTGCTATTATTTTTATAATTTTTTACTCATTTTCTAATTCATATGGAATTTATTGCAGCCCGTTTTCCATTTTTAGAATTGCTGGCCATTTTCTGGTCAGTACCACGGTCAAAAAATTAACTAAATATGTGGGAAATCTTGAAAATTCACAAATTTTTGTCGGGGAACGAAATATTCTTAATCCAAAAATTAATAGCCATACTAAAACAAATTTAAAAAAAAATTAGTACTATGTCATGTTAATTCCAATGAAATACGTATAAGATATCAGTGAAGAACAAAAACAAAAAAAGAAACTTATATCCCATTTGCTATAATTTCTTTGGAATTTTCAACCCCTTTTGATATTACTTTTAACAGACATTGACCATACTCTTAAGCCAGGCCGGAATGCATCCCTCCTCGTCTTGAAAGATTTGCAGCCCAATAATTCGGAGAAAACAAATAGGCCTAGCTTGGGTATTCTTCAAAAAGAAATATTGGGCTACCTATTTTCCCAAAGAACTGGTGCATGAGCATTTAGCTTTATTTATTTATTTACTTATTTATGTTTAAGGGACCATGAGCATGTACCAGGGACGGATTCATGTGAGAGCCTCCCTTCCTGTTAATTATGGGCTTCTCTATTGGGCCTTCATCAGTGGGCTGCATGTTATCAACAAGTGGAAAATGTGTTCCGAGTTTTAAAAAAATGTGTTCCGTATGATAAATAGTATGCGCTATGTACGGTACGGGACACTAAAGGATCGAACCGTGCAACAACTTCCAAAACATTATGTTTGTCGTTCTAACAACACATTTAATAAACCAACAGATGAAATATACTACTGATTGTACGTTGAAAACACCAGCAGCAGCAACCACGGCTGGGGGTGCAACAGAAGTAGTAAGCAGGCCAGAAGAGTGAAGACGCATCTCTCTCTTCCAAACCAAACATCAGCCATCATTACAAAAGGGCTACCAAAAAAGAACAACTGTATGCATCAAACTAAATAAAGATCCTACTACACCAAGTGTACGCATCTAACTAACTGGCTCAGTAAGACGTTACTATTTATTAAGCTGTGGAGATTGGCTGACGGCTTGAACCAGATGGGTGCCTGACAGGGGAAACTCTAGCCAGCAGGTCAAAGTCTGATACTTGCGACCCTCTCTCCTGCTTTGGGCTGCAGAGCATGGCGGCACATATCAGGGTATGGTGCATGCAGAGACGCATGGTACGCTGTGTACACACGGTTTTGCCTAATGAACGAAACCACGCTGCCATCATGATCCTTGCCATCGGTTATCTCCTAGTTAATCGGATAATTCAATCCGACAAACAGAGAGCGTGTACCAAGGCTACTTACCAGCCTCCAGTCAAAAATTCCTGAAGGCCCAGAGAAGCTGGGATCCTACTCAAAGACCTTGCAGTGATGGTGATTGTATTCCGCGAAACAACACGTCCGGTACGTGCGAATGATTATCAATCTTTCGCCGTCGTTTGATCGAGCCAGGAACCACCTGCAACCGCCATGCCGCTTTTCTTTGAAAGGTTCTGCGATTAGGAAGGGTAGGGACACCAGGAGGCCTACAACATCATATCAAGTTGGAGTCAAATAAAAAAGGGCTCTTGGTTTAGTCAATCTTAAGAACAACATGTTGTGAGCATGAATATTTTTTCAGCAAATGTTGACAGTAATATAAGCAAGCCATCATGATATCATAGGAAAGTAACATACTATTGTAATAGTCATTTGTAGCGATGACTGGAGTAGGCGAGCAATACGTCCAGCCATAGAAGGAGTCGACAGCGTAAATGAAGCCCTTGTGTTCAATGGCATCATAGAACCATGGAGGATGTATGATCCTGCGATGGACGTGCAGATTTATCCACTTACCGCAGTGACCTGTCAGATAGGCGAGACCGCGGTTGAAGAATGCAATTAGCCTGAAGTCTTTATAATTCGCAGATCTTGGGGGCACTTGGCTGATTACAACCTTGAGGAAATGAAACTTGGTATCATGTTGGCTACTGTAAGATTTCGAGTATTCTGGGCCGCGGTGCCAAAGCAGTGCTGTGTTAATCAAAGGAAGGGGGATCAATCGCCGGGTGTAGACCTCCACGAGCATCCAGCTGCCGCGACCGTCGACAAGCACCATCCAAGACGTGTTCATGCCGACCCAGTACATGCCGTTAATGTAGTTGAGGCTGATGGGGATCGGATCGCAGTCAAGGGGGTTGATGCTCGCCGCCCTACGATCGTTATGCTGCGTGACATGCCGTTTGTGAAGATCAGGCGGCATCAGCAAGCAAGGAGCTGGCTTAAAAAGCTCCGGCCTGAGGGCTTTGAGTAAACGGTACAGCCCTGATGAGCACGTGGTGAGCGGCCTGGTACTGAGATTGTCCACACGCGAAACAATGAGCTTGATTACCTCTGTGGGGAGCGAATTCCGGCCACTCTTACAGCGGACGCTGCTCGGTTCTGCCATTGTTAGTGCTTGGGTTTCGAACAGGGGGGGGGGAGGCGCCTTAGCGGGGATGGAAGATTGGACGAGATTATGTGCGGAGAAATATGGAGAAGCGAATATGTGCTGCGGGAAGTGGATAGGTGATGATGACTACATCACGCCGCTTGACTTATGAGACATATACCAGCAGCGTAGGGTCATGTCAATGCTAGACAACTTGCTTGAGTGATCACAGTACTGGTACTCCCTACAATGCTATGCCCTAACTTTCTTGAGTAGAGTAGTAGAGTAGGACTCTGCTCTACTACTAGCACCGGAGGAGTAGTAAATTCCAATATAAAATAGTTACAAACTTCAATGCCCGAGCGTGGAACGACTATGAACCATGCTCTTAGACCGTGTCTACATGGTGTTTGGACATGGGCAACAACCTCAACGCCAACAGTGCTGCTCCCGTTGCACCATATGTGTTTCTGTCCTTCCTGTTCGAAATCGTGGTAAAATTCATGTTTCTACTCTGTATCCTACTACTATGCTAGTCCACATGATTAGTTGTGAACGACGACTTTTTCCCCGACCTCGGCAACCTCATCTTCGACAACATGGGCGACAACGTCAACGCCGGCAACCAGTGAGATACAGGGTGTAGGAAGCAGTTTGGGAAGTTGCATGCCTTTCCAACCAGTGAGATACTCCGTACAAAGTACGACAGAGAAATAACCACAGAGAAGCAAGCTAAAAGTAAACAATCGAAGGAGCATTTTTGCATTTGTTATGCATTGAATCGTTTCACAAGCTTGACTAGTGCTGTTTTTCTACTTTTACAAAAACCGCATCGTAATGTTAAAACGTGCATTTGCACGTACATAAGTAGTAGTAGTAGTACTCACTCTGTCTAGGTGTATAAGTCTTCCCTCCGTCTTGGTCATGATGCACAACCGAAGATGACTTATTGACCTGGACGGAGGGAGTAGCATAGTGTGCAAGCATATATCGAGAGAGACGTGTAGTGCGATAGTGGAAAACAATTACTCGTATATGAGACCAGGTCTCACGGTTGGCAGGTGAGACCTGTCCTAATGGATGACATGTGGCTTTTAAGTGGGGGGTGGGGGATGCTTTGTGATTTGTGAATGCCACGTGTCATCCATCAGGATGGGTCTCGCGTGAGACCTGGTCTCACAGAATTCTTTTCATGTGATAGTATATAGTAAAGTTTGTGCTATATGCACGTACTTGCAAAATGCGTACGAATACAAAAGGTTTCCAAACTTTCCCTTTTACATACTTAATTAAGGACGCTAAAAATTTCGGAACGTTCGGGATTTATCATTTGCATCCCAAAACTAATGAGATCGCCTTACGAAACAAAAATTATATTCCTCCTAAAAGCCACGACGCTCGCAGGAGCGCTTGCGGCACGCCACGAGTGCCCTGGTGCACGGCCGTTTCCCAGCGCGCCGACACAATTCCTCTTCCTCAGCCTCGCAACTCGCAAGGTGCTGATTGGAGGCTTGCCGGCGGGCGAGAGCGATCTCACCGGTGTGGTGATCCGGCGCCAACAAGTACTCCTTCTCGCTAGAAGCGTGCACCCGGTCCACGTACCGCCAAGCGTAGATGAGGCGCTTGAGCCCGACTACACTCAGGGCGTCGGCACGGGCGTCCTCCGCCACCCTCACGGCCCTTGCACGAGCCTTCTACCAAAGAGCAAATTGCCTGACTCTCTCGGACGCGACATAGGCCTCCCAGACAGCTTGTTCCGCGGTGCGCTTCTCTTCCTCGGCCTTATTCTCCGCCTCTATTTTGGCACACTCTGCTGGAGGAAAAGCCTCCCACAAGGCGACATCCATTTCTTTCCAAATCTCCTCAAGGCTAGGGGACTCAGCGGGCAACGCGGTGTTATCCTCGTAGCGGGGAGCTGACGCGTCCTCCGGCGCGCGTGCTGGCGAGATTGGGAACACCGACGCATCCACCTCAACGCGTCGCAGCGAGGAGCGGAACACCGACGCGTCCTCCTCGACTAGTGGCAGCAAGGAACGGAACGGCGAGGCGTCGCGTAGCGGCGAGGAGCGGAACACCGACGCATCCTCCTCGACTAGTGGCGGCGAGGAGCGGAACGGTGACGCATGACCATCCGCGCGGTGCAGTGAGGGGCTCCTAGGGCGTGGGAGGGGCGATGCCATGGTGGTCGACGTGAGAGGGAGGGGGAGGAGATAGCGATGAACGTGAACATGAGGGGGAGAAGATAGCAATGTCGTGGGAGGCGCAATATTTATAGCGAGCATTGGCACACCTACGTAATATATGGACTGAGCTGCACTGACTTAACTGCCAGTCCAGTTGCATCACTGACATGTGGGCCAGACCCCGTTGGGCCCATATGTCAGTGACCGAATGCACCTGCAGTTAAGTAACAGCTACGTGGGCATATTTGTTGGAGTAAATTACGGGGGAGCGAAGGGGTGGAAATATTGCTGGTCACAACGGATTGGACGAGCGTGGGGGGAGGAGAGTCATGCATGCAGATTTTTTCACACGGGGTGGAGCGGTGGGACCGCCGGAGGGAGAAGGAGAGATTGGCAGGCATATTTTTTCCACACATGGAGAGGAAAAAATTTGGAGACGAACGGGCTTCCTGCAGGTATGGGGAACGGTGCATAATAAGTCATCTTGCATGTCGGGCTAGGTATAGTCTCAAGTCAGTAAAAACAAACACGCCCCATACATGTTCATATTTCAAGGTGCACTAAATTATTCCATGCGATGATTAAGGCTGGCCATAATGGTGGTATCTTAGCTGGTATCATGCACACGGGAATAGCAAACATGCTGATGTGGCAAAGAATTAAAGAAGAGAGGGGGGTTATAGTAACTAGAGTTCATGCATGCATTGGTAAACACATTTTTTGTGGAGAACGACAGCACTAGTTGAGTACTTCTGCAAACTTCAAAAACTATTCCACGGTGTGTCAACATTCACAATGTCAAATCAATATTTTTACACTCATTATAAACGTAGTTCTTATACTCCCTCCTTCCATCTGTATAGGGCCTAATGCATTTTTCGAGGCTAACTTTGACCAAATGTTAGAGCAATAATATATGACATGCAACTCACACAAAGCACATCATCAAATTCGTATGTGAAAGTCCGTTTCCTTCGTTTTGCGGTACGCCACACCCCTCCCGATCAACAGGACCCCCGTTTCGGCCGTAGGAGGTCCGTTTCCTCCGTTTTGCGGTACACCAGACCCCTCCCGATGAACAGGATCCCGTTTCGAACGTGGCCGGTCGAACACAAGGCCGTTTCCTCCGTTCTACAGTACGCTAGGCCTCGTTTCCATCCAAGCCCTCCCGATGAACACGACGCATTCCGTTGCCTCCCCATGAACACGACGCATTCCGTTGCCTCCCCATGAACACGATGACGACGCTGTTTCTCCGTTCCGACCCAGCCATGTACACGAGCCCTGGCCGTACGTATGCGCGAGTAGGCGTTCAAGACCCCACCAGTATGTACACATACGTGGCCGTATTTTCTTTCTTGCACCCTGGCCGCTGTACGTACGTGTAAATGCTACATGTGCACCTCTACTACGACATGTGTGCACCTCTACTACGACACGTGCACGCCTCTACATCGACCAGTATGTACATACACGTTCGCGACTAGAATGACAACGCTACGTACGCTTCGACTAGGTGGGTCCCGACTGTCAGGCACTTCCTTGCCTGCGAAGATGTAGCTGGTGGGTCCCAGCAGTCAGGGGACGAATCGTTTTTTCTTGCCTGGACGCACTTCCTTGCATGCGAAGATGTAGCTGGTGGGTCCCAGCAGTCAGGGGGAAACGTTTTTTCGTGAAATACGGTGGCCCGTCTGGTGGGTCCCGCTGTCAGGTGGAGGAATAATTATTGTGCACGTAATAAGGAGGCACTTCCTTGCTGCGGCCGTGGACCCAGCTGTCAGCCTCTCCACGTACAGTCCACGTCCGATGGAAGTCGTTCCTTGACCATGTTGACCACACCGCGCCGAGAGGACCAGGTGGTGGACAACGGTGAGGCCTAGGAAGGGGACGACGCGAATCCGGGGAAGACGCAGCAGTCGATGCCCACACGTAGAGGAGTACGAGGGTTCACTGGTTCACTGCGGTGTGAGGCTACCATCGCCGCAGAATAACAGGGGTGTGGGTGAGTAGAGGGATGACTTGCCAGCGGTGGGAGGCAGGAGCACGAGGCAGGACCGACGCTGGTTTGGGTGGCTGGAGCAAGAAGACCAGAGGTTGAACAAGCACTACGACCGTTGGATGGACATCGTACGGTCACTGGAGCTAGAATTGTGCATATTGACTAAGCTGACAAATCCCTCCATCCCCGTCAACTTAGTAGGCCCACAAGTCAGCCTCCCACCAAGGGGGGTCCCAGCTAGCAGGGGGTATTCATTTTTTGAGCGTAATAAGGAGGCACTTCCTTGCGTGCGAAGATATAGCTGGTGGGTCCGAGCTGTCAGCGGCGGTAATGTTTTTTTTCGCGAAATACAGAGGCCCTTTCGGTGGGTCCCTGATGTCAGGTGGAGGAATCATTATTTTGCGCGTAATAAGGAGGCATTTCCTTGCGTGCGGCCGTGGACCCAGCTGTCGGCCGCTCCACATACAGTCCACTTCAGATGCATGTCGGTCGTTGACCACGTCGACCAGGCCGCGTCGAGAGCACCAGGGCCGTGGACGATGGCGAGGCCTAGGACATGAACGACACGGAGGCAGGGAAGACTTGGCAGTTGTTTCCCATGCGGAGGGGAGTATGACTGCACGAGGGTTTACTGGTTCATCTGTCGTCGCCGGAGAATAACAGCAGGTGTGGGTGAGTAGAGGGATGGCTAGGCCAGCGGTGGGAGTACGGTGGGGCGGTGAGGCGTGCGCGGCAGCAGAGCCGGCCGCGGGGAGGAGGGAGCAGGCAGTCCCGCCGGTGCCTGTTTGAGCGGCTGGAGCAAGAAGAGCAGAGATTGAAGAAGAACGATGGCCGTTGGATGGCCATCCAACAGTCACTGCTTGTGCGTCAACCCTTTTTTAGGAAAGCCTCAAATCTGTAGAAAATAGTATATAACCCATCTGCCATTATTTCTAATAATTTATAGCCCATTTGCTAATTATTAAGGTTTTTTTGGAGCCATATTCTTTTTGTTAGCATTACAGCCCATATTGTGGCCACGGTTAAAAAATTATATGAAATTTTGCATATTTCGGTGCGGTACAGACTGTTTTTAATCCCGAAATTTTGACTCCCTTTCAAACTGATTTTAAAAATAAATGTATATCAATATAAAATTCAACAAATTCTCCACGCATAAAAATTAATGTAATTTCAAATCTCGAAATGAAGAAAAGATATTTGAAACTAATTGTCGGTTTGATGTGTTTTAAAAATGTACAGCCCATTTCTCATTACTGATGGGCCATTTTCTCGGTCAGCCGGATGAAAGCTCTCCTCATCTTGAAAGATTTGCAACCCAACAGGCCTGACAAAGCGACTTACTTGGCAAATCACAAAAACTGGGTTGCGGCCGTGGACCCAGCTGTCAACCTCTCCACGTACAGTACTCTTCCGATGGAATGTCGTTAACCACGTTGACCACACTGCGCCGAGAGCACCAAGGCGGTGAACGACGGCGAGGCCAAGGAAGGGGACGACGCAGAGCCGGGGAAGACGCGGTAGTGGATGCCCACGCGGAGAGGAGTACAAGGGTTCACTGGTTCGGCTGCGGTGTGAGGCTATCGTCGCCGCAGGGCCTGGCTAGTGGTGGGAGTAGTAGGGGGCGGTGAGGCCTCATCAGCAGCACAGCCGGCCTCTGGAGACAGGAGCAGGCGGTTTCCCCGGCGCAAGTTTGGGCGGCTGGTGCAAGAAGAGCAGCGATTGAAGAAGCAGTAGGACCGTTCGATTCAAATCCAACGGTTACTGCTGCTAGAATCGTTTGTTGACTAAGTTGACAAGCCCTGCGTACTCGTCAACTTAATAGGCCCACAGGTCAGCCTCCCAACCGGTGCGGCCCAGATGTCAGTGGGAGGAATAATTTTTTTCGCGTAATAAGGAAGCAGTTGATTGCGTGTGGCCAAGCCAGCAGAGGGGGTAGGGTGGGCCGGGGAAGCCTGCGCGGCATCACAGTGGGCCATAAGAGGAGGGAGCAGGCAGTCCCGCCAGCGCTAGTTTAGGCGGCTGGAGCAGGAAGATCAGAGATTGAAGAAGCACGTCGGCGGTTGGATGGACATCCAACACTAACTGCTGCTAGAATCATGAGTTCACTGACAAAGCCTTGCGTAAACAAGTCAGCCTCGAAATCTGTGGCGTGTACAGGCCTTTTGCTATTATTTTTATAATTTTTACTCATTTTAGAATTCATATGTAATTTATTGCAACCCGTTTTCCATTTTTAGAATTGCTGGCCATTTTCTGGTCAGTACCAGGGTCAAAAAATTAACTAAATATGTGGGAAATTTTGAAAATTCACAAATTTTTGTTGGGGAACGAAATATTCTTAATCCAAAAATTAATAGCCATACTAAAACAAATTTAAAAATAAATTAATACTATGTCATGTTAAATCCAATGAAATACGTATAAGATATCAGTGAAGAACAAAAACAAAAAAAGAAACTTATATCCCATTTGCTATAATTTTTTTGGAATTTTCAACCCCTTTTGATATTAATTTTAACAGACATTGACTATACTCTTAAGCCAGGCCGGAATGCATCCCTCCTCGTCTTGAAAGATTTCTAGTCCAGTAATCCGGAGAAAACAAATAGGCCTAGCTTGGGTATTCTTCAAAAAGAAATATTGGGCTACCTATTTTCCCAAAGAACTGGTGCATGAGCATTTAGCTTTATTTATTTACTTATTTATGTTTAAGGGACCATGAGCATGTACCTGGGCCGGATTCATGTGAGAGCCTCCCTTCCAGTTAATTATGGGCTTCTCTATTGGGCCTTCATTAGTGGGCTGCATGTTATCAACAAGTGGAAAATGTGTTCCGAGTTTCAAAAAAAATGTGTTCCGTATGATAAATAGTATGCGCTATGTACGGTATGGGACACTAAAGGATCGAACCGTGCAACGACTTCCAAAACATTGTGTTTGTCGTTCTAACAACACATTTAATAAACCAACAGACGAAATATACTACTGATTGTACATTGAAAACACCAGCAGCAGCAACCACGGCTGGGAGTGCAACAAAAGAAGTAAGCAGGCCAGAAGAGTGAAGACGCGGCTCTCTCTTCCAAACCAAATATCAGCCATCATTACAAAAGGGCTACCAAAAAAGAACAACTGTATGCATCAAACTAAATAAAGATCCTACTACACCAAGTGTACGCATCTAACTAACTGGCTCAGTTAGACATTACTATTTATTAAGCTGTGGAGATTGGCTGACGACTTGAACCAGATGGGTGCCTGACGGGGGAAACTCTAGCCAGCAGGTTGAAGTCTGATACTTGCGACCCTCTCTCCTACTTTGGGCTGCAGAGCATGGCGGCACATATCAGGGTATGGTGCATGCAGAGACGCATGGTATGCTGTATACACACAGTTTTGCCTAATGAACGAAACCACGCTACCATCATGATCCTTGCCATCGGTTATCTCCTGGCTAATCGGATAATTCAATCCGACAAACAGAGAGCGTGTACCAAGGCTACTTACCAGCCTCCAGTCAAAAATTCCTGAAGGCCCAGAGAAGCTGGGATCCTGATCAAAAACCTTGCAGTGACTGTGATTGTATTCCGCGAAACAACACGTCCAGTATGTGCGAACGATCATCAATCTTTCGCCGTTGCCTGATCGAGCCAGGAACCACCTGCAACTGCCATGCCGCTTTTCTTTGAAAGGTTCTGGGATTAGGAAGGGTAGGGACACCAGGCGGCCTACAACATCATATCAAGTTGGAGTCAAATAAAAAAGGGCTCTTGGTTTAGTCAATCTTAAGAACAGCATGTTATGAGCATGAATATTTTTTCAGCAAATGTTGACAGTAATATAAGAAAGCCGTCATGATATCATAGGAAAGTAACATACTGCTGTAACAGCCATTTGTAGCGATGACTGGAGTAGTCCAGCAATACGTCCAGCCATAGAAGGAGTCGACATCATAAATGAAGCCCTTGTGTTCAATGGCATCAGAGAACCATGAAGGATGTATGATCCTGCAATGGACGTGCAGATTTATCCACTTACCGCAGTGACCTGTCAGATAGGCGAGACCGCGGTTGAAGAACGCAATTCGCCCGAAGTCTTTATAATTCGCAGATCTTGTGGGCACTTGGCTAATTACATCCTTGAGCAAATCAAACTTGGTATCATGTTGGCTACTGTAAGATTCCGAGTATTCTGGGCTACGGTGCCAAAGCAGTGCAGTGTTAATCGAAGGAAGGGGGATCAATCGCCGGGTGTAGACCTCCACGAGCATCCATCTGCCGCGACCGTCGACGAGCACCATCCAAGACGTGTTCATGCCGACCCAGTACATACCGTTAATGTAGTTGAGGCTGACGGGGATTGGATCGCAGTCAAGGGGGTTGATGCTCGCCACCCTACGATCGTTATGCTACGTGACATGCTGTTTCTGAAGATCAGGCGGCATCAGCAAGCAAGGAGTTGGCTTAAAAAGCTCCGGCCTGAGTGCTTTGAGTAAACGGTATAGCCCCGACGAGCACGCGACGAGCGGCATGGTACTGAGATTTTCCACACGCGAAACAATGCTACGCCCTAACTTGCTTGAGTAGACTAGTAGAGTAGGACTCTGCTCTACTACTAGCACCAGAGGAGTAGTATATTCTAATCTAAAATAGTTACAAACTTCAATGTCCGAGCATGGAACGACTACGAACCATGCTCAAAGACCGTGTCTACATGGTGTTTGGACATGGGCGACAACCTCAACGCCAGCGGTGCTACTCCCATTGCACCGTATGTGTTTCTGTCCTTCCTGTTCGAAATCATGGTAAAATTCATGTTTCTACTCTGTATCCTACTACTATGCTAGTCCACATGATTAGTTGCGAACGATGAGTTCTTCCCCGACCTCGGCAACCTCATCCTCGACAACATGGGCGACAACGTCAACACCGGCAACCAGTGAGATACGGGGTGTAGGAAGCGGTTTGGGAATTTGCATGCCTTTCCAACCAGTGAGATACTCCGTACAAAGTACGACAGAGAAATAACCACAGAGAAGGAAGCTAAAAGTAAACAATCGAACGAGCATTTTTGCATTTGTTTTGCATTGAATCGTTTCACAAGCTTGACTAGTGTTGTTTTTCTACTTTTACAAAAACCGCATCGTAATGTTAAAACGTGCATTTGCACGTACATAAGTAATAGTAGTACTCCCTCCGTCTAGGTGTATAAGTCTTCCCTCCTTCTTGGTCTTGGTGCACAACCAAAGATGACTTATTGACCTGGACGGAGGGAGTAGCACAGTGTGCAAGCATATATCGAGAGAGACGTGTAGTGCGATAGTGGAAAAAAATTACTCGTATATGAGACCAGGTCTCACAGTTAGCAGGTGAGACCCGTCCTAATGGATGACATGTGGCTTTTAAGTGGGGGGTGGGGGATGCTTTGTGATTTGTGAATGCCACGTGTCATCCATCAGGATGGGTCTCGCGTGAGACCTGGTCTCATAGAATTCTTTTCCTGTGATAGTATATAGTAAAGTTTGTGCTATATGCACGTACTTGCAAAATGCGTATGAATACACAAGGTTTCCAAACTTTCCCTTTTACATACTTAATTAAGGACGCTAAAAATTCCTGAACGTTCCGGATTTATCATTTGCGTCCCAAAACTAATGAGATCGCCTTACGAAACAAAAATTATACTCCTCCTAAAAGCCATGACGCTCGCAGGAGCGCTTGCAGCGCGCCACGAGTGCCCTGGTGCGCGGCCATTTCCTAGCGCGCCGACACAATGCCTCTTCCTCAGCCTCGCAACTCGCGAGGTGCTGATTGGCAGCTTGCTGGCGGGCAAGCGCGATCTCACGGGTGTGGTGATCTGGCGCCAACAAGTACTCCTCCTCGCTGGAAGCGTGCACCCAGTCCATGTACCACCAAGCGTAGATGAGGTGCTTGAGCCCGAGTGCAAATGCATACACGGCGTCGCTCCAGAGGCGGTACTCTTTCGTATCTGCTGAACTTATTTATCGCAGCAAGAAAATAGATCGCCACTGCTTTACTCCGATTTCTTGTCTTGGTTGCAAAGTTGCCTTTGTCCGGTTTGCACCTTCAGATCCGCCATGGCACGCTCAAAACCATACTCGCAATGCTTATGGTTTTCCCCTTTTATATTCCACACTAGTTAAATCACAGTAGACTAAATTTCAAAATTGGGTCAGTCAATTTTTCACAGCTCGCTGGAGTTCGCCGGTGTGATCGAAGGTGCTCGGGTGGTTGTGGGGCCTCGCCGAACAAAGAAAACTCGATGCGGGTGGGGGTTGGGGTGGGGGTGGGGGTGGGGGTGGTGGAGGAACACAGGTGGTGGGGGCCGGTGGTCCGGCCGGTGGCCCATGCGGTGTTCTGTATGGGAAGAATCAAAGATGAGGAAGAAGGGTTAGGAGACGTAGGATCTTCATTCAACCGCCTGAAATGGTCAAGAGACAGCTAGGAGTTGCATTCGTAATGCGCTCTGGTTCATCATGTGTGGGCACTGCGCAACCAACATTTTATTATCCAAAATCTGCTTGCTCTTCTTTACCATGTTCATCTTCCGTTCTTCTTTAATATGTACTCTCTCCGTTCCTAAATACAAGTCTTTGTATAGATTCCACCATGGACTACATATGGAGCAAAATGAGTGAATCTACACTCTAAAATGTACCTGGATACATATGTATGTGATCCATAGTGGAAATCTCTACCAACACTTATATTTTGGAACCGAGGGAGTATGATAGTAGTACAGTATGTTCCTTGTACTGAAGATGAGCATGGACATTTGCAGTGTAGATGTCTATGTGGTCGGTTGTGATGGACACTTTGAGCCTCTTTGATTTGTAGGATCTTGTAAACATAGGAATAGGATTTGTAGTGGCCTTCCCACTTGAATCTATAAGAATAGCAAGGAAATGCGGGGAGCTGTGTCGCCTTTAAGAGTTACATTGATATTAACTGTACCGCACCTTCACTTGAAGAGAGCTGGTATCCGAAGCCTTTCTAGCCGTACCGGCAATACTAGCACATATATTGCAGCAAGTTCCACTTTGCTTATTTAACTCTGATGCTTAAGGTTTTCCCGTTATATCTACACTATGATCTATGTAGCTGCTTTGTGTTGCACTAGCAGCAGTCCACTCTTGCAGCTAAACACTGCAATGACTTACAAAATTAGCACCAAGGCATTGAGTGCCATTCTGGATGCAATGAAACTCATACGCTCCCCACCTGTTGATTATTGTTCAGAATATGATCCTAATGACTATTCTAACCTCGAGGAGTCAAAGGCAGATGGCCTGTCCTGTTCACCCATCAAGGTGCTTGTTCTAATTTGGCAATGTTTTATTGATTGCGGGTATCTTGCATATGTTGTCTTGCATTTCTTCTACTTTGTTGCACCACCATCTGCTTAGTTTACTCATCATATATGTTGAGCTGCCATGCCCATCCATTATCAATACATATTCCATCTGTCATCATACCATGTTTTTCCACTCAAATGATGTTCTTGTGCATCAGACATCAAAAAGGAAGATGGTGATTGCCGAACCTGAAGGAGCACCAGCAAAGTCCTTGAAAAACGTGGTGGTGCCAGAGAAATCAGACAGCACCCCACTTATATTGGTTGTACAACCAGTGACACAAAACGTAGGACCGACTCCAGCAAACTGTACCCATACTTCACTGGCCACACCACTAGCCCCACCACACAGGACCTGCACTCCAGCAAAAGGTATACCGGTTTCATTTTCCGTAGCACCAGCTGTACCACAGAAAAATCCCACTCGAGCAAAAATTACAGCAAGTCCACCAGCCGAAGACCTGTCCCAACTGCAGAGATGGCCAATTCATGCAGATTGGAACCCCATTCCATTTATTCCCAGTTTAAAAGACAATGCTTTCAATGTTGTTAGGGACTACGTGCATATATTCCCATCATGGGAAGATTGTTGTGAAGACAAACACCATTTTCACATCTTCCTGTCCAACTTACGTGTAAGTGCTATTATTCATGGCTATTATTTTCCTATTTTCTGCTGATTGAACACATCAATGATTTACATTACATTGTTGTAACTAGGAGAGGGTCAAGCTGGATAGTCATGACGAGCAAAGCTTGCTTGTGCTTTTCAAGGAAGCATTGCAGCAGTATCGGTGTTACCTGAGGAAATCACACTTTGATGGCAAGTCTATAAACGAATTTCTGGTGAAGTCTCCTGTGCTAAATTTAGAAGACATTGAATGGAAAAACCTTGTTATGCCCTGGTCTCGTTCCCAAGATGAGGTACTGTCTATGAAATCACATGAAAATTTGAACTTCTACTTTTCTGCATGTGCCTTACGGATCTTTTTTGCAGGAAATCTGCTCAAAGAAGAATTCCGGTTTGACAAGAACGACAGGATATCTCAAATATGCTGCCCGCTGCTTTGCTCTTGTTAGTACCTGTTGTCCTGTATCACTGTACTTGCATACATACCTGGTTCATTATGTGACAGCGGTATGCATGATAGCTTGCTTATCAATTGTTCGCTCCAAATTATCTGATCTGTATGAATGGTTACATTAGTGTAGAATATATCCAATGCCAATGTTTTTTTAGCTCTGCATTGTTCTTGTAAGTACACGCTGTCCTTTATCAGTGTACTTATAATGACAGGTAGTTGTTCATGTACCATCACTCTACATCTTATTTTCCTTTGCCCTCCATTTTCTACACATTAGATCTATATTTACTCTTACCATAAGGTTGGTACTGAAGAAGTTTAGCTGTGCATTGCTCTTGGCTTTACCTTTTGCCTGTATCGCTGCACTTACATTTATAGCTACTTGGTTATGTAGCATCACTCTTCATCTTATCTTAAATATTCTCCATTTTTTGTATATTGTCACATCTATATTTACTCTTAACAAAATGTAGAATAAAGTCAATGCTTTTGAAGAAGATTCTATGGTAAACTTCTTGAATTGCCCCCCCCCATCAGCATGGACAAGGCCTTTATAGAACCTGTCTTCACCAATAATGTAAGTTTGTCTATCTCAAGCCTTCAAACTTTGTTGTATATATTTGGTTAGGCATGACGGCAACAGCTGTTTATTTTTGGTGTTTGCATCAAATTGCTTGTTTAAACATTATTATATGTAGTTCATAAACAAAAGTTCGTCCTTTCTCAATTTAAGTTTTCAGTTGTACAACCAAGTTCCTTCTTCACACCATGTAAATTAAACTATACAGAGCAAGTGATCTTCTTTTGCACTGCATGTATGCTTCTGTTCTTCATCTGTAATCCAGTGGTGTGGTGAACCTACCCACTACAACACAATGTCATATTCTGCAATGTCTTAACTATGAAAAATGTCATATCATTCTACTATTATTTAAACCGTCTCTTTATTTGCCAATCTGAAATGGTATAAATTGACAGCACACTAACCATTGATACTTATGAGTTCTTGATCTGTAATCCAGTGGTGTCGTGAAGCTGCCAACTCCTTTACAATGTCATTTCCTGCCATGTCTTGACCTGAACAATACCATATTGTGTTAATGCAAATTTAAACTGTGTCACTCTATTCATCAGTAAGAAATGTGATGAATTGTCAGAACTGATACTTTTATGTGCAAAACATGTCATCTGTCTGCTTGTTTATCTTTCAGAGTGAGGAAGATATAAGTGTTAAACAAGCGCAGTCTCATCATGTTGCTCAGCTGCTTGCGCTGCAACTCCCCAGCAGGGCTAACCTTTCTTGAACTCTATTCAAGTGCTGTCAGTTTTGTATATTATTTTGTCGGCGTGTTTATTTGCACTGGTGGCGATCTTTGATGCCCAGTGTATGTAATCTACTGCCTGCTTGTGCTTCATTATCATAGTGGCGAACTTTGATGCCCAGTGGATGTAATATGCCGTAATTTCTTTATTGTATAGTATAGGTTTTTTCTTATTCACGATGCTGCAGTTATTTTACTAGATATATATCCTGTCTTCGCAGTAAACCAGCCAAACCGTAAAATTACCGTACATAATCTGGCCGTGATGCAATCACGATGTAGGTTGGGCCTGAAACGTGCCGATCAGCTCACGGGCCGGCAGTAGCCCGAAATGAACCCAGGCCCATGATTGTGCGAATCAAATCACGGGCTTTTAATAGGCCGAAAAATTGTGTCGGTCCTTGTTTGGCCCAATCAGATATCGGCTGCGAGCAGGCCGGATGCAAACCGGGCCGTAGTTAGGCCCAACTATATGACGAGATTTTAACAGGCTGAAATTAATATAGGGCCGAAATGTTAAACGGGCCCTTAACAGGCCAAAACTAATATCAGGCCGAATTACTAAGTGGGCCTTTAGCAAGTGGGCCCAAAAGCATAGTGTCCAGTTGACGGGCCGAATTTGATATGGGCCATAATTAGGCCCAAAACCTCTTAAAGGGCCGGACCTGATCTGGGCCGAAATTTGGCCCAGAACGTGGTAGGCTTTTAAAGGGCCGAATCTCATATGGGCCACTATTAGGCCCGGAGCGTGGCAAGCCATTAATAGACCGTATCAAATATGGGTCGGCATTTGGCCCAAAACATGGTAGCCAGTTAACGGGTCGGCCTACTAGGGTCCTCAAAATCTTGCGGGCCTACAGCTGGGCCGGCCCATTAATGTCAGTGAAATCTCATGGGCCTTTAGCTGGGCCGGCCCATTATGATCCGCAAGAATTTTGTGGGCGTTTACCTGGGCCAGCCTATTATGGCACACAAAAATCTTGTGGGCCTGTACCTGGGCCGGCCCATTATGGCCCGCGAAATCTTGTGGGCCTTTAGTTGGGCCAGCCCATTATGGTCCGCAAAATCTCATGGGCCTTTAGCTGGGCCAGCCCATTATGGTCTGCAAAATCTTGTGGGCCTTTAGTTGGGCCGGCCCATTTAAACTTGTTGGGCCGTGCCACGTGTCGACGTATCATAGGCGCCTTCTGTCCAGTGAGTGGAAGACATCTGTCCCGACGATGAGCCAACACGTGTTTCCTCTAGCCAATGATGATTTTACACATGGAAAATCCCCATTGGTCGGGGCTGTTAACGGGTTATCGGATCCAAAACCCGACCCGATAGCTTAACGGTGTTCCGTTATGGTGGATGCCACGTGTCGGTCACCCTTGACGAAAGCACTTTTGTGACGCGTGATTTATCGTCATGGAAGTGGACACTTCCGTGATGATAATTTTGGTAATGTCATGGAACACTTCTACGACAGCACATGTATGACTATCTTGATTCTGTCATAAATTTGTCATGGATGTACATGCATGACAAAAAAAGGGACCTACTGTGACAAACACGTATCATCACGGAAGTGTATTTTTCTTATTCACGATGCTGCAGTTATTTTACTGGATATATATCCTGTCTTCGCAGTAAACCAGCCAAACCGTAAAATTACCGTACATAATCGGGCCGTCATGCAATCACGATGTAGGTTGGGCCTGAAACATGCCAATTAGCTCACGGGCTGGCAGTAGCCCGAAATGAACCTAGGCCCATGATTGTGCGAATCAAATCATGGGCTTTTAATAGGCCGAAAAATTGTCTCGATCCTTGTTTGGCCCAATCAGATATCGGCTGCGAGCAGGCCGGATGCAAACCGGGCCGTAGTTAGGCCCAACTATATGACGGGATTTTAACAGGCTGAAATTAATATAGGGCCGAAATGTTAAACGGGCCCTTAACAGGCCAAAACTAATATCAGGCCGAATTACTAAGTGGGCCTTTAGCAAGTGGGCCCAAAAGCATAGTGTCCAGTTGACGGGCCGAATTTGATATGGGCCATAATTAGGCCCAAAACCTCTTAAAGGGCCGGACCTGATCTGGGCCGAAATTTGGCCCAGAACGTGGTAGGCTTTTAACGGGCCAGATCTCGTATGGGCCACTATTAGGCCCGGAGCGTGGCAGGCCATTAATAGACCGTATCAAATATGGGCCGGCATTTGGCCCAAAACATGGCAGCCAGTTAACGGGTCGGCCTATTAGGGTCCTCAAAATCTTGCGAGCCTACAGCTGGGCCGACCCATAAATGTGAGTGAAATCTCGTGGGCCTTTAGCTGGGCCGGCCCATTATGATCCACAAGAATTTTGTGGGCGTTTACCTGGGCCGACCTATTATGGCACACAAAAATCTTGTGGGCCTGTACCTGGGCCGGCCCATTATGGCCCGCGAAATCTTGTGGGCCTTTAGCTGGGCCAGCCCATTATGGTCCACAAAATCTCATGGGCCTTTAGCTGGGCCAGCCCATTATGGTCCGCAAAATCTTGTGGGTCTTTAGTTGGGCCGGCCCATTTAAACTTGTTGGGTCGTGCCACGTGTCGACGTATCATAGGCGCCTTCTGTCCAGTGAGTGGAAGACATCTGTCCCGATGATGAGCCAACACGTGTTTCCTCTAGCCAATGATGATTTTACACGTGGAAAATCCCCATTGGTCAGGGCTGTTAACGGGTTATCGGATCCAAAACCCGACCCGATAGCTTAACGGTGTTCCGTTACGGTGGATGCCACGTGTCGGTCACCCTTAACGAAAGCACTTCTATGACGCGCGATTTATCGTCATGGAAGTGGACACTTTGATGATAATAATTTTGGTAATGTCATGGAACACTTCTACGACAGCACAGGTATGACTATCTTGATTCTGTCATAAATTTGTCATGGATGTACATGCATGACAAAAAAAGGGACCTACTGTGACAAACACGTATCATCACGGAAGTGTATTTTTCTTGTAGTGCACGCACCGCGTCGCTCGCAGAACCCGCAGCCACTCGCCCCTCGCCTCATGGCCCGGCCTGTTCCTACCTCTGCCGCAACTGAGATGAGTACTAGCTCGTCCTTGAGTTCCCGCACGCACCGCCTTGCACACACTTGCTCGCGCACTTCACCACGGGAACCCTCGTAAGTTTCCGCACCCCTGCCGGTGATCTGTTGTACCTACAGCCGCTGCTTTCTCCCGTCACCGGAAGCATCACCGGGCATCCATGGCCGCCATGGCCATGAGTAGCAGCTCAGCCTACACACATGCGAACAAGGCTGCATCCTGCAGCAGCTCCTTTGTTCAAACCCGCACCCCTGCAGCAGCTCCGTGGCCCCTAGCATCGCCTCGTTTGCTTGCTCGCAATGCCGGCGAGATCCCCGTGCTTCCATGTTTAAGGCTTTAGAATTTCAGAGTGTCTTATTCCGTGGCATGCTTTGTTTTTCACAAACACTGCGCTAGCGTAGCTGGTTGACCCACTCGGTGGCATCTAGGAGATCCAGGGTTCAAAACCCAGCTATCCCTTTTTACCTCTGTTTTTATTTTCTTAGCCTGCACACACGCACACATTTAGCCACTTGGGCCAATTCCAGTTTTGGGCCGCTGCACCGTGATGCTTCGGGCCCGTGCATGTGTTTTTTCTCTCCCTGTGCATTTAGTTATTTTTCCAATTATTTAATAATTGCATAAATGCCATTTAATTGCTTCGCTCATATTTAAATAATCATGCATCAGATTGAAACATGTCATACATACATCTTGCTCAGATTTTCATGTAGTTTCACAATATCCAACTTTCATCCATGTTTGAAATGTTTAAATTGTTGTTTGCATTAGTTTTCATACATAGCATGTTAAAATGGATTAGTTCATAACTAAATAACTGTAGCTTCAAATTTAATAATCTTTATATGTAAATGAGGTAGAAAAATGCATAGTTTAACATGGTGGCATTACTTTGCATGTTTAACAACTATAAAATATGAAGGGCAGAACAGTACCAAATTCATAATATGCATATGGGTATGTTCTAAAATTGTTGTTTGTTATTTCCGGCCTCTTTTTAAACTTGCCTAAATAGTTAGCTTACTTATGCCTCACCTCTTGCCATGTTTAACAACATTTAATATTGTTGGGCACCTAAACGGAAGTGAACTAAATAATCGAATGTGGTGTTTCGTCAATATGCAACTCCTTACATATTGAGCTCCACTTAACTTGTAGCGTTGTTTGTGCACTTTGCCATGCCATGCATATTTAAACAGGACATGCATCATGCTTTCTTGTGCATCATGCCATGTTTATGTGATGGTTGTTTACCATGTTGCTTGTTTCTTTCTGGTTTGCTTCTCCCATTAGATTCGGTTTCATTCCGGAGTTGTGAGGATTCGTTCAACTACGCCTGTTTGTCTTCTTCATGGACTCGTTCTTCTTCCTAGCGGGGTCTCAAGCAAGATGACCATTACCCTTGAAATCACTTCTATCTTTGCTTGCTAGTTGTTCGCTCTATAGTTATGTCGTGCTACCTAGCACTTGTTTATCATGCCTCCCATATTGCCATGTCAAGCCTCTAACCCACCTTCCTAGCAAACCGTTGCTTGGCTATGTTACCGCATTGACTCAGCCCCTCTTATAGCGTTGTTAGTTGCTAGTGAAGTTCAAGATTGCTCCATGTTGCGACTTGTTTATGTTGGGATATCACAATATCTCTTATTTAACTAATGCATCTATATACTTCGTAAAGGGTGGAAGGCCCGGCCTTTTGCCTGGTGTTTTGTTCCACTCTTGCCGCCCTAGTTTCAGTCATATCGGTGTTATATTCCTTGATTTTGTGTTCCTAACGCGGTTGGGGTAATGGGACCCCCTTGACAGTTCACTTTGAATAAAACTCCTCCAGCAAGGCCCAACCTTGGTTTTAACATTTGCCACCACCACCTATTACTTTTCCCTTGGGAGTCGTACTCCTCAGGGTCATCTTTATTTTAACCCCCCCTCCCGGGGCCATTGCTCCTCTGAGTGTTGGTCCAACCTGGGCGATGTTCGGCGCCCCCTGGGCAACCAGGGTCTATGCCAACCCGACGTCTGGCCCATCCGGTGTGCCCTGAGAACGAGATATGTGCAGCTCCAATCGGGATCTGTCGGCACATTCGAGCGGTCTTGCTGGTCTAGTTTTACCATTGTCGAAATGTCTTGTAACCGGGATTCCGAGACTGATCGGGTCTTTCCAGGAGAAGGGATATCCTTTGTTGATCTTGAGAGCTTGTGATGGGGTAAGTTTGGACACCCCTATAGGGTATAAACTTTTGAGATATGTGCCCACGGTTATGTGGCAGATGGGCATTTGTTAAAATCCGGTTGTATAGAACTTGACATTTGACTTAATTAAAATGAATCAACCGCGTGTGTAGCCGTGATGCTCCCTTTTCGGCGGAGTCCGAGAACTGAACATGGTCTGGGTTAAGTTTGAACGTAAGTAGTTTTAGGATCACTTCTTGATCACTTTTATCTTCACGACCGTTGCGTAGCTTGTCATCTTACTCTTATTTGCATATGTTAGCCACCATATTTGTTTAGCGCTTGCCGCAGCTCCACCTCATTACCTTATCCTACCCATAAGCTTAAATAGTCTTGATCTTGCGGATTTGGAGATTGCTGAGTCCTCGTGACTCACACATACTACCAAAATAGTTGCAGGTGCCAATGATGCCAATGCAGGTGATGCTACCAAACTCAAGTGGGAGTTTAACGAGGACCTTGGTCGTTACTATGTTTCGTTTCCCGATGATTAGTAGTGGAGCCCAGTTGGGATGATCGGGGATCTAGCATTTGGGGTTGTCTTCTTTTATTTTTGTTCCATAGTCGGACCTTGATTGTACTCTGGATGATGTATGTTTAACTTGTTATTTGTGTGAAGTGGCGATTGTAATCCAACTCTTTATCCCTTTCTTATCCAGTACATGGGATTGTGTGAAGATTACCCATCTTGCGACAAAACCACCATGCAGTTATCCCTCTAAGTCGTTCCTCGACACGTGGGAGATATAGCCGCACCGTGGGCGTTACAAGGAAGGAGGGGGGCACCGCCCCCACCCCTTGTCCAATTCGGACTGGGGGGCGCGCGCCACCTCCAGGCCGGCCCTCTATCCTCTAAGGCCCATGGTTGCCCATTAACCTCCTGGGGGGGTTCCGGTAACCCTCCAGCACTCCGATTTTATCCAAAATTAACCAGAACACTTCCGGTGTCCGAATAACATGGTCCAATATATCAATCTTTATGTCTCGGCCATTTCGAGACTCCTCGTCATGTCCATGATCTCCACCGGGACTCCGAACAACCTTCGATACATCAAATCACATAACTCATAAAACAAATCATCATCGAACGTCAAGCATGCGGACCCTACGGGTTCGAGAACTATGTAGACATGACTGAGACACATCTCCAATCAATAACAACTAGCGAAACCTAGATGCTCATATTGGTTCCGACATATTCTACGAAGATCTTTATCGATCAAACGGCACAACAACATACGTTGTTCCCTTTGTCATTGGTATGTTCCTTGCCCGAGATTTGATCATCGGTATAGGCATACCTAGTTCAATCTCGTCACCGGCAAGTCTCTTTACTCGTTCCATAATGCATCATCCTGTGACTAACTCATTAGTCACATTGCTTGCAAGCCTCATAGTGATGTGCATTACCGAGAGGGCCCAGAGATACCTCTCTGATACACCTGTAGAGCATCTTTATAATCACCCAGTTAGGTTGTGACATTTGATAGCACACTAAGTGTTCCTCCGGTATTCGGGAGTTGCATAATCTCATAGTCATAGGAACATGTATAAGTTATGGAGAAAGCAATAGCAATAAACTAAACGATCATGGTGCTAAGCTACCGGATGGGTCTTGTCCATCACATCATTCTCTAATGATGTCATCCCGTTTATCAAATGACAACACATGTCTATGGCTAGGAAACTTAACCATATTTGATTAACAAGCTAGTCTAGTAGAGGCATACTATGGACACTCTGTTTGTCTATGTATTCATACATGTACTAAGTTTCCGGTTAATACAATTCTAGCATGAATAATAAACATTTATCATGATAAAAGGAAATATGAATAACAATTTTATTATTGCCTCTAGGGTATATTTCCTTTAGTCTCCCACTTTCACTAGAGTCAATAATATAGATTACACAGTAATGATTCTAACACCCATGGAGTCTTGGTGTTGATCATGTTTTGCCCGTGAGAGAGGCTTAGTCAACGGGTCTGCAACATTCACATCCGTATGTATCTTGCAAATCTCTATGTCTCCCTCCTTGACTTGATCGCAGATGGAATTGATGCGTCTCTTAATGTGCTTGGTTCTCTTGTGAAATCTGGATTCCTTTGCCAAGGCAATTGCACCAGTAGTGTGATACGTCTCCTGTGTATCTACTTTTTTAAATACTTTTGACCTTGTTTTGGACTCTAACTTGCATGATTTGAATGGAACTAACCCGGACTGACGCTGTTTTCAGCAGAATTGCCATGGTGTTATTTTTGTGCAGAAATAGAAGTTCTCGGAATGACCTGAAACTTCACGGAGAATATTTTTCGAATTTAAAAAAATACTAGCGAAATAATCAACACCAGGGGGCCCACACCCTGTCCACGAGGGTGGGGGCGCGCCCCCTGTCTCGTGGGCCCCCTGAGGCTCCACCAACCTCAACTCCAACTCTATATATTCACGTTCGAGGAGAAGAAAATCATAGAGAAGGATTCATCACGTTTTATGATACGGAGCCGCCGCCAAGCCCTAATCTCTCTCGGGAGGGCTACTCTGGAGTCTGTTCGGGGCTTCGGAAATGGGAATCCGTTGCCATCGTCATCATCAACCTTCCTCCATCACCAATTTCATGATGCTCACCTCCTTGCGTGAGTAATTCCATCGTACGCTTGCTAGACGGTGATGGGTTGGATGAGATTTATCATGTAATCGAGTTAGTTTTGTTAGGGTTTGATCCCTAGTATCCATTATGTTCTGAGATTGATGTTGTTATGACTTTGCTGTGCTTAATGCTTGTCACTAGGGCCCGAGTGCCATGATTTCAGATCTGAACCTATTATGTTTTCATGAATATATGTGAGTTGTTGATCCTATCTTGCAAGTCAATAGTCACCTACTATGTGTTATGATCCGGTAACCCCAAAGTGACAATAATCAGGACCACTCCCGGTGATGACCGTAGTTTGAGGAGTTCATGTATTCACTAAGTGTTAATGCTTTGGTATGGTACTATATTGAAAGGAGGCCTTAATATCCCTTAGTTTCCAATAGGACCCCACTGCCACGGGAGGGTAGGACAAAAGATGTCATGCAAGTTCTTTTCCATAAGCTCGTATGACTATATTCGGAATACATGCCTACATTACATTGATGAACTAGAGCTAGTTCTGTGTCACCCTATGTTATAACTATTGCATGAGGAATCGCATCCGACATAATTATCCATCACTGATCCATTGCCTACAATCTGTTCACATATTGATCTTTGCTTAGTTACTTTTCCGTTGCTACTGTTACAATTGAAGGAAATATGCCCTAGAGGCAATAATAAAGTTATTATTTATTTCCTTATATCATGATAAATGTTTATTATTCATGCTAGAATTGTATTAACTGGAAACATAATACATGTGTGAATACATAGACAAACAGAGTATCACTAGTATGCCTCTACTTGACTAGCTCGTTAATTGAAAATGGTTATGTTTCCTAGCCATAGACATGAGTTGTCATTTGATTAACGGGATCACATCATTAGGAGAATGATGTGATTGACTTGACCCATTCCATTAGCTTAGCACTTGATTGTTTAGTTTGTTGGTATTGCTTTCTTCATAACTTATACATGTTCCTATGACTATGAGATTATGCAACTCCCGTTTATCGGAGGAACACTTTGTGTGCTACCAAACGTCACAACGTAACTGGGTGATTATAAAGGTGCTCTACAGGTGTCTCCGAAGGTACTTGACGGGTTGGCGTATTTCGAGATTAGGATTTGTCACTCCGATTGTCGGAGAGGTATCTCTGGGCCCTCTCGGTAATACACATCACTTAAGCCTTGCAAGAATTGCAACTAATAAGTTAGTTGCGGAATGATGTATTACGGAACGAGTAAAGAGACTTGCCGGTAACGAGATTGAACTAGGTACTGAGATACCGACGATCGAATCTCGGGCAAGTAACATACCGATGACAAAGGGAACAACGTATGTTGTTATGCAGTCTGACCGATAAAGATCTTTGTAGAATATGTGGGAGCCAATATGAGCATCCAGATTCCACTGTTGGTTATTGACCGGAGACATGTCTCGGTCATGTCTACATAGTTCTCGAACCCGTAGGGTCCGCACGCTTAAAGTTTCGGTGACGATTGTATTATGAGTTTATGTGATTTGATGTACCGAAGGTAGTTCGGAGTCCCGGATGAGATCGGGGACATCACGAGGAGTCTCGAAATGGTCGAGACGTAAAGATCGATATATTGGACGACTATATTCGGACATCGGAACGGTTCCGAGTGATTCGGTTATTTTCGGGGGTACCGGGGAGTTACGGGAATACAAGGAAGAAGTAATGGGCCTCATGGGCCAAGTGGTGGAAGAGAGGAGGCAGGGCGCGCGGCCCCCCTAGCCCAAACCGGATTGGACTAGGGGGCCGGCCCCCTTTCCTCCTTCTCCTCCTTCTCCTTCCTTCTCCTTCTCCTCCTTCCTTTCCTCCTCGTAGTAGGAGTAGGAAAGGGGAGTCCTACTCCTACTAGGAGGAGGACTCCTCCTCCTGGCACGCCCATAGAGGGCCGGCGGCCTCCCCCTTGCTCCTTTATATAAAGGGGCAGGGGGGCACCTCTAGACACACAAGTTGATCAGTTGATCTCTCCCAGCCGCGTGCCGTGCCCCCCTCCACCATATTTCACCTCGGTCATATCGTAGCGGTGCTTAGGCGAAGCCCTGCGTCGGTAGCAACATCATCACCGTCACCACGCCGTCATGCTGACAGAACTCTCCCGTGAAGCTCTGCTGGATCGGAGTTCGCGGGACGTCATCGAGCTGAACGTGTGCTGAACTCGGAGGTGCCGTGCGTTCGGTACTTGGATCGGTCGGATCGTGAAGACATACGACTACATCAACTGCATTGTGCTAACGCTTCCACTTTCGGTCTACGAGGGTACGTGGACAACACTCTCCCCTCTTGTTGCTATGCATCACCATGATCTTGCGTGTGCGTAGGATTTTTTTAAAATTACTACGTTCCAACAACAATCACTACAAAACCAATACTGTTACTTTTGCCATCATTACCGTTACTTCCATATTACTTTGCTACTAAATACTTTGCTGCAGATATTAAGTTTTCCAGGTGTGGTTGAATTGACAACTCAACTGCTAATACTTGATAATATTCTTCGGCTCCCCTTATGTCGAATCAATAAAGTTGGGTTTAATACTCTACCTTCGAAAATTGTTGCGATCCATTATACTTGTGGGTTATCAAGAATATTTTCTGGCAGCATTGCTGGGGAGCATAGCTCTATTCTTTGAGTCACTTGGGATTTATATCTGCTGATCACTATGAGGAACTTGAAAGACGAAAAAACCAAGATTTATCCCTCAACTACGAGGGGAGGTAAAAATCTGTCATCTGGCTCTGCACTTGATTCACCTTCTGTTATGAGTAAATTTGAGACACCTACACCTGCTATTGATTCTGATATGTCGCATGTTATTGATGATGCCACTTCTGCTATGCATGATGCTTATGATGAAACTACTTCTATGCTTGATAATACTGTGCCATTAGGTGAATTTCTTGATGAACAACTTTCTAGGGTTAGAGAGAATGAAATTATTGAAACTGATAATATCGATGAAAGTGATGATGAAGATTCTCCCCCTAGATATGAATTGCCTGATGTACCCGAGGGTTATGTTATGGATGAAGAAACTGCTAGAGACTTTTTAGCTTGCAAAGATAGATATGATCTTAAGAAACTGTTAGCTAAGCTGAAAGAAAAATCTTTGAATGCTAGAATGAAATATGACCCTGCTTTTGCTACTTCACCTATCTATATTTCCGATAAGAATTATGATTTCCCTTTCGGTCCTGATTTAATTACTTTGGTTGAATCAGAACATTTTTATGGCTATGAATATGAAATTGTTGTGGCACATCTTACTAAATTAAATGATATAGCCACCCTGTTCACTAATGAGTTAAAAATTCGTTACTACTATATCCTTAAGTTATTTCCATTCTCATTAAAGGGAAATACTAAAATATGGTTTCATTCTCTTGATCCTGGTTGCGTGCGTAGTCCCCAAGATATGATTTATTACTTCTCTACTAAATATTTCCCTGCTCATAAGAAACAAGATGCCTTAAGGGAAATATATAATTTTGTGAAGATTGAAGAAGAGAGTCTCCCATAAGCTTGGGGGAGGCTTCTCTGATAACTTAATGCTTTGCCTGATCATCCTCTAAAGAAAAATGAAATACTTGATATCTTTTATAATGGACTAACCGATGCTTCCAGAGACCACCTGGATAGTTGTGCTGGTTGTGTTTTCATGGAAAGAACTGTTGATCAAGCTGAATTGCTATAGAATAATATGTTGAGTAATTATAATAATTGGACACTTCCTAAACCAATTCCTAATCCAACTCCGAAGAAAAGGGGTATTCTATTTCTCAGTCCTGAAGATATCCAAGAGGCAAAGAAATTTGTGAAAGAAAAGGGTATTAAAGTTGAAGATGTTAAGAATTTACCGCCTATTGAAGAGATACATGGTCTTGATAACCCTACACAGGTAGTAAAGGTAAATTCTCTCTATAGATTTGAAAAGGGTGAAATTCCATCTACCAAGTTTGCTAGCCAATGCTTGGATGAGTTTGATAATTTTATTGTTAAACAACAAGACTTCAATGCTTATGTTGGTAGACAATTGAAACGTAATGCTTATATGATTGAACACTTGAGTGATTACATGTCTAGAGTTAAAGGTGAGCTTAAACTTATTAGTAAACATGCTTCTATGGTTACCACTCAAGTAGAACAAGTGCTTAAAGCTCAGAATTATATGCTCAATGAATTAAATAATAAGAAAAATGATAATGCTGTTAGAGTTGTGACTAGAGGGGGTAGAATGACTCAGGAACCTTTGTATCCTAAGGGCCACCCTAAGAGAATTGAGCAAGATTCTCAGAGAACTAATGTGATGCTCCTATTCCTTCTAAGAAGAAGAAAAAGAAAAATGATAGGACATTGCATGCTTCTAGTGAACCTGTTGTTGACATACTTGAGAATCCCAATGATATTTCCATTTTTGATGTTGAAACACAATCTGGTAATGAACATGAATGTAGTGATAATATTAATGATGATGTTCATGTTGATGCTCAACCTAACAATAACAATGATGAATAGATTGAACCTGCTGTTGATCTTGATAACCCACAATCAAAGAGTCAACGCTATGATAAGAGGGACTTCGTTCTTAGAAAGCGCGGTAAAGAAAGAGAACCATGGGTTCAGAAACCCATGCCTTTTCCTCCTAAACCATCCAAGAAAAAGGATGATGAGGATTTTGAGCGTTTTGCTGAAATGATTAGACCTATCTTTTTGCATATGCGTTTGACTAATATGCTTAAAATGAATCCTTATGCTAAGTATATGAAAGATATTGTTACAAATAAGAGAAAGATACCGGAAGCTGAAATTTCCACCATGCTTGCTAATTATACTTTTATGGGTGGAATACCAAAGAATATTGGAGATCCATGAGTACTAACTATAGCATGCTCCATTAAAAGAAACTATGTTAAAACTGCTTTATGTGATCTTGGAGTCGATGTTAGTGTTATGCTTCTCTCTTTATATCGTAGACTTGATTTGAATAAGTTGACACCTACTGAAATATCTTTGCAAATGGCCGATAAATCAATAGCCATACCTATCACTATTTGTGAGGATGTGCCTGTTGTGGTTGCAAACGTTACTATTTTAACGGACTTTGTTATTCTTGATACTCCCGAGGACGATAGTATGTCGATTATCCTTGGTAGACCCTTTTTGAATACGGTAGGGGCTGTTATTGATTGCAACAAAGGCAATGTCACTTTTCATGTTAATGGTAATGAGTATACAATACACTTTCTGAGAGATCGAAAATGGTAGCAAGATTGACTGAAATATGAGTAACTCAAAGATTGACTGAAATATTACTGCAGGGGCTCTAAATTTTGGAATGTGATAATAAATAAATAGTTTTGATAGTTTGTTTGATTGTTGTGTGATTGATTGACTGAAAGTGAGTGAAATTGCAACTTTTCAAAGTTAAATGAGGGGGTATAAAAGGACTTTCCCAAACTTTGATTTTTGCATTTATGATCTCCATGAATTCAAATTCTTTTCAGATACAAAATCCTAGAGAGAAGATGACATGACTTCTTCCATTTAAAATGCAAAGGGTTCTGAAAATATTTGAATTTCATTTGGAAATATTTCAAATTCAGAAACTTTAAGCAACTCAATGATTTTCATGAGAGGATAAAATGACTTCTTCAAAACATATGAAATATGAGTTGGAAATTTAAAAGGATCAAATTTAAAGTCATTTTGAAATTACTTTTCAATTTGGAGTTATTTGGGTTTTTATTCAAATTATTTTTCTCCAAAAATAAAATATATGTAAATTAGGGTGAAATGATTCCCTACAAAAGAAAATTGGAGAGAAATAAATTTGAAATTATTTTGGTATTTTTTAAAATGATTTTTATTGGATTTTATTAGAGCAGTAGCACTCTTTGCTTTATTTGAATTTTTGTAGATTTTATTTAACGCCAAAAAATATTCCTGTGGTATAAAATATTTTTCTAAATTTTTTTCATATATTATATGCCTATATAATTTATTTTTTTCTTTTGCTTTCAATTATTTTTTTCCTGTCAATTTAAAAGAAAAGCCCACCGACCGCGCCAGGCCAGGCCACCCGGCCCAGCCTAGCAGCGGCCTCCCTCGCAGCGCCCGCAAACCGCCTCCCGTGTAACACCCCGTATGTAACTTACCATATTTGTACTCCAACTCTTGCCATTTTCGACTCTAAGTTATGATATTCCCTCGTGGTTGGGTTTGTCTTTGTTTCGCATTTTGTCCATGTCATGCATTTCTTATCATGTCATCATGTGGATCGCATTTGCATACGTGTTCGTCTCATGCATCCGAGCTTTTTCCCCATTGTCCGTTTTGCGACCTGGCACTCCTATGACCTCCGGCGCCCCCTTTTGACTCTTTTCATGTGCGGGTGTTAAACTTTCTTGAAATGGACCGAGTTTTGCCACGCGGCCTTGGTACACCATGGGTAGACCGCCTATCAAGTTCGTGCCATTTGGAGTCCGTTGGATATTTCATTGGTTAACCGAGGAACCATAAAGGCCTCGTGTGTGTTGCAGCCCAACACTCCTCCTAAGTGGCCCAAAACCCATCCAAACCCTCTCCATCCTCTCGGTCGTTCGATCACGATTGCGTGGCCGAAAACCGCACTCCATTTGGACTCTCCTAGCTCCCAGAATCTATAAATAGGTGCTCCCCTCCGAAATTCCCGCAGTCCAAAACCCTAACCTGGTCCCTCTCCGCAGCCGGACGCGTCTGCCGCCGCGCCCCAGCCAATCCCCACGCGCCACGTGGAAAACCCAGGCCGCGCCGCCCACCGCCGCCGCGCCGGCCCGCCGAGGCCCGCAGCCGGCCCCCGCGGGCCCGGCCACCGTCGCCCCGCGCCCGCGTGCGCCCGAGCGCCCGCGCCGCCCCGCGCCTGCCTTCGTCGGTGCCGCCGTTTCCCGCCGCCCCGCGCGCTCGTCGCCCGCCACCGCCCTCTGCCGCGCTCCAAGAGCTCCGCCGACGCCCGCACGACGCCCGGCTCCTCCTTCGCACCTCACCGGCCGGATCTGCAGCTCCGGCGAGCCCCTCCAACTCCGGCAACCTCCAACGCCGATGAACCTCGTTCCACGCGCTAGATCTGAATCGGGAGAAACCCTAGGTTTGACCTCTCTTTTTCCCTCTAAGTCCTTTTCTGTTACTATTTCAAGCACTATTCATCATGTCATAGCTCTGTCGCCGTGGCTCCGTTTCGTGCATGTGGCATATCAAAATGTTCATCCGGATGTCCTCTTCATTTTGTTACATTGCACAATGCTTGTTTGAGTCCATCTTGATGCCCAAATGACTATTGCAAGAGTGCTTCATAATGTTAGTTCCTGTTACTTAGCAGATTATGAGCATTTGTCATTTTTGCCATGATTATTGTGTGCTGCATATGAGCATGATTTCTACATGTGTTTTGGGCTATGCCATGCCATCTTTACAGGGTTGTATGCCATGTATTTTTGTGATCCATGTGGTGACTAGCACAAGCATGCAAAGTAGCTCTCGTGATGTTGCTGATTTCAGGGGCTTAGAATTTAACTAAGTCATTTCCCTGCTGTTATTTTAATGCATTTATTCATGTTGATACAGAGTTATCCATGCTTCTTTTGAGTATGTTCAGTAAGGGACATATGGTTATGCTCTATCCATCCATGCCATTTTTTGCATTTATGGAGTGCCCTAGCATGACTCAATCTTGCTCTACGTTTGCTATAAAATGTTCCTGGAAGATTGTTTACGTGTTAATCAATTTTGCCAAGGTTATTGCAGTTGATCCATGCATGCTATGAGATTGTTCTTGCCATGTTTAGCTTCTTGATCATGCCTTATTTCTGGTAGTATGCTTAGTTTGTCATGCAATGCCTTGTGTTGAGTGCATCGAGCTCGCAAACATGCCTTCATAACTCTGTTTTTGCCATGTCCAGTTTTCTGCTAAGTCTGAATCTGTTAATGAAACTTGCTATGTTTACATGGGTGCCATCTTATCTTATGATCCTTTTTGGCTTATGTTCAGTAAGGAACTTCTGTTATATGCTTTGAGTAGATTCATGCCATGCCTTTGTTTGCTATGTTCTGTTCCTATAGCATGTTGATATCTTGCTCTAAACATTGCTCCCTGATGTTAATTCCTGACATGTTATTTCCACTAAGTCTGTGAAGCTGATATCTTTTGCACTTTTGCCATGCTTGTTTAAACCTGCTATTGTGTGATTTAGCCGTAGCTCAATTTTCATCTTTTTTCAAGCATCTTGAGTAGATCACGGCCATGTGCTTTGTTGCTATGTTATAGTGTAGTAGCTTAGTTTCTTGTTGCATTTTATATGGCATCGTGCTGTTAATCGCAGAATAGTGCCATATTGTTTTGCTTGTCATTTGCAAACCATGCATCCGATTCCGGTGATCTTCATATCGTTTTCGACCGAAATCAACTCATCTTTCCAGCGGCACACTTGGTTTGCCAAGTTGAGGCCTGGTTCAATATTTTCCATGTTGCTTGCGCATTGCATCGTGGTTGATTGTGGTTCCTTTTGCTTGTGTTCTTGCCTTGGGTAGAGACGGGAGACGAGTTCGTGATCGAGGAACCCTTGAGTACGCTTACGAGGATCAAGCTTACCTCAACTCGGAGAACTTTGCAGGCGAGATGACCATGCCCTCGAAATCACTTCTATCTTTGCTTGCTAGTTGCTCGCTCTTTTGCTATGTCGCGATACCTACCACCTGCTATATCATGCCTCCCAAATTGCCATGTCAAACCTCTAACCCCAATTGTCCTAGCAAACCGTTGTTTGGCTATGTTACTGCTTTGCTCAGCCCCTCTTATAGTGTTGCTAGTTGTAGGTGAAGATTGGAGTTTGTTCCTTGTTGGAACATGTTTATTGTTGGGATATCATTATTATATCTTGTTTAATTTAATGCATCTATATACTTGGTAAAGGGTGGAAGGCTCGGCCTTATGCCTGGTGTTTTGTTCCACTCTTGCCGCCCTAGTTTCCGTCATACCGGTGTTATGTTCCTTGATTTTGCGTTCCTTACGCGGCTGGGTTATAATGGGAACCCCTTGACAGTTCGCCTTGAATAAAACTCCTCCAGCAAGGCCCAACCTTGGTTTTACCATTTGCCACCTAAGCCTTTTTCCCTTGGGTTCCGCGGACTCAATGGTCATCTTTATTTTAAACCCCCGGGCCAGTGCTCCTCTGAGTGTTGGTACAAACTAGAGTCCTTTGCAGCGCCCCCTTGGGGAAACTCGAGGTTTGGTTTTAGTTGTATGGAGAGCTCATCCGGTGTGCCCTGAGAACGAGATACGTGCGACTCCTATCGGGATTTGTCGGCACATCGGGCGGCTTTGCTGGTCTTGTTTTACCATTGTCGAAATGTCTTGTAACCGGGATTCCGAGTCTGATCGGGTCGTCTTGGGAGAAGGAATATCCTTCGTTGACCGTGAGAGCTTGTGATGGGCTAAGTTGGGACGCCCCTGCAGGGTTTTGAACTTTCGAAAGTCGTGCCCACGGTTATGGGCAGATGGGAATTTGTTAATATCCGGTTGTAGAAAACTTGACACTTAACTTAATTAAAATGAATCAACAACGTGGGTAACCGTGATGGTCTCTTTTCGGCGGAGTCCGGGAAGAGAACACGGTCTCGCGTTATGCTTGAACGTAAGTAGTTTCAATATCACTTCTTGATCATTTTAGCTTCTCGAACGTGCCTTGCTTCTCTTCTCACTCTCATTTGCGTAAGTTGGCCACCATATATGCTAGTGCTTGCTGCAGCTCCACCTCACTACCTTTTCCTACCCATAAGCTTAAATAGTCTTGATCGCGAGGGTGTGAGATTGCTGAGTCCCCGTGGCTCACAGATTACTTCCAAAACCAGATGCAGGTGCCGATGATGCCAGTCCAGGGGATGCGACCAAACTCAAGTGGGAGTTCGATGAGGATTCAGGACTTTACTATGTTTCCTTTCCAGACGATCAGTAGTGGAGCCCAGTTGGGGCGATCGGGGACCTATGCATTTGGGGTTGTCTTTATTTCGGTTCCGTAGTTGGACCTTGATTGTATCTGGATGATGTAATGCTATATTTATGTATTGTGTGAATTGGCGAGTGTAACCAACTCTGTATCTCTTTGTTATTCAGTACATGGGATGTGTAAATATTACCCCTCTTGTGACATGCCTACAATGTGGTTATGCCTCTAAGTCGTGCTCCGACACGTGGGAGATATAGCCGCATCGTGGGTGTTACATCCCACTCGCAACCCCGATCGGCCGCTGCCTCTCTCTGATGCTGAAAGGTGGGTCCCACATGTCGGGTTCGTCACCGACCTCCTGCCGGAGTCCCGCAGGCGCACGCTCCGTCGGCCAACGCCGTGCTCAACCCGGACGCCTCCCTCACCTTGCCCCTCGCCCAAGGCGACCCCCCTTTACATAGCCTCGGCCTCGAGCCTCTTTTCCCTCAAACCCACAGCGCCCTAAGCCCCTCACAACCACCGTACGAACTCGCCGGAGTTCCCAACTCCGACGAGATCCGCCGCACCGCCCCGCACTCCACTGCCGCCCTCGCCCGACGCCACCACTACATTCGGATCCGCCTCGCCGAGCCGCATCACCCCGTGTCTCCGCCCGAAGCCCCTCGCATCCACCGTACGAACTCGCCGGAGTTCCCAACTCAGACGAGATCCGCTGCACTGCCCCGCACTCCACCGCCGTCCTCGCCTTGCGCCACCACCACATTCGGATCCGCCTCGCCGAGCCGCATCACCTCGTGCCTCCTCCCGATGCTGCTAACCACTGGAGCCATCGCCCCGTTCGAAGCAGAGCCGCCGCCGCCGTCTTCTTTGTTGCCGGCGACCTCCAACGCCGCGGTACCACCTCTCTCTCAACCGTCCTATTCTCCTAGGCTAGGATTAGATCCTTTTGTTTTTTTTGAAACGTTATTTTTTTATTTAGCGAACGCTTATTAGTTTAGCCACTTTAGCGAACAGTTTCGTCGTTTAAGCTTCTATAGTGAACGTTCCTCTGATTAGTTCTGTTTCGTAGCCAGGGGCCTAGATGTAATTAGTTTTCTTACTGATTAGCCCCTGATCTTTAAACCCTCACAACTTTTGCACCATTTACCCAAATCCAAAGAAACCAATGCCCACTTATTCGTTATGATCCCCTCTATCCAGATAATCAACTTAAACATATTTATGAAAGTTTTAAAATTTGAATTGAAACAGATTTGTATTCAAACTTCTTTTGTTCATAACTCGAGGTTTATAACTCCGACTTAGTTGATTCTTTTTGCTAGTCGAAGCTCTTGAACTAAACTTTCTGATAAGGCCAAATTCACTTAATTTTGGTACTGTTAGAAATTGTTTTGTGCTGCAAGAGTAAATTGCTTGTTTTCGAAATTTTCCGAGATCTCTTCTTTGATTCTTTTGCATGATTGCTTATGTGTGGTTACTACTGCTTGCTTACGATAGATTGACCAGAGTGTGACGAATAGAACTATCAGGAGTTATGAGTGCGAACCATCTACATCAACAATACAAGGCAAGTTCACACTTTGGGCATACTCCCTTTACTACCCAGTTTTTATGCATATGCCTCAACCCTCAAACATTGCATGAGTAGGATTGTTAACATGTGGGTATTGGGAAGTAGTTGATGAGGTAGGAACCTATCGCCTTTCATATTCAAACCCCTAGGTACGTTATGCTTACACTTCTATTCTATGCTCGTAGACATGGTTTGGTTTTCAGAGAATTCACGAAAGATGTGAGAGTTATTGTTAACTAAGGTTTAACTTAAGGTGGCTACATTAATACACATCTGGGTGGATTGGTTGGGGCACCCTAGAGTACCCAGTGGTTTACCTGGGCACCTGGAGAACCCAGTGCTTGCCCATGGTGATCCCGGAGTACCCGTGTGATCACCCTATGGAATGCCACCCAGGCTCAAAGGGATCATAAGATTATTCATGCTAGAAACTTCCATGTGCGGCCACAAGCTATTATGGGCTCTAGCATAGTTGAGTAAGTTGCATGACCTCTTCCAGTGGTAGGCTAGCAGATGTAGGGGATGTAGGTTGGTACTGTCTACCCGGGGTTAGAGTTAATGTTTCTAAAAGATTGTGTCTCGGTCATCCCTTTCTCAAACACCATGTAGTGCGAGAAATCTAATGGAGGAGATCAAGTCTTGTGGGGAAATGTGCGCAAACCTCTGCAGAGTGTATAAACTAATCATGGTAAGGCGTGTCCCCGGTTATGGACATCTTGAGTATCTGGTACTTGAATTATTTGAATGATCTCATCAGTTTACTAAATTAATTTGTTGGGTTGTTAACTTTTAATTGGGATTGAGTTGGAGGAACCTTCTCAATAATTTGCAACCAACTTGGTAGTTAAATAAAATTTATTCCTTTGATGTAGTGAAAAATTGGCTTTATGCAAAAATTAACCTTAGAGCCTCCACCAGCCAAATATGCATGTAGTGATAGTCATTATTCAGCGTTGCTCTATGGTGTGAATTTGCCAGTGCATTCAATGTACTGACCCTTTGTGGCTGCAACGTCTCATGTTGCAGGATTCTTACGACGAGTAAGTGATACATTAGGGTTACGATTTCTACACTCAACTTTGCCGTTGGTGTTGATGGGAGTCCACAACCTTGTTGTTACTTCCGCTATTTCGATTGAGGTAATAGTATTTACAGTAATTTATACATGTGATTTACCTCTGTTATAAATCCTCGAGTACTCTGTGTGTCAGCATACAGATCCAGGGATGACACTTAAGCACAGAGACTTGACCGTCTGAGGTCGGGTCGCTACAAGATGGTATCAGAGCACATGTTGACTGTAGGACGTGACCCCTAGAAACTGGCAAGCCCATAGGAAAGATTTTCTCTACAAACTTCATTTTCAAAAGAACTTTTGCCTCTCTTCTCTTCTGAGCTTATTCAAAAATTCCCTTTTAGTGAGAATATACCCCCTTTCCCCTTTTTGACCATGCGAAGATTCAGCTAATGAGACCATTTCGAGAAGATATCAGATAACTAAGACCACTTCGGAATAAATAGGATTTTACCATGCATTATGATAATGGAAACTACAATGGTTGGAGATTCCAAAGACTAGGAGAATTTGAATACCCTAAAGAATTCCTAGATTTATATGACCTAGGAAGATTACCCCTATAGAACTTATCAGACTATTGAAGTGTCAATACCCGAGATCAAGGTGTCGGAGAAAGACCGGAACATGGAGCATTGAAACTCAAGGTTTTGTCAAGAAAACCCTAAGGCAGGAGATATTAACTATGGAATGATAGCTCATGGAAATGACAAGAGCAGCAACACGGCTATCCATGATGTTATCGCCCGCTTATGCTATTATCACCATGCTGAGATAAGCATGCATATGCATGGAAGGATTGGATGGTAGAAGGCTGATGGAGCATCTGACAGCAAAGGATGCAGTTAACCTTAGCTAGTGTATCACTGGGATCTGGAGTATTACATGAAGAAGTTTAGGGTGGATCTACCAGAAGCCGTATTGGACGAGGAAGTAGTTTCCTGAAGAACTCAGGACCCAGAAGCTGGAAGTAGCCAAGCTGGAGGAGTAAAACCTTGATACAGCAAAGATTCGTCAGGAACTGAAGGACAGTAGGATCATGGTTCATGACAAGGAAGTTGAAACCCAGAAGTTTGAAACACAACTCTAGAAATATTAAAGGACATCACGAGAAACTTTGCGTCAATGCAGATGAACTGGGAAAAGAACTTGAGAAGGACAAGCACGACCGGAAGAAGCCATCGGAGACATAAACAAGACTTGAAGAGTTTGGCGACTTTGAAGATTTATTGACCTTTAGAAGACCAAACCCATGTTATATACCTACATTAGATGCGACTATTGTGAGCTTTCATTTGTTTGATGTTTTTTCAACAGCCACAAAATAAAAAATTCTTTTCAAAACTATTGTTTGTATTGTGTGTACCCCTCTCTATCTCTCTTATATTACCCCCAAAACCCATGGACCCAATACAGGATGAATGGAGATGAACTCATATTTCCAGGACCGATAAGTCAATTGGAGATGGACTGATGGATTCAGAACATGGAAGGTCACATGAAGAATAACACTATAGCCGGAAAGGATATGGCCCAGGATGCTCTTCAATGCTTTGAAAGAGGTGTTGCTAATTGGTGGAGGATGTACCAAACCATCAATGGGTGGCAAAGAGTAACCACTTGGGAAGAATTTAAGTTGACCCTGCTAAAGTCTCGGTTTGTGTCCCAAAAATTGAAGTCTTATGGAAATGATATGAAGAAACCTTGTGCATGCAAGCTCTGTGGAGATATAGGGCACAACCATAAAGAACACAAAGATGAATGCCCTAATTATGAAGAAAGTCACCCAGCTGAAGAATGCCCAACTAGGCAGATTACTTGTTTCTTATGTGAAGGGACTACCCACTACCCTGCTCAGTGTCACATTTACCACATGGTACAAAGAACCATCCAACAGAAGAAAGAAGCAATGAAAGGAGCCCTCATGGAAATTCTTGAAGAACCTGTGATGAAGGAAGAGGTGGAGGAAACACCCAAAGAAGACCCAATTAAACCATGCACTAAGTCGTGCTATTCATGTGGAGAAGAAGCACACATCTCCCAGAATTGTCGGAATGGAGATCTAGTAGAATTCCTGACAGAGGAAGTAGAGTATGACCCACAGGAAATAGAAGCCCGGATTGGAACGGAGAAATCCAGGAAGAGAAATATATTGGATTCTAGGAATAACCCAATTTCTACAAAGAAGGACCTGAGTCATATCACATGTTTCAAGTGCAAAGATTCAGGGCACTACTTCAGCGGTTGCCCAAAAAGGAAGCAATGGACCCAAGGAGGCTATGTAATCACAGGGAAACCACGAGCCTTGTCAGAAGTAGTATGTTTTTGTTGTAATGAAGTAGGGAACTTTGCCAGAGATTGTCCCAATGAGGATATCCATGTTAAATAGTGGAGTCTGTGAGAAATATAGTAGTAGTGGAAACATTTTTTTATATTGAGGTGTTGAGTTGATGCATGTAATGGAAATGCAGGAGATTGTAGTAATTTGAGAATCAATAAAGTTAGCATCGTTGGTACTGATTTGGATTTTATGAGTTGTTACTATATGAATGAAAGATCCTGACCATTTTCGAGGATACGAGATATATGTTCTATGGATGAATTTGAGCATTTCAAGGGTGGTAGTACCCTGTGAGGAAACTTGACCCTTGGAAAAGATAATGATATTCCACGGAGTGGATTTCGGACAAAATAAGTGTGAGTTTTGTCTCGATATGTTGGATACCCCAAGATTATGAAGGGATGAAGTACTATTGGATATAAAGGAGGGATAATGTTGGTAATATGGAGCAATTGTAACTCCCTGATGAGTTTGAGTAATCACGTCTTAGCTTGGTGCCAATAGAAGGAAGGGAGATAGTACAATTGGATGGAATTAAGAATGCTAGGAAGCTGGATGTTGGAATAATGATCAGTTGCCCCAATGATGAGTTCAAGGATTACAAGTGATGAGATGGGCCATAACCCACAGGCCCCAGGACCTGCCAAGAAGCAAGCACACTCTTGCTGAAGGAAAAACCCTGGAATAAGTTGTGACTTTATCAATAGATGATCTTATAGGAGTATGCAAAACCCGAGAGATGTGAAGGAACGATAGATGTTTGGTTTGGCTTGCAGAATCCAAGGGTTTACCCGAACTTGGTTCATCGACAAGAAAAATTCTGCAAAGCTTGTGAGGATGACCGAGTGTTAGAATGCGAGATTCACTAAACCATATACAAGGTAATGATTTGGGTGCGGGATGGATTGATCACCATACCGACTTACTCTTGTTATTCGCCTTGCTATATGGGATGGTAAATCTGAGTGACTTACCCATAGTAGAGAGATGATGATCAAAACCTTGTTTGAACCTTAGAATGGCATGACAATTTTCCCTTGTACAAGGAAGCTATTGCCAATCATAGGTCATACAGTGAGAATGAAGCCCATACCCATTTCCTGCAGGAGAAACCATAAACTGATGACCACCATGAGATATCGATAGTTGTTTAGTATTGGCGCTAGACCTGTCAGCTAAGAAGACCCAGTATCGGAAGAACCCTACCAAGACGAAAAGGACACAAGGATCGAGCTAAGCTATGCCCCTACCGGAAGAGACAAGAGAAGGAATTTACCAGAGAATCTGGGAAAACCGACACTGTCAACAATAAGGATGGAGTATATAAGTTTTGATGGAACCATAACCATGTTTCTCAGGGTGGTAGCACCCCTAGACCCCCTGTGATGATCGATGGATTTTGAGAAGACCCCAAACCTAACCTATTTTTTCTAGCCTCTCTGAATCTCGAGGATGAAATTCATTTTAAGGGTAGTAGGTTTGTAGCAGCCCAATATTCTAAATTTTGGAATGTTATAATAAATAAATAGTTTTGATTGTTTGTTTGACTGTTGTGTGATTAATTGACTGAAAGTGAGTGAAATTGCAACTTTTCAAAGTTAAATGAGAGGGTATAAAAGGACTTTCCCAAACTTTGATTTTTGCATTTATGATCTCCATGAATTCAAATTCTTTTCAGATACAAAATCCTAGAGAGAAGATGACATGACTTCTTCCATTTAAAATGAAAAGGGTTCTGAAAATATTTGAATTTCATTTGGAAATATTTCAAATTTAGAAACTTTAAGCCACTCAATGATTTTCATGAGAGAAGATAAAATGACTTCTTCAAAACATATGAAATATGAGTTGGAAGTTTAAAAGAATCAAATTACTTTTCAATTTGGAGTTATTTGGGTTTTTATTCAAATTATTTTCCTCCAAAAATAAAATATATGGAAATTAGGGTAAAATGAGTCCCTACAAAAGAAAATTGGAGAGAAATAAATTTGAAGTTATTTTAGTATTTTTTAAAATGATTTTTATTGGATTTTATTAGAGCAGTAGCACTCTTTGCTTTATTTGAATTTTTGTAGATTTTATTTAACGCCAAAAAAATGTTATAAGCCTATATAATAAGCCAAATCTTTTTCTGGATTTTTTTGATATATTATAAGCCTATATAATATTATTTTTTCTTTTGCTTTCAATTATTTTTTGCCTGTCTATTTAAAAAATGAGAAGCCCACCGACCGCGCCAGGCCAGGCCACCCGGCCCAGGCCAGCAGCGGCCAGCGCCGCTAGCCCAACAGCGGCCTCACTTGCAGTGCTCGCGAACCGCCTCCCGCCTGCTCGCAGCCCCGATCAGCCGCTGCCTCTCGCTGCCACTGACAGGTGGGTCCCACCTATCGGGTTCGTCACCAACCTCCTGCCGGAGTCCCACACGCATACGCTCCACCGGCCGACGCCGTGCTCAACCCGGACGCCTCCCTCGCCTTGCCCGTCGCCCAAGGCGACCCCCCTTTACATAGCCTCGGCCCCGAGCCTCTTTTCCCTCAAACCCACAGTGCCCGAAGCCCCTCGCAGCCACTGTACGAACTAGCTGGAGTTCCCAACTCTGACGAGATCCGCCGCACCGCCCCGCACTCCACTGCCGCCCTCGCCCGACGCCGCCACCACATTCCGATCCACCTCGCCGAGCCGCATCACCCTGTGCCTCCACCCGATGCCGCCGACCACCGGAGCCATCGCCCCGTTCAAAGCAGAGCCGCCACCACCGTCTTCTTCGCCACTGGTGACCTCCATCGCCGTGGTAACCACCGCCTCTCTCTCAACCGTCCGATTCTCCTTCTACGGCTAGGATTAGATCCTTTTGTGTTATTATTATTATTATTTTTGAAATGTTATTTTCTTATTTAGCGAACATTTATTAGTTTTGTCATTTTGGCGAACGGTTTCGTCGTTCAAGCTTCTACAGTGAACGTTCCTTTGATTAGCTCTGTTTCGTAGCTAGGGACCTAGATGTAATTATTTTTTCTTACCAATTAGCCCCTGATCTTGAAACCCTCACAACTTTTGCACCATTTACCCAAATCCAACGAAACCAACGCCCACTTCTTCGTTAAGATGCCCTCTATCCAGATAACCAACTTAAATATATTTTTTAAAGTTTTAAAATTTGAATTCAAACGGATTTGTATTCAAACTTCTTTTGTTCATAACTCAAGTTTTATAACTCCGACTTAGTTGATTCTTTTCGCTAATCGAAGCTCTTGACCTAAACTTTCTGATCAGGCCAAATTCACTTAATTTTGGTACTGTTAGAAAATTTTTTGTGCTACAAGAGTAAATTGCTTGTTTTCAAAATTTTCCGAGATCTCTTCTTCGATTCTTTTGCATGATTGCTTATGTGTGGTTACTATTGCTTGCTTACGATAGATTGACCGGAGTGCGACGAATAGAACTATCAGGAGTTATGAGTGCGAACCATCTACATCAACAGTACAAGGCAAGTTCACACTTTGATCACACTCCCTTTACTACCCAGTTTTTATGCATTAGCCTCAACCCTCAAACGTTGCATGAGTAGGATTGATAACATGTGGGTATTGGGAAGTAGTTGATGAGGTAGGAACCTATCGCCTTTCATATTCAAACCCCTGGGTGTTACTACGTTATGCTTACACTGCTATGCTATGCTCGTTGACATGGTTTGGTTTTGAGAGATTTCATGAAAGATGTGAGGGTTATTGTTAACTAAGGTTTAACTTAAGATGGCTACTTTAATACACATCTGGGTGGATTGGTTGGGGCATCCTGGAGTACCCAGTGGTTTGCCCGGGCACCTGGAGAACCCAGTGCTTTTCCAAGGGGATCCCGGAGTACCCGTGTGATCACCCTATGGAATGCCACTCAGGCTCAAAGGGATCATAAGATTATTCATGCTAGAAACTTCCGTTTGTAGCCACAAGCTATTATGGGCTCTAGCATAGTTGAGTAAGTTGCATGACCTCTTCTAGTGGTAGGCTAGCAGATGTAGGGGATGTAAATTGGTACCGTCTACCCGGGGGTAAGAGTTAATGTTTCTGAACGTCTTTGTCCCGGTCATCCGTTTCTCAAACACCATGTAGTGCGAGAAATCTAACAGAGGAGATCGGGTCTTGTGGGGAAAAGTGTGCAAAACTCTGCAGAGTGTATAAACTAATCATGGTTAGTCGTGTCCCCGGTTATGGACATCTTGAGTATCTGGTACTTGAATTATTTGAATGACCTCATCACTTTACTTAATTAATTTGTTGGGTTGTTAACTTTTAATTGGGATTGAGTTGGAGGAACCTTCTCGATAATTTTCAACCAACTTGGTAGTTAAACAAAATTTATTCCTTTGATGTAGGGAAAAACTGGCTTTATGCAAAAATTAACCTTAGGGCCTCCACCAGCCAAATATGCATGTACTAATAGTCATTATTCAGCATTGCTCTATGTTGTGAATTTGCCGGTACATTCAATGTACTGACCCTTTGTGGCTACAATGTCTCATGATGCAGGATTCTTACGACGAGTAAGTGATACGTTAGGGTTATGATTTCTACACTCAACTGTGCCGTCGGTGTTGATGGGAGTCCACAACCTTGTTGTTACTTCCGCTATTTGGATTGAGGTAATAGTATTTATATTACTTTATACATGTGATTTACCTCTGTTATAAATCCTCGAATATTGTGTGTGTCAGCATACCGATCCAAGGATGACACTTAAGCACAGAGACTTGACCGTCTGAGGTCGGGTCGCTGCATCTTCGCTATGTGACTCCTCCAATGGTCCAATTAGTTTTTGTTCTAGTGCTTTATTTATTGCAAATTTTTGCTGCTTAGGTGACCTTGTTCTTGAGCTTGCATGTCAAATTTATGTGGTCAAAAAAAGTTTTAATGCATGATATAGCCTCCAGGCACTTCTGGGAGTAGTTGCTATCAATCTTGTTGAGTTTGTTCACTTTTATTTTGAGTTACTAAAAATTTCAGAAATTTTCCATAGGAAGAAAAATGTTTAGGAAAATACACCAAGGTGGTTCCTCAAGGAAGCAAGGACCAAGGCTCGCGGTACGTGAGCCGGACGATGAACCACCGAGGGAGGCTCAAGTGTGGCCTTGTGAATGGCCGCCAGAGGAGTTCATGTTTCAGGCAGGCATCAAGGATGAATTTGACGCGTATATGCGTAATGCTGATCTTGAGGACTTCTTGTAAGATAAGTGCCGGCAATACCACTATCTAACTGATTCCTTTGTGAGAAGGTTTAAATTTACATCCTCGCGCAATTCTCACAGTGTCTTATTTGATCTTTATGATAAATCATATACCATGGACCTAGACGATTTTAATACTGCTTGTAAACTCCCACACTGGGGCAATGTTAGTGAACCTCGCAAATATGAATATAAAGACTTTCTTGCTAGCATTACTATGGGGTAATCTAGAGAAATCCCACAAGCTACTATAGGGAGCATTAATGTCCTTCCATACATTATTTTGCTATCTTCATTGGTAGATGCATTAACGGTAAAGATGAGGCATGTCACATGTGCGTTCCAGATCTTAGTGTCCTCAAGAGTGCGGTATTAGGTGATAAACAATATAACTTTGGGGCTATTGTTGCACGTAGGTTGCATCACAACAGTATAAGTGGAGATTTCTTTGGTGGAATGTATCCAACTCGTGTAGCTAACTATCTTGATATACCCATACATGGAAATGATATAGAATTACCTCCTGCTTACCTAGATTATAATGCCATGGTTTGCCATCAGTTCGTTGAGAGGAATGAACAATTCCTCCAGTACCGACTAATCTTTGACAAACGATGCACCGTCCATGTTGCTCTCCCTGCTCCAACTTTCTTTGACTTTCAGGCAAAAAGGAGATATGTTATAACCAGGGAGGAGGCGAACGAGTACAAGAGGAGGACGGAGGCAGCTCGCCTCCAAGCTGCAGCTCGTCAGGCAGTAGCTGCTGCATCTCAGTACGACCCCAGCTACAACTTTGGATATCCACCAGGCCATCTATGGCCATAGACCAACTTAGGCCAAAAGCCTAAGCCTGGGGAGTACGTATTTCTCACCAACATTACATTTATGTTCGCACACTCATTCTAGTTGTCGGTGCTCATACTTTTTCATTGTACCATCCATGCTAGTTTAATTTCTTTTTAAGCCCTCTTCTTGTGTGTTTGAAAAACCTTAATAAAAACAAAAACAAAATTATTTGTAGCTTTCATCTAGTTTACTTCCCATGCCTGTAGTAGTAACTACAAGAAAACCCAAAAATATTTCTCATTCTTCTTTTGTTTGTTGGGAGCTTTCCTGTGTAAATAGTTCTGTTTCTTTTCTTTTCTTTGGGGGTCGAGAGGAGAAGACCATGATGAAAATGTTGTGTGGCTCTCATATGAATTAGTGTTGATCTAACAAAGAGCCCATATTACCTTGTCTTCTCCCTTGTATTGAATGCTTGCAGATTCCAGCTTAGTCCAATGCACGTGCACTATTATTATTATCCACACCGTTCGGTTGTGCAAGTGAAAGGCAATAATGACGATATATGATAGACTGATTGAGATGAGAGAAGCTGGTATGAACTCGACCTATCTTGTTTTTGTAAATACGATTAGTTCATCATTCCTGATTCAGCCTATTATGAATGAAACATGTTTGCAGTGACAATTAGAGATTATAGTTGCTCATGCCATGCTTAATTAGCTAGGAGTTTATAATGGTTTACCTTGCGTGCCAACATGCTATTAAAATGGTTGTGATGTGGTATGATAGGGTGGTATCCTCCTTTGGACGATTCGAGTGGCTTGACTTGGCACATGTTCACGCATGTAATTGAAACAAATCAACATAGCCTCCATGATATTTATGTTCATGATGAATTATATCCTACTCATGCTTGCACTCAGTGTTGATTAATTTTAATGCATGTTCATGACTGTTGTCGCTCTCTAGTTGGTCGCTTCCCAGTCTTTTTCTAGCCTTCACTTGTACTAAGCGGGGATACTGCTTGTTATGCGACCGTCGACAGAAAAACGACAGCACGAATAATTTGCCCAATCTTTCACGGTACGATGTCACTTGGAACGATGTGGCGCTCGCGATCTTATAGATGCAATCACCACAAAAACAACACGCACACCTTGATAAAGAAGTACGTGGACGATCCTTCAAGAATCAGCAGCAAATTAGAGACGGCGTCTCTAATCTCTCGCCCGAACACAAAGCAATAATATAAGCTTCTCAACCAGTACGCACAAATTAACTCGCCAAGAGAAGATACCCCGGCTTGCTAGTCTCTGTTCGTCCCACACAATATAAACTAAAACCTGATCCCCTCACACGATCGATCCAAAAGGTATATATATAGTACGGCCGCAAGCTAGCAGGCAAACCGTATCAGACTAGTACTCTAAATAAAATATCCTAACCGAATCCTACACTTATTTAATTAATGATTAACAACCGGCCATTAGGCACGGCAATTAGGCACGCAGGCCTCTAGCCTTTTCTAACGAAAAAAACATGTACGTGTTGGATTAGGCACTGGGGCGTGCACGTTACTTGCATGTACCAGCTTCTCCCGATTGAAATTAACACGTCCCTTTGTAGCTGGAACAGACGTACGCACAGAGCCCTGGTAGTTCGAGCCTCCCTTCGGTTCTGCATCTTCTTTGACAACGTAGCCGAACTGTGCAGCAGGCACCTTGTACCTCTGTTTGTGAACAATATTTTCATGTCGTCGCGCAGATGTTTCAAGCCCTGTTGTCCGCGAGACTTGTTGACGTAGTGCAGGCACAATATACTGGGCCTTTCTTCCTTTGTTGACACATAGGGTTGCATCATCCTCCCTTCCTTGAAAGGAAACCGTCCTCGGTTTCGCCGTATACCTTGCAGTTTTCTTCTTAAACACTTCTATAGTACAACTTATTTCTTTTGCATCTTTGGGAAGGATAGCATAAAACTCACCCTTATGCATAAAAGTGTACCTGTTTGTTCGCCCGTGATGAAGAGCGTTAACATCATGCTGCCACGGACGCCCCAAAATAAGGTGACAAACATGTAGTGGCATAACATCGCATTCCACTTTATCAACATAGCCATCAACACAAAAAGGGATCTTCACCCTGTGAGTAACCTTCACTTTGCCCACATCATTGATCCACTTCATATAGTATGGTTTTGGGTGCTCCCATGTTGGCAACAAAAGTGACTCCACCACATCCTTGCTAATCATGTTGCTAGCACTGCCACCATCAATTATCAGTTTGCAAACTTCTCCCTTGATGGTACACGCAGTTTGAAAAATACTCCGCCGTTGTCCTTGTTCAACAATGGCCCTGTCATCTCGTTGGACCTTATGTGCTAGCAAACTCTCAATATCAGGGTCATCTTGAGGATAACATAGTATGGTATCACCATGACCTCTTTCGATTCCATCCTCTAACTTAGGCATATCATCTTCAGATTCTGAAATATATTCCGCATCAACAAGTAGAACCCTTCGTTGATTGGAACATTCATGCTTCATGTGTCCACGTCCTCCACACTTGTGGCAAATAATATTACGATGATGTGATGACGTCGCGCTAGATGAAACCTGAGAAACCTCCTTTGGCACAGCCGCCACTTTGCTCTGTTCAATGCTTCCCGACTTATAAGGACATGGTTTAGCACTAAACCCACCCTCAAGAGTAGAAGAACCACTTCGCCCACTGTTGTAAGTTGGACGAGTCTCTGAAGCTTGCTTCTCCAATACCCAACGTTCAGCACGCTCCGCTTGATGAAGTAACTCATGAATATCATTATACTGCATTAGATCAACACGGTCACGAATCTTTTCTTCTAACCCCTCAAAGAAACGTACCATGGTCGCCTCAGCAGACTCACGCACAGCTGTACGGATCATCAAAACTTGCATCTCTTTATAGTACTCATCAACTGATTTTGTACCTTGCACTAGACAACGCAGTCTACTGTGAAGCTGGCGAGTGTAATAAGCAGGCACAAAACGTTCCCTCATGATTCGCTTCATGTCAGCCCATGTCGCTGGTCGCTCGTGAGTACGGTTTTTGTTATCCCACCATACAAGAGCATACTCTGTAAATTCCATTGATGCAACACGAACCTTCTTCTCTTCGGAGTAGTTGTGACCATCAAAAATCTGATTTACGCGCATCTCCCACTCCAAATATTTCTCTGGGTCAGCACAACGTCCCGAGAATTCAGGTATGGTTATCTTGATTCGACCCAAACCCTCATCCTCGTGGGCACCATTGCCGCCATAGTCACGGCGCCGCCCAGCATGGCATTGAGCCCCAACATCATGCCGTGGTCGGTGAGGTAAGCCTCCACGTGCATCAGAATCCTCAGAAAAATCACCATCATCGTCGTTGTCGCGGTCACGACGTCGTCGTGGTGAGCGGGACTGTCAGGGTGCCACATCTCTCGCCTGAAGGCGCTGAACTGCTGCGGTGAGCCGATTAAGACTCTCAGTCACCACCTGTAGACTATCAGTGCGCTGTCGGTCGCTGGCAGTCAAACGCTCGTTCAATCTGTCCTCGACGCCTACAATATTTGCAGACAACTCCTCCACCCTTCTCCCAAGCTTCTTGTTGGCTCCCTTGATCGCCATCAGATGAATACGCAAATCATCACTTATCTCCAGACCCTCCGGAAGCTCATCGACCTCCTCATTATCAGATTTGTCATGCTGCGAGTTCACCATCATTCAAACAGTTGAATTAAATAGCAGGAGAAAAACAAATTGTACCGTGATCAACCTTGCTATGAATACCACTTTATGCGACCGTCGACAGAAAAACGACGGCACGAATAATTTGCCCAATCTTTCACGGTACGATGTCACTTGGAACGATGTGGCGCTCGCGATCTTATAGATGCAATCACCACAAAAACAACACGCACACCTTGATAAAGAAGTACGTGGACGATCCTTCAAGAATCAGCAGCAAATTAGAGACGGCGTCTCTAATCTCTCGCCCGAACACAAAGCAATAATATAAGCTTCTCAACCAGTACGCACAAATTAACTCGCCAAGAGAAGATACCCCGGCTTGCTAGTCTCTGTTCGTCCCACACAATATAAACTAAAACCTGATCCCCTCACACGATCGATCCAAAAGGTATATATATAGTACGGCCGCAAGCTAGCAGGCAAACCGTATCAGACTAGTACTCTAAATAAAATATCCTAACCGAATCCTACACTTATTTAATTAATTATTAACAACCGGCCATTAGGCACGGCAATTAGGCACGCAGGCCTCTAGCCTTTTCTAACGAAAAAAACATGTACGTGTTGGATTAGGCACTGGGGCGTGCACGTTACTTGCATGTACCAGCTTCTCCCGATTGAAATTAACACGTCCCTTTGTAGCTGGAACAGACGTACGCACAGAGCCCTGGTAGTTCGAGCCTCCCTTCGGTTCTGCATCTTCTTTGACAACGTAGCCGAACTGTGCAGCAGGCACCTTGTACCTCTGTTTGTGAACAATATTTTCATGTCGTCGCGCAGATGTTTCAAGCCCTGTTGTCCGCGAGACTTGTTGACGTAGTGCAGGCACAATATACTTGGCCTTTCTTCCTTTGTTGACACATAGGGTTGCATCAGCTTGTGCACCACTTCCATAAACCCCAAAAGTTATTCCATATGAGTCCACCATACCTTCCTATATGTGGTATCTACCTGCCGTTCCAAGTAAATTTGTATGTGCCAAAATTCTAAATCATCAAATGAAATTCTGTTTTGTATGCTCGAATAGCTCATGTATCAACTAGGGATGTCTATATCTTCCATGCTAGGTGGGTTATTCTCACGAGGAGTGGACTCCGCTCCTCATTCACGAGAAAATGGCTAGTAACCGGGATGCCCAGTCCCATGCTTAAATTAAAATAATTACAAACAAAACTCCCCTAGGATTGTTGTTAGTTGGAGGCACCCATTGTTTCGGACAAGCCATGGATTGATGTTTGTTGGTGGTGGGGGAGTATAAACTTTACCATTCTATTTGGGAACCGCCTATAATGTGTGTAGGATGGAAGATATCGAGATCTCTTGGTTGTTATCTTGACAATGAAAGTATACCACTCAAAATATTATTTATCTCTATTTCAAAAATCGAGCTCTGGCACCTCTACAAATCCATGCTTCCCTCTACGAAGGGCCTATCTATTTACTTTTATGTTGAGTCATCATCCTCTTATTAAAAAGCACCAGTTGGAGAGCACCGTTGTCATGTGCATGTATTGTTATTAGTTTATATTGAGAATGACTGTGACTGGATCTCTTTTACCATGAATTACAATGTTTAGTCAGTCCTTGAGCTTCAGAGGTGCTCTGCATTTATGTTTTGCGGTCTCAGAAAGGGCTAGCGAGATACCATCTTGTTATATCATATTATGATTGTTTTGAGAAAGTGTTGTCATCCGAGATTTACTATTATTGCTCGCTAGTTGATTATGCCATTGATATGAGTAAACATGAGACCTAAGTGTTATTGTGAATATGGTTAGTTCATAATCTTTGCTGAAAACATGAATGTTGGCTTTACATATTTACAACAACAAGATCAAACAGAGTTTGTAAAAGTTTTTCTTTATCACATTCAGTTTGTCAACTGAATTGCTTGAGGACAAGCAAATGTTTAAGCTTGGGGGAGTTGATACGTCTCCATTGTATCTTCTTTTGCAAACACTTTTGACCTTGTTTTGGACTCTAACTTGCATGATTTGAATGGAACTAACCCGGACTGACGCTGTTTTTAGCAGAATTGCCATGGTGTTATTTTTGTGCAGAAATAAAAGTTCTCGGAATGACTTGAAACTTCACGGAGAATACTTTTGGAATTTATAAAAAATATTGGCGAAAGAATGAACACCAGGGGGGCCCACACCCTGTCCACGAGGGTGGGGGCGCGCCCCCTATCTCGTGGCCCCCCTAAGGCTCCATCGACCTCAACTCCAACTCTATATATTCATGTTCGGGGAGAAAAACTCAGAGAGAAGGATTCATCACGTTTTACGATACGAAGCTGCCGCCAAGCCCTAATCTCTCTCGGGAGGGCTGATCTGGAGTCCGTTTGGGTCTCCAGAGAGGGGAATTCGTCACCATCATCATCATCAACCTTCCTCCATCACTAATTTCATGATCCTCACCACCGTTCCTGAGTAATTCCATTGTAGGCTTGCTGGACGGTGATGGGTTGGATGAGATTTATCATGTAATCGAGTTAGTTTTGTTAGGGTTTGATCCCTACTATCCATTATGTTCTAAGATTGATGTTCCTATGACTTTGCTATGCTTAATGCTTGTCACTAGGGCCCGAGTGCCATGATTTCAGATCCGAACCTATTATGTTTTCATGAATATATGTGAGTTCTTGATCCTATCTTGCAAGTCAATAGTCACCATCTATGTGTTATGATCCGGTAACCCCGAAGTGACAATAATCGGGACCACTCCTGGTGATGCCCGTAGTTTGTGGTGTTCATGTATTCACTAATGGTTAATGCTTTGGTCCGGTACTCTATTAAAATGAGGCCTTAATATCCCTTAGTTTCCAATAGGACCCCGCTACCACGGGAGGGTAGGACAAAAGATGTCATGCAAGTTCTTTTCCATAAGCACGTATGACTATATTCGGAATACATGCCTACATTACATTCATGAACTGGAGCTAGTTCTCTGTCACCGTATGTTATAACTGTTGCATGAGGAATCGCATCCGACATAATTATCCATCACTGTTCCATTGCCTGTGAGCTGTTCACATATTGATCTTTGCTTAGTTACTTTTCCGTTGCTACTTTTACAATCACTACAAAAACAATATTGTTATTTTTGCCATCGTTACCATTACTTCCATATTACTTTGCTATAGATATTATGTTTTCTAGGTGTGCTTGAATTGACAACTCAACTGCTAATACTTGAGAATATTCTTTGGCTCCCCTTGTGTTGAATCAATAAATTCGGGTTGAATACTCTACCCTCGAAAACTGTTGCGATCCCCTATACTTGTGGGTTATCATATTGTCACAAAAGATTTTCATTGGACTCGATGCACTAGGTATTACACCTAGATCGGATATGAACTCCTTCATCCAGACTCCTTCATTTGCTTCTTCTGAAGCAGCTATGTATTCCGCTTCACACGTAGATCCCGCCATGATGCTTTGCTTAGAACTGCACCAACTGACAGCTCCAGCATTCAATAAAAATATGTATCCGGTTTGTGACTTAGATTCATCCGGATCAGTGTCAAAGCTTTCATTGACGTAACCATTTATGACGAGCTCTTTGTCACCTCCATATATGAGAAACATATCCTTAGTCCTTTTCAGGTATTTCAGGATGTTCTTGACCGTTGTCTAGTGATCCACTCCAGGATTACTTTGGTACCTCCCTCCTAAACTAATAGCAAGGCACACATCAGGTCTGGTACACAGCGTTGCATACATGATAGAACTTATGGATGAGGCATAGTGAATGACTTTCATTTTCTCTCTATCTTCTGCAGTGGTCGGGTATTGAGTCTGACTCAACTTGACACCTTGTAACATAGGCAAGAACCCTTTCTTTGTTTGATCCATTTTGAAATTCTTCAAAACTTTATCAAGGTATGTGCTTTGTGAAAGTCCAATTAAGCATCTTGATCTATCTCTATAGATCTTGATGCCCAATATATAAGCAGCTTCACCGAGGTCTTTCATTGAGAAATTCTTATTCAAGTATCCTTTCATGCTATTCAGAAATTCAGTATCATTTCTGATCAACAATAGGTCATCCACATATAATTTCAGAAATGCTACAGAGCTCCCACTCACTTTCTTGTAATACAGGCTTCAAAAGTCTGTACAAAACCATATGCTTTGATCACACTATCAAAGTGTATATTCCAACCCCGAGATGCTTGCACCAGTCCATAAATGGATAGCTAGAGCTTACACACTTTGTTAGCACCTTTTGGACCGACAAAACCTTCTGGTTGCATCATACACAACTCTTCTTTAAGATATCCATTAAGGAATGCAGTTTTGACATCAATTTGCCAAATTTCATAATCATAAAATGCGGAAATTGCTAACATGATTCGGACGGACTTAAGCATCGCTACGGTCGAGAAAGTCTCATCGTAGTCAACTCCTTGAACTTGTCGAAAACCTTTTGCAACAAGTCAAGCTTTGTAGACAGTAACACTAACGTCAGCATCAGTCTTCTTCTTGAAGATCCATTTATTCTCTATGGCCTGCCGATCATCGGGCAAGTCAACCAAAGTCCATACTTTGTTCTAATACATGGATCCCATCTCAGATTTCAAGGTCTCAAGCCATTTTGTGGAATCTGGCCTCATTATCGCTTCCTCATGGTTCGTAGGTTCATCATGGTCAAGTAACATGACCTCCAGAACCAGATTACTGTACCACTCTGGTGCGGATCTTACTCTCGTTGACCTGCGAGGTTCGGTAGTAACATGATCAGAAGTTTCATGATCATCATCATTAGCTTCCTCACTAATTGGTGTAAGAATCACTGGAACTGATTTCTATGATGAACTACTTTCCAATAAGGGAGAAGGTACAGTTACCTCATAGTTCTACTTTCCCCCACTCAGTTCTTTCAAGAGAAACTCCTTCTCTAGAAAGGATCCATTCTTAGCAACAAATATCTTGCCTTTGGATCTGTGATAGAAGGTAAACCATAGTCTCTTTTGGGTATCCTATGAAGACACATTTCTCCAATTTGGGTTCGAGCTTATCAGGTTGAAGCTTTTTCACATAAGCATCACATCCCCAAACTTCAAGAAATGATAACTTGGGTTTCTTGCCAAACCATAGTTCATATGGTGTCGTCTCAACATATTTCGTTGGTGCCCTATTTAACGTGAATGTAGCCATCTCTAAAGCATAACCCCAAAACTATAGCGGTAAATCAGTAAGAGACATCATAGATCGAACCATATCTAATAAAGTGCGGTTACGATGTTCGGACACACCATTATGCTGTGGTGTTCCAGGTGGCATGAGTTGTGAAACTATTTTGCATTGTTTCAAATGAAGACCAAACTCATAACTCAAATATTCGCCTCCACAATCAAATCGTAGAAACTTAATTTTCTTGTCACGATGATTTTCTACTTCACTTTGAAATTCTTTGAACTTTTCAAATATTTCAGACTTATGTTTCGTCAAGTAGATACACCCATATTTGCTCAAATAATCTGTGAAGGTCAGAAAATAACGATACCCACCACGAGCATCAACACTCATCGGACTACATACATCAGTATGTATTATTTCCAATAAGTCTGTTGCTCGTTCCATTGTTCCGAAGAATGGAGTCTTAGTCATCTTGCCCATGAGGCATTGTTCACAAGCATCAAGTGATTCCAAAAGCCCATCAGCATGGATTTTCTTCATGTGCTTTACTCCAATATTACCTAAACGGCAGTGCCACAAATAAGTTGCACTATCATTATTGAACTTATATCTTTTGGCTTCAATACTATGAATATGTGTATCACTACTATCGAGATTCAATAAAAATAGACCACTCATCAAGGGTGGATGACCATAAAAGATATTACTCATATAAATAGAACAACCATTATTCTCTGATTTAAATGAATAACCATCTTGCATCAAATAAGATCCAGATATAATGTTCATGCTTAACGCTGGCACCAAATAACAATTATTCAGGTTAAATACTAATCCCAAAGGTAGATGTAGAGGTAGCATGCCAACCGCGATCACATCGACTTTGGAACCATTTCCGATGCGCATCGTCACCTCGTCCTTAGCCAATCTTCGCTTAATCCGTAGCCCCTGTTTCGAGTTGCAAATATTATCAATAGAACCAGTATGAAATACCCAGGCGCTACTGCGAGCATTAGTAAGGTACACATCAATAACATGTATATCAAATATACCTTTCATTGTGCCATCCTTCTTATCCGCCAAATACTTGGGGCAGTTCTACTTCCAGTGACTAGTCCCTTCGCAGTAGAAGCACTTAGTCTCATGCTTAGGTCCAGACTTGGGCTTCTTCACTTGAGCAGCAACTTGCTTGCCGTTATTCTTGAAGTTCCCCTTCTTCCCTTTGCCCTTCTTCTTCAAACTAGTGGTCTTGTAGACCATCAACACTTGATGCTCCTTCTTGATTTCTACCTCCGCAGCTTTTAGCATTGCGAAGAGCTCGGGAATTATCTTATCCATCCCTTGCATATTATAGTTCATCACAAAGCTTTTGTAGCTTGGTGGCAGTGATTGAAGAACTCTGTCAATGACACTATCATCAAGAAGATTAACTCCCAGTTGAGTCAAGTGATTGTGGTACCTAGACATTCTGAGTATATGTTCACTGACAAAACTATTCTCCTCCATCTTGTAGCTATAGAACTTATTGGAGACTTCATATCTCTCAATTCGGGCATTTGCATGAAATATTAACTTCAACTCCTGGAACATCTCATATGCTCCATGACATTCAAAACGTCGTTGAAGCCCCAATTCTAAGCCGTAAAGCATAGCACACTAAACTATCGAGTAGTCATCAGCTTTGCTCTGCCAGATGTTCATAACATCTCTTGTTGCTCCTGCAGCGGGCTTTGCACCTAGCGGTGCTTCCAGGACGTAATTCTTCTGTGCAGCAATGAGGATAATCCTCAAGTTACGGACCCAGTCTGTGTAGTTTCTACCATCATCTTTCAACTTAGCTTTCTCTAGGAACGCATTAAAATTCAACGGAACAACAACACGGGCCATTTATCTACAATGACATAGACAAGCAAAATACTATCAGGTACTAAGTTCATGATAAATTAAAGTTCAGTTAATCATATTACTTAAGAACTCCCACTTACATAGACATCCCTCTAGTCATCTAAATGATCACGTGATCCATATCAACTAAACCATGTCCGATCATCACGTGAGATGGAGTAGTTTTCAATGGTGAACATCACTATGTTGATCATATCTACTATATGATTCACGCTCGACCTTTCGGTCTCAGTGTTCGAAGGCCATATCTGCATATGCTAGGCTCGTCAAGTTTAACCCAAGTATTTTGCTTGTGCAAAACTGGCTTGCACCCGTTGTATGTGAACATAGAGCTTATCACACCCGATCATCACATGGTGTCTTGGCACTACAAACTGTAGCAATGGTGCATACTCAAGGAGAACACTTATACCTTGAAATTTAGTGAGAGATCATCTTATAATGCTACCGCCGTACTAAGCAAAATAAGATGCATAAAGGATAAACATCACATGCAATCAAAATAAGTGATATGATATGGCCATCATCATCTTGTACCTTTGGTCTCCATCTCCAAAGCACCGTCATGATCACCATCATCCCCGGCTTGACACCTTCATCTCCATCGTAGCATCGTTGTCGTCTCGCCAACTATTGCTTCTACGACTATCGCTACCGGTTAGTGATAAAGTAAAGCAATTACATGGCGATTGCATTTCATATAATAAAAAGCGACCACCATATGGCTCCTGCCAGTTGTCGATAACTGTGTTACAAAACATGATCATCTCATACAACAATTTATATAATCACGTCTTGACCATATCACATCACAACATGCCCTGCAAAAACAAGTTAGACGTCCTCTACTTTGTTGTTGCAAGTTTTACATGGCTGCTACGGGCTTAGCAAGAACCGTTCTTACCTACGCATCAAAAAAACACAACGATTTTTCGTCCAAGTGTGCTGTTTCAACCTTCAACAAGGACCGGGCAACTAAAGCTGGAGAAATAGACACCCACTAGCCACATGTGTGTGAAGCAGGTCGGTAGAACCAGTCTCATGAACGCGGTCATGTAATGTCGGTTTGGGCCGCTTCATCCAACAATACCGCCAAATCAAAGTATGACATGTTGGTAAGCAGTATGACTATTATCGCCCACAACTCTTTGTGTTCTACTCATGCATATAACATCTACGCGTAGACCTGGCTCAGATGCCACTGTTGGGGAACGTAGTATTTCAAAATTTTCCTATGATCATGGAAGATCTATCTAGGTGATGCATAGCAACGAGAGGGAAGAGTGTATCTACGTACCCTCGTAAACCGAAAGCGGAAGCATTAAGTAACGCGGTTGATGTAGTCGAACGTCTTCGTGATCCAACCGATCAAGTACCGAACGCACAGCACCTCTGTGATCTGCACACATTTAGCTTGGTAACGTCCCTCGGACTCTAGATCCAGCTGAGGCCAAGGGAGAGTTTCATCAGCACGACGGTGTGTTGACGGTGATGATGAAGTTCCCGATGCAGGGCTTCGCCTAAGCACTACGACCGATGCGGAAATCTGTGTTGGGGGGCACCGCACACGGCTAAGAAATCAACTTGTGTGTCTGTGGGGTGCCCCCCTCCCCCGTATATAAAGGAGGGCAGGAGGGGGCCGGCAGACCTCAAGGGGCACGCCCCAAGGGGGGGAATCCTACTCCTACTAGGAGTATGTTCCCCCCTTTCCTAGTCCAACAAGGAGGGGAAGGAAAGAGGAAGGGGATAGAAGGAAGGGGGAATCCTACGACAATATGTCCAACTAGGAGTAGGTGACATTACTACTCGGAACTATTCAACACTGATTTTGTCTTTTTCATAGCTCACATCTCATAATGTGTTTCAACTTGAAATTTTGTGTCGCTATAAAACATCATCCTCTTAACATCCCACATTTTTTGAATTTTTTTTGGAACTTCAAAACATCTTTTTATCGTGGTTTTTACCAGTTTCCAGCGAATGTTGGTTTCCGTATGATATCCCCC
>NC_041390.1:260272848-260326826 GCF_002162155.2 Triticum dicoccoides | reverse complement strand
TGGATGCTCCTAGATCGAACGGCAACCTGGAGCCCTTTCGACAGCACATGCAGTACATGGGTAAGCACTATGCGCATGCGTCATGTAGCTCACACTTCCTTCTCTACTAGGTTTTCATTCAAAACAGGCTACTGTTTCTCGCCACTCCTCTAATCATTTTCCCGCCTCTTCTCCCAGATATGCATGATGTAGATGTTCGTTTAATTCTTATAGTTCATCTCATCCAAAATCAATTAGTTTTATAAAAAAAACTATTTTAAGATTCATGGAATTGTGCATTGTAAAGGTAAAAACAAAAAGTGACAATTCATTTAGAAAAAAAAGGTTTGGGCAATTAAGATATGGAAGATTCTAGAGAACAAAGGAGAAGTTCTTGTGTTTTGAGGTTTGTGCATTATTCTTAAGTTAAACCATGGAGTCTTCTAGATTGTACATGTGGCAGAATCTGGTGGAATGTAGATGGTATCCAACGGCTAGTACTGCTCGAATTTGCCATCTATCTAACGTCGGATTGGCTTCATCCAACGAGAAACTTTCATAGTTATTCGCACACTATATATGTGTATAGATGTATAGATATATATAGATGTGTCCCATGCTAGACAAAATAAAGTTTGAGCGCATGCGTGGGACGACCCCCCACCCCCCTCCCCGCTGCCACCGCCTCGAAGTTGGGAAACTGACATCATAGGTATTGAACCGGGCTTGGAGTAGGGTACGGTGTTCGTTTTGTAATGCAGTTGGCATGGCCCATCGAAGTTGTGCATTTGGGATTTAAACACATCATACACCATCGTACCCATACATATTTTCGAGCCGCATGCAGTGTATATGGGGTCTTCTGATCGACCACGTATCCCTTGTGTGGTTTTTTGTGACGACACGGATATCTGTGGGCTCCCCGAGTGTATATATATCATCCCTTTGACCGATAATTAGGGGTATGTGTTGGCCATGAATGGATTCCTCCTAGTTCATGTTAGGGCCAGTCACCATCAAATGTCGGTCAACCAAAGCTCGAGCTCATGCGTTGTCAGGATTCCCTCTCAGATGCTCGAATTGCTGGGTTCAACCTACATCAAACCTTGTGTATCTCGTCCTTAACTACCTTGCCTTCATGGTTGTTGTCTGTATCGATACGTAGGCACCACATCTAAATTGTACATTATTCTATACTGAAAACACACATCACCCCTTCCCAACTTACATTATTTTGGGCCACATGCAAGACGTGCTGGTTTTGTGGTCCCTCTCGTGCGATTTTTATGATGGTTCACTCTATTGGCCCAATCGGTTTATCGACAACAACGACTGTCATCTTACCAAACGAAAGATTCATTGGTCCGTCTTATGGTAGGTCATGGCGACATGCATGTATGACCAAAGTATTGATCATTACATGCATCCGCCCTGCTGACACGAAGTGGGAGGTGGTGGGCCAAGCATCCTAGCTAGGTACGGCATTATGTCATTATATATATCCTTGCTAGGTGGTTGTTAGGGTGCTTTCGGGTTTGCGAGGCAGGTGCCACCAAAGTTATGCATTGTGTATTTAAAGTTTTAAACATCCCCAATGTTCGTACATATATTTGGCCACTTCCAGGTGGTTCTTGACTTATGGCCCCTCTCATCGATCTTCAATGACGCGCCCAACCGTGGACCCGCAGGGTCAAAGTTGTGCATTGGAATTTTGAACATCACAGACCACCCTTTTCACTCATATATATTTGGGACACATGCTGATGTGGCTGTCTTTTGACCCTCTCTAACATTATTTTTTGCTGCAAAGACTCTGATGACCCTCAACAGACACGAGGTATAATATCTTAACTGTGTGTGATACTAGTGCGATGTGAATCACCATGACCGCGCAAGCGCGAGCAAATTAAGGTGGAGGTACTGGCTCAACCGTGTGCGATGCATGTGCGCTGAAATCACCATGACCGCGCAAGCGCGGGCAAATTAAGGTGGAGGTACTGGCTCAACCGTGTACGATGCAAGTGTGCTGAAATCACCACGACCGCGCGAGCGCGAGCAAAGGGTGGAGGTACTGGCTAAACCATGTGCGATGCAAGTGTCACATCCCTAGCTTCTGGTGCTGCCTGGTGTTTGCATCATGTCTAAATTTCTGAAATTTGAACTGAGGAAATTTGGAAGCCTCAAAGATTTAAATAAAAGAGGGGCAAAAACCCTAGAAATCTCATTCATTGCTCCAAAGTGCTCTTCTTAAATGTTTGATAATTTTTGGTAAGGGTTCTGGTCCCAACCAAAATATTGAACATTTTTAAGGATTTATTTTTGGGACTTTGGATTTAATTCATTAGCTATTTGAATTTGAATTATATTCATATAATTAGAATATAATTTCAAATACCCCTGAAATATTTTATAAGCTTTTGGAAAAGTCCTTAAGCAGCATAAATATTTTCAGAGGAGTTTTGGCATTGTTTGAATTATTTTCAAATTCAAAACAGTGGCAAAACAGATTAAATAAAAGAAAAACAAAACAGAAATAAAAAAAGGAACAGAAGCCTACCTGGGCCACTTACCTGCAGCCACCTAGCGCCCCACCTGGTGGCCCAGCAGAAGCCGGCCCAGCCCACCACTGCAGCCCTCCGTCGTCTTCCTCCCCTCGCCCCGAAGCAGCTGCGTGCTCGCACGCGCACGGCCGCGCGGCCACCTCCTGCTGGCCGACGAGCCCCTGGCCGCGTGGACGACTCCCGCAGGCCGTCCCGATCCCGCTGACCGTTTCGCTCACTCTCCCCCCTCGACCCTCCCTCCTCTGCTCCCTCTCTCCCGCCTGGACCGAACGGAGCCGCCGTCACCGATGAGCTCCCTCGCGGCCACAGCCACCCCCTCGCTCCCTCTCCACACCCCTGAGCTCCGTCCCGACCCCATGAAGCTCCACCACGACGCATGCGACGCCGGGTGCCCTGTAGCCACGCCATCACCGCCATCTTCATCGCCACGGCCGGCAATCGCCGCCGTTCGATTCGCCGCCGACAGGACGTCCCCGAGCCCACTCAGCGTCTCGTCCGACTCCCCGTGAGCTCCTCTTCTCTTCCCCTCACTCCCCGCACCTGATTTCGTCCCCTAGCTCCATCTTCCACCACGGCCGAAGCTCGCCGCCGCCGTGCCTCGTCGCCGTCGTGGCCAGAGCCACTGTGGCTCGAAGCCGGGCACACCATCGTGCTCCACACCTCACCAGGAGCACGTAGCACGCACCAACGCCTCCCCTAGCACCCTGCATCGCCTAACCCGCCGTTGGCCGAACTCCGGCCGCTGCTCACGAGCTCGCCGTCGTTGGTACCGGCCACCACAGGCACGGCCACCACCACCATTCGATGCGCACCAGCAAGGGCTCTCCAACGAGCCCAAGCACAGCCTCGCCCGTGCCCTGTAGCGCATTTCCGGCTTGCGCCGCCGTCTCGGGCCTCGCCAGCGTCATGTCGCCGGTGGGTTTGACCCCACTGACCCGGGATTTGACCCTGCTAATTAACCCTGTGACACTGACAGCAGGGCCCCACCTGCTAATTAATCCTAGATTAGTTTCTGTTTAGTTTTTAACTAATCCTAGTGGCCCCACGCGTCAGCTTTGACTAAGCTGACGTGGCTGTTGACTGGGCCCACATGTCCGCGACACTAATCAGCCCCAGTCACTGACCAGTGGACCCCACTGGTCAGGTTTGACCTGAACCTGCCCTGTTGACCTGATGACGTCAAGGTGATGTCATGCTGACGCATTAAATGATTTTCTGGATTTAAAATAAATCAGAAAATCCAGAAAATAGCTAAAACTTCTAAAAATCATAGAAAATTAACCGTAACTCCAAATTAAATAATTTATATATGAAAAATTATCAGAAAAATTCAAGGAATCCATCTGTACCATTTTCATGCAGGTTAGAACAACTTATAGCTGCTGTTTAGCACAAATCAATTAAATGGCATTTGAATAATCACATATGGAGTTTAAATTTGAATCTTGGATTCAAACCAACTTCATTTAATCTGTCGCTAGTTGCATTAGCCCAAAACACATTCATATTGCCATGTCATAGCATGCATCATATTGTGCATTGCATTGATCGTGTTTTTCTGTATTTGCCGGTAATTGTCCCCTCTCGATAGACGTGTACCGATGATGTGATCGTTGACACTGTTGAAGACCCAATGTTATCTTCAGAAGTGCCAGGCAAGCAAAACCCCCTTGTTCATTCCGATACAATCCTACTCTCTCGCTCCTGCTCTCTTTTACTGCATTAGGACAATATCGATTCATCTGTTACTTGCTGCGGTAGCTGAACCCCTTTATCCTCTGCATGACCTGTCATTCCACAGTAATTAGATGAAACCCACTAGCATGAGTAGGAGTTGTTTGAGCCCTGATGTGCCTACTCATTCATGCTTGTTTGTCATGCCTGCTACTGCTTAGAGTTGAGTCAGGTCTGATTCATCAGGGATGAATCAGAGGCGTGTGAACATGTCCTACTGTGTGTGAGCTAAGTGTGTGAACACGATTTGGTAAAGGTAGCGGTGAGAGGCCATGTAGGAGTACATGGTGGGTTGTCTCATTGCAGCCGTCCTCAGGAACTGAGTTCTGTGTTTGTGATCCATGATTCAGCTACTACCACGCATTGGGCCCGAAACCAATGGACCCTCTCGGCTTCTTGATCACCCTTGTCCTCTGTCCAGGAGTTGCAAGTAGTTTCTGGTGTTTGTAGTATGCTGGAGGCCGTGGGCAGCGCTGACCGTAGGGGTGGGCTGTGATGTGGTAGGCACGTGGCACGGTGTACCGGGCGCCCGTTTGGTGTCTCGGGAACCCTGTTCACATCGTTTGGGGCTGTGAGCGAAACTCCGGCCGGATCTCCTCATGGATGGAACCCGAATAGGCGATAAACCTGGACTAGAGACTTAGGTGATTAGGTAGGTCGTGGCCGACACCCACGTTGGGCTTCCGCTTGAAGGTTGCCGAGTACATGTCGTGTAAACGGCGGTAAGTGGTGAGAGCGTGTGTGAAGAAGTACACCCCTGCAGGGTTAACCTAATCTATTCGAATAGCCGTGTCCGTGGAAAAGGACTTCTGGGTTGCTTATATCAGTTCATAGACAAGTGAAAGTGGATACTCTAAAATACGCAAGATAAGCGTGAGTGCTATGGATGGCGTTCTCGTAGGGAGACGGGAGTGGTTCCATAGTGGTGTATTGGTTGGTGAATATGTGGACTCGTGTGCGCCACCTCAAAAGCTCGCAGTCGTAGTTCAGGATAGCCACCGAGTCAAAGCTGGCTTGCTGCAGTTAAACCCCACCACCCCTTTGTTGATAATGATGCATATGTAGATAGTTCTGATGTAAGTCTTGCTGGGTACATTTGTACTCACGTTTGCCTATTTTATGTTTTTGCAGAGAGACTTCAGTCTCACTAGTAATTCCGCGTGGTCTTCGACGTTTAGCTTGTTACCTCAGCTACGATCTTGAGCCCTCGGCAGGATCTGGTAGATAGTCAGGCTTCTCAGCCTTTTTCATTTATAGATGTCTGTACTCAGACATGATAGCTTCCGCTTGTGCTTTGATTTGTATGCTCTGAATGTTGGGTCGTGAGACCCCTGTTTGTAATATCTCGCTCCTCGGAGCCTATTGAATAAATACTTGAGTCGTATAGTCATTTTGTGATGCCATGTTGTATTGCACATATCGAGCATATTGTGTGTATGTTCTTGAAATGCTTGGTATGTGTGGGATCTGACTATCTAGTTGTTTATCTTTAGTAGCCTCTCTTACCGGGAAATGTCTCCTAGTGTTTCCATTGAGCCTTGGTAGCTTGCTACTGCTCCGGAACACTTAGGCTGGCCGGCATGTGTCCTTCTTCGTTCCTGTGTCTGTCCCTTCGGGGAAATGTCACGCGATGAATACCGGAGTCCTGTTAGCCCGCTACAGCCCGGTTCACCGGAGTCCTGCTAGCCCAGTGCTACAGCCTGGATTCACTCGCTGATGACCGACACGTTCGATGTTGGGTCATGGATGCCTGTCCCTGTAAGTTTGTGCCACTTTGGGTTTACGACTAGCCATGTCAGCCCGGGCTCCTTACCATATGGATGCTAGCGACACTACCATATACGTGTGCCAAAAGACGCAAACGGTCCCGGGCAAAGGTAAGACGACACCCGTGTGAATACCGTGCGTGAGGCCGCAAAGTGATATGAGGTGTTACATGCTAGATCGATGTGGCATCGAGTCGGGGTCCTGACAGTGTTGGTATCAGAGCTTGACTGCCTGTAGGATTACCAAGCCAAACTGGTCTAAGTTGAGTCTAGAAATTCTTTAGTTATATAAGGGAATTGATTGTGGGATGGAACGTAAGGCTCTTTTTACTCCTTATACCTTATGCCTTCTGATCTGAGTCATCTTATCTTTCCTGCGGGGATTAAGAACTAGGCCATCTCTTCTTTCTATCAGGATCACGTGTTACTAATCCGTAGACTTATAGATTGTTGGATTTAAGCTTGAGTTCGGTTTCTATTACTTCCGTATGTTAATTGTTAATCTCGAAACCGTGATATTGTGCTTCTGAGTGGTTATGCCACCATTTTTGTGAATGTCTCAAGTCTTTTCTGAGCATTTACAGCCGTTATGCTGTCCAAGTCATCCCAGGTTTCTAAAATAGTCGGATGCATTTGCAAATCCCTTCCTTCTGTTTCCAATGTGCCTTTGGTCAGATTAATCACACAAATCAGTGAGTTGAGGTACTTTATTGCCTTGACATATATGTTGGAGCTGGTATTATGACCCTAGGTGTCTTAGGGGATCATCTAGTAATTTAGCCATGATTTGTGTCCCAGTGTGATGATTCTGGCCATCATTCTTGTAAGCATCCCGTGATGCCACTTAGTTAGTAGGCATTTCACTTCTGGGTTTTGAACCCGAGATTCACTCTATTTACTTCATGTAGATAGTGTTTGCTAGTTCCTTTAGGTTATTAGTAACCTTTGCGATAGTCCTTGAAGTCCGTGGTATCTTCTTCTTCCAAATACCATGAACTACTTATGGCAGAAGTTCCTCGTTGAACTGAAATATCACAACAGGATTATTCTTGAGGAGTTCTCCATTCATAAATCGTGACTCTGCCAGTTCTACCTTTCTGCATGGGTTATCCGGAAGAAATATGTTGAACTTGGTTCGATATGCTAAACCATGCATCCACAACTCAGAAAATCGTATGTTCCTTTGAGTTGTCCATCTTTAGTTGTTTTCTGGCCCTTGTATATCAATTGATATTCAGGAGTAGTTATGCATCCGTGTTCATCGTTGCCACTGCTCTTGTGGTCTGTCAAGCCATTCCATTCAGGATGAATAGGAGAAACAAACTCCAGAACCTCATCCATATCTAGGATTGGGTCAAAGCAATTGTATTCCGCAGATCAAGTTGCAATCCAGCTTCTGGTCGGTTCTACCTTGAAGTATTACCATCTTGATATCAGGAATATCATGGGAATTGCACACCATCTTATAAATTCTTGACGCAGTAATACTTCTTATCATCATTGATAATTTCTCGGTTTCCGTGTTATTATAACCGGAATGCCGGCAAGCGAATCGTGGTGTGTGAAATCAATACTCCTAGCAACTCCGTTGCTTGGTAGTTAAATGGACAATAACGTCATCCTTAGCGAGTTGACTATTGAATCATCACCCTAAGGTTGATTGTGCTATCTAGTCCATTCTCCTGGTGCACTCCTCGATTGATGAGATAGGATTTTGTTAAGTCCTCGCTCATTTGATCATATCGTCTTGCCCTGAAAAGCAAGATTGTTCTTGATCTTAGTAACATATCGGTGGTTCATGATTTTCCGTATATCTTCTCGGAAGTATTACCAGGTTGTCACCTGACCGCTATGTTGAGTCCGTGATCAAGATGGTCTCCTGAAAACCACCTCTTCTCCAAGAATCTGTGTGGGATACCCCTAAGCTAGTTGGTCAAGCTAAACAACAACTTGGAGAGTTGGAAGATAAAAGCTTGCCCAACTTAGTTCATTTCTCAAAAGGGATATCTTGTGGTTGTGTGTGTTGAAGAAAGATGATATCTTTATTGGTTGATCCTCGTGATCAATTGTTGGATCTATCATCTTACCTAAACCTTTGATTGAGTATGGGCTATCGTCAAATCAAATCAGAACCAACGATATTCGTAATGTTGTCTTACTCGTGGTTTTTCCTCGAGCATACACCATTATATTCTTTGGTCTGACCAATGCTATCACCGTGTTCACTTAACTATGGGATTCCTTTTAAAAAGGGAACCCGGATGAATTGTTGTTGAGCCCATTGACAACATCCTTATCTCCTCCATGATTTTGTTGAACATTAAGCTATTGTTGGAAACTTTGTAAACAATGCCTTCGAGTTCCGTCTCTAAGGTATATGTTTGGATGGAAGAAGTGACTTCCTTTGATTCACGTGCATTTGATGTAAGTTGCCGCCGTGAATTCGAGAAAGCATGTTTTACCTCCTCTGGAACCATCCAAAGTCCGTTATGCACGTGCGAAGTATTCTGTGGTTTGATAGACTGATCATCTTCATTCCATATGTGTATCCTAGCACACCAAGCCACTGACTGATTTGTTCTAGGAGAAGGAGTTCTTTTTAAGAGCTAACCCGGGCTTAATCAAGAACTTTGATATCCTCGAGGATGGTTCCCAACCAGAACTCGGTAGTGTTTATTATAAGACTACCATGTGGTCGTGCTTGTCTGGGACAACATGTTCACATGTTTGTAGCGGAACCAGCTCATGTTTTGGAGCTTGCTATCGTAGTTCATTTCCCGAGAATCTCGCAACGTCATCTCGTCGATTTGTGTTGCAAACTTTCATTTTTCTTCCTAGACTCGATGAGTCTGGAATATCCTGACACCAACCAGATCTGAATCTCAGGCAGATATGATAGTTGGAACATTTCCCAAGAACTTTAATATTGGTCTCGCGATAACCGGTAAAGTGGATGTCATGGCCAACACACCCAGCCGGAAGACCTGTTATTATAATATCTTGTTTGAGGAAGTTGGCCACCTCCCCATAAGGATTTCGTAGGAATTACCTCCGTAACTGTTCCTTATGGATTCTATTGCTCCCGAAGTCCGACCTTTACTTGATGTTCTAGTTATCAAACCATATCTATGGGTGGATTACGCTAGCACATCAAGGAGAACATTAGAAGCGGAGTGCTAAATGTCTCTCGGTCGATCATCCAGATTTTGTTTCCTTGGCCTCGCTAGGGTGAAATCTGAGTTGATGTTATCTTCCTATGCATCTGCATCGTCCATCGTTGTTCATCATGGTGGTATGTTGTGTTGCCAGGATCCTTGACACGGATGTTGGTAAAACCTTGATGAATATGGAAATTCTCAAGTTCTTGAGAGCACGCACAAGCGCTAGGTGTTATCATCGGCACTAACTGGGTTTGCTCTCAGTTTCCTCGGCAATGCTATGACCTTTTCAAACAGTGAATTCACTCTATATTATTGGGTTCTTCCCCAGCTACCAGAATCATTCCCAGCATTTGCATTTTGTTCCCAGCTTGCACCGCCAATGTGCCATTCTACCATGGGTCTCTTCCATTTCCGGTGATAAGCAAAAATCACCCATTACGTTGTCTTCAACAAGGTAATCCACATCATCCAAGTTTGAGTATGCCATTCTACCGAACCCCTCTAAATGATCGATTATGATTTGCCTTAAGCTAGTATAAGAGTTTCAATGATCTCTGAATCAAAGGTAATTCTTTTTGCCACTTAGGGTAATAATCTACGAATCACCCTCCTCCAGGATGTTTCGTCGTGGTATCATGGCAACTCAACTCCTTGCTACGTTGACAATCGTTTACCACCTTCTTAAGTGTGGAATTGTTGTCTACCTAGTGAACCCTCGTCATCCGTTCTCTCCACCCCTCTTGATGTGTATCTCGTGTCTCAACCCGAGAGATGGTTCTATGTCTCATTCCGTGAGTTAATCCTGAGTTGTTCGATCTTCGAGAAGATCGACCCTTCTAGAGTCTCCTTCTTCTCTCCATGTCATGTTGGCAGGATTTCTCAGAGCAAGACTTCGAGACAACGATGGTGAACGAATCAACATTCAATTGAAGTGCAACCTGGATCGTGAAGATTGCGCTAGTTTACGTTCCCCCTTTATCTTACCCTACGTTTGAATCTCGAGACGAGATTTTTGTTTAGTGGGGGTGAGTTGTCACATCCCTAGCTTCTGGTGCTGCCTGGTGTTTGCATCATGTCTAAATTTCTGAAATTTGAACTGAGGAAATTTGGAAGCCTCAAAGATTTAAATAAAAGAGGGGCAAAAACCCTAGAAATCTCATTCATTGCTCCAAAGTGCTCTTCTTAAATGTTTGATAATTTTTGGTAAGGGTTCTGGTCCCAACCAAAATATTGAACATTTTTAAGGATTTATTTTTGGGACTTTGGATTTAATTCATTAGCTATTTGAATTTGAATTATATTCATATAATTAGAATATAATTTCAAATACCCCTGAAATATTTTATAAGCTTTTGGAAAAGTCCTTAAGCAGCATAAATATTTTCAGAGGAGTTTTGGCATTGTTTGAATTATTTTCAAATTCAAAACAGTGGCAAAACAGATTAAATAAAAGAAAAACAGAACAGAAATAAAAAAAGGAACAGAAGCCTACCTGGGCCACTTACCTGCAGCCACCTAGCGCCCCACCTGGTGGCCCAGCAGAAGCCGGCCCAGCCCACCACTGCAGCCCTCCGTCGTCTTCCTCCCCTCGCCCCGAAGCAGCTGCGTGCTCGCACGCGCACGGCCGCGCGGCCACCTCCTGCTTTCCGACGAGCCCCTGGCCGCGTGGACGACTCCCGCAGGCCGTCCCGATCCCGCTGACCGTTTCGCTCACTCTCCCCCCTCGATCCTCCCTCCTCTGCTCCCTCTCTCCCGCCTGGACCGAACGGAGCCGCCGTCACCGACGAGCTCCCTCGCGGCCACAGCCACCCCCTCGCTCCCTCTCCACACCCCTGAGCTCCGTCCCGACCCCATGAAGCTCCACCACGACGCATGCGACGCCGGGTGCCCTGTAGCCACGCCATCACCCCCATCTTCATCGCCACGGCCGGCAATCGCCGCCGTTCGATTCGCCGCCGACAGGACGTCCCCGAGCCCACTCAGCGTCTCGTCCGACTCCCCGTGAGCTCCTCTTCTCTTCCCCTCACTCCCCGCACCTGATTTCGTCCCCTAGCTCCATCTTCCACCACGGCCGAAGCTCGCCGCCGCCGTGCCTCGTCGCCGTCGTGGCCAGAGCCACTGTGGCTCGAAGCTGGGCACACCATCATGCTCCACACCTCACCAGGAGCACGTAGCACGCACCAACGCCTCCCCTAGTGCCCTGCATCGCCTAACCCGCCGTTGGCCGAACTCCGGCTGCCGCTCACGAGCTCGCCGTCGTCGGTACCGGCCACCACAGGCACGGCCACCACCACCATTCGATGCGCACCAGCAAGGGCTCTCCAACGAGCCCAAGCACAGCCTCGCCCGTGCCCTGTAGCGCATTTCCGGCTCGCGCCGCCGTCTCGGGCCTCGCCGGCGTCATGTCGCCGGTGGGTTTGACCCCACTGACCCGGGATTTGACCCTGCTAATTAACCCTGTGACACTGACAGCAGGGCCCCACCTGCTAATTAATCCTAGATTAGTTTCTGTTTAGTTTTTAACTAATCCTAGTGGCCCCACGCGTCAGCTTTGACTAAGCTGACGTGGCTGTTGACTGGGCCCACATGTCAGCGACACTAATCAGCCCCAGTCACTGACCAGTGGACCCCACTGGTCAGGTTTGACCTGAACCTGCCCTGTTGACCTGCTGACGTCAAGGTGATGTCATGCTGACGCATTAAATGATTTTCTGGATTTAAAATAAATCAGAAAATCCAGAAAATAGCTAAAACTTCTAAAAATCATAGAAAATTAACCGTAACTCCAAATTAAATAATTTTTATACGAAAAATTATCAGAAAAATTCAAGGAATCCATCTGTACCATTTTCATGCATGTTAGAACAACTTATAGCTGCTGTTTAGCACAAATCAATTAAATGGCATTTGAATAATCACATATGGAGTTTAAATTTGAATCTTGGATTCAAACCAACTTCATTTAATCTGTCGCTAGTTGCATTAGCCCAAAACACATTCATATTGCCATGTCATAGCATGCATCATATTGTGCATTGCATTGATCGTGTTTTTCTGTATTTGCCGGTAATTGTCCCCTCTCGATAGACGTTTACCGATGATGTGATCGTTGACACTGATGAAGACCCAATGTTATCTTCAGAAGTGCCAGGCAAGCAAAACCCCCTTGTTCATTCCGATACAATCCTACTCTCTCGCTCCTGCTCTCTTTTACTGCATTAGGACAATATCGATTCATCTGTTACTTGCTGCGGTAGCTGAACCCCTTTATCCTCTGCATGACCTGTCATTCCACAGTAATTAGATGAAACCCACTAGCATGAGTAGGAGTTGTTTGAGCCCTGATGTGCATACTCATTCATGCTTGTTTGTCATGCCTGCTACTGCTTAGAGTTGAGTCAGGTCTGATTCATCAGGGATGAATCAGAGGCGTGTGAACATGTCCTACTGTGTGTGAGCTAAGTGTGTGAACACAATTTGGTAAAGGTAGCGGTGAGAGGCCATGTAGGAGTACATGGTGGGTTGTCTCATTGCAGCCGTCCTCAGGAACTGAGTTCTGTGTTTGTGATCCATGATTCAGCTACTACCACGCATTGGGCCCGAAACCAATGGACCCTCTCGGCTTCTTGATCACCCTTGTCCTCTGTCCAGGAGTTGCAAGTAGTTTCTGGTGTTTGTAGTATGCTGGAGGCCATGCGCAGCGCTGACCGTAGGGGTGGGCTGTGATGCGGTAGGCATGTGGCCGGGTAAACCGGGCGCCCGTTTGGTGTCACGGAACCCTGTTCACATCATTTGGGGCTGTGAGCGAAACTCCGGCCGGATCTCCTCATGGATGGAACCCGAATAGGCGATAAACCTGGACTAGAGACTTAGGTGATTAGGTAGGTCGTGGCCGACACCCACGTTGGGCTTCCGCTTGAAGGTTGCCGAGTACATGTCGTGTAAACGGCGGTAAGTGGTGAGAGCGTGTGTGAAGAAGTACACCCCTGCAGGGTTAACCTAATCTATTCGAATAGCCGTGTCCGCGGAAAAGGACTTCTGGGTTGCTTATATTAGTTCATAGACAAGTGAAAGTGGATACTCTAAAATACGCAAGATAAGCGTGAGTGCTATGGATGGCGTTCTCGTAGGGAGACGGGAGCGGTTCCATAGTGGTGTATTGGTTGGTGAATATGTGGACTCGTGTGCGCCACCTCAAAAGAGTTACTCGCAGTCGTAGTTCAGGATAGCCACCGAGTCAAAGCTGGCTTGCTGCAGTTAAACCCCACCACCCCTTTGTTGATAATGATGCATATGTAGATAGTTCTAATGTAAGTCTTGCTGGGTACATTTGTACTCACGTTTGCCTATTTTATGTTTTTGCAGAGAGACTTAGTCTCACTAGTAATTCCGCGTGGTCTTCGACGTTTAGCTTGTTACCTCAGCTACGATCTTGAGCCCTCGGCAGGATCTGGTAGATAGTCAGGCTTCTCAGCCTTTTTCATTTATAGATGTCTGTACTCAGACATGATAGCTTCCGCTTGTGCTTTGATTTGTATGCTCTGAATGTTGGGTCGTGAGACCCCTGTTTGTAATATCTCGCTCCTCGGAGCCTATTGAATAAATACTTGAGTCGTATAGTCATTTTGTGATGCCATGTTGTATTGCACATATCGAGCATATTGTGTGTATGTTATTGAAATGCTTGGTATGTGTGGGATCTGACTATCTAGTTGTTTATCTTTAGTAGCCTCTCTTACCGGGAAATGTCTCCTAGTGTTTCCATTGAGCCTTGGTAGCTTGCTACTGCTCCGGAACACTTAGGCTGGCCGGCATGTGTCCTTCTTCGTTCCTGTGTCTGTCCCTTCGGGGAAATGTCACGCAATGAATACCGGAGTCCTGTTAGCCCGCTACAGCCCGGTTCACTGGAGTCCTGCTAGCCCAGTGCTACAGCCTGGATTCACTCGCTGATGACCGACACGTTCGATGTTGGGCATGGATGCCTGTCCCTGTAAGTTTGTGCCACTTTGGGTTTACGACTAGCCATGTTAGCCCGGGCTCCTTACCATATGGATGCTAGCGACACTACCATATACGTGTGCCAAAAGACGCAAACGGTCCCGGGCAAAGGTAAGACGACACCCGTGTGAATACCGTGCGTGAGGCCGCAAAGTGATATGAGGTGTTACATGCTAGATCGATGTGGCATCGAGTCGGGGTCCTGACAGCAAGTGCGCTGAAATCACCACGATCGTGCAAGCGCGAGCAAAGAGTGGAGGTACTGGCTTAACCGTGTGCAATGCAAGTGCCATGTAAAACCACCACATGTGGAAGCTAAAGGCGGGTAAGTGTATTTGGAAATTAGGACGAACCGTGTGCCATAGACCAGCTAGCTAGAAATATAAAAAACAAACTACTCGCCTTGAGCGTTGCAAAATTCGGCGGATCCGCGCCACGTTTCCTTATTATCATACATGCATATTGTTATTGGACCGTGCGCGATCTTGGGCACTCCCGCCCCGCATCAATTCCTTTACCCAAATTTTAGTAGTCGACGTACTTCAACAGTCGCCCACACTCCTCCAGCACTCACCTTCTAGTAAAGTTGCAGTAGCCGAGGCATTTGAACCATCGCCCTCCCTCATCCACCACCATCTCCACCCACCATTACTAAAAAATTTAGTAGCCGCGGCGTATCCTCAAACACCACCCCCCTCCACAGTCCCCCACCCGCTGAAACGATCGATATGGTTAACTAGAGGGGGTGAATAGGCAACTAACAGTTTTTAGCTTTTCTTTACCAAATTAAACTTTGCATAAAGATAGGTTGTCTAGAAGTGCAACTAGGTGAGCAACCTATATGATGCAACAACAACAAGCACACAAGCAAGCAAGGGAAGTAACACTAATAAGCTTGCACAAGTAAAGGTACGAGATAACCAAGGGTGGAGCCGGTGAAGACGAGGATGTGTTACCGAAGTTCCTTCCTTTTGAGGGGAAGTACGTCTCCGTTGGAGTGGTGTGGAGGCACAATGCTCCCCAAGAAGCCACTAGGGCCACCGTATTCTCCTCACGCCCTCACACAATGCCAGATGTCGTGATTCCACTATTGGTTCCCTTGGAGGCGGCGACCGGACCTTTACAAACAAGATTGGGGCAATCTCCACAACTTAATCGGAGGCTCCAAACAACACCGTGAAGCTTCACCACAATGGACTATGGCTCCGTGGTGACATCAACCGTCTAGGGTGCTCAACACCCAAGAGTAACAAGATCCGCTAGGGATTCATGGTGGAATCAACTTTCTCTTGGTGGAAGTGTAGATCGGGGCCTTCTCAACCTGTCAGGACCCCGATTGCAAATCACATCGATCTAGCCGGTAACACCTCATATCACTTTGCGGCCTCACGCACGGTATCCCACGGGTGTCGCCTTACCATGGCCCGGGACCGTTTGCGCCTTTTGGCTCACGTATATGATAGTGTTGCTAGCATCCATATGACAGAGAACCCGGGCCGACATGGCTAGTCGTGAACCCAAAGCGGCACAGACCTATGGAGACAGGCATACATGAATCACATCAAACATGTCGGTCATCAACGAGTGATTCCGGGCTGTAGCACTGGGCTAACAGGACTCCGGGGAACCCCAGGCTGTAGCAGGCTAGGCAGGACTCCGGAAGTCACCGTGTGACATTTCCCCGAAGGGACAGACATAGGGACGAAGTGAAACACATGCCAGCCAGTTAAGTGTCCTGAACAGTAGTGCTGGGCTAGCAGGACTCCGGTAAACTGGGCTATAGCGGACTACTATGGCTCGAGGAACACTAGACTACATTTCCCCATAAGAAAGGCTGCCAAGGATAAACAACTAGATTGTCGGATCCCACTCATACCAAGCATTTCAATCATACACACAATATGCCCGATATGAGTACATACAACATGGCATCACAACAAAACTCTACAACTCAAGTACTTTATTTAAAGGCTCCAGAGAGCCATACATAACATGTTCATACAGATAGGGGTCACATGACCCGACACTCAAGTCATACAAACATACAAGCACATGCGGAAGCAACTAGTCTGAGTACAGACTCTAGAAAGAAAGAAGGCTTCTCGAAGCATGTCTATCTACATAGGGCCCTCCATGGCTAGGATCACCACCTGGGTGGCTAGTCACTCGTCGACGTCAAGGTCTACATAAAACCCATCGGAGGGGGCAGTGTTGTCGTATGAAAACAATAAATAAGCAAACATGAGTGCAAAGGTACTCATCAAGTCTTACATCAGAACCTACTATACATGCTTATTCTCAAGAAGGCGGTGGGGTTGATGCAGCAAGCCAGCTTTAACTCTTGGCTAAGCTATCCTACGAAACTCCACCAGTAAAATAGTTTTCGCACACGAGTCCACTACTCACCAACACAATACTCCACCGGGGATCCTCCCTCGTCATCCTACGAGAGGGCCATCCTCAGTACTCACACTTATCTTGAGTCTTTTAGTAGTATCGATTAACTTGTCTATGAACTGTATAGGCAACCAAGTAGTCCTTTACCGCGGACGCGGCTATTTGAATAGTTTATACCCTGCAGGGGTGTACTTTGTCATACACGCTTTCACCACTTACCGCCGTTTACACGACATGTACTCGGCAACCTTCAAGCGGAAGCCCAGCGAGGGTGTCGGCCACGGCCTACCAAAACACTTAAGTCTCTAGTCCAGGTTTATCGCCTATCCAGGTTCCATCCGCAGGGAGTCCGGCCGAGGTTTCCACATACGGCCCCGAACGATGTGAACAGGGTTCCCGAGACACCAAACGGGTGACTCGGTACACCATGCCACGGTGTATCTACCGCAACATAGCCCACCCCTAGGGTCAGCGCTACGCACGGCCGCCAACACATAACCTACAAACACCAGAAACTAATTGCAACTCCTGGACAGAGTACTAGGGTGATTAAGAAGCCGAGAGGGTCCATTGGTTTCGGGCACAATGTACGGTAGTAACTGCATCTTAAATCACAGATACAGATCTCAGTTCTTATGGACGGCCTCAATGAAACAACCCACCATGTACTCCTACATGGCCTCTCATCGATACCCTTACTAAAACATGTTCAATACATCCCTCATATTACCGACATAAGCATTTCACTCTAGCTCATCACCCAGATGAACCAGACCTGACTCAACTCTAAGCATAGCAGGCATAGCAAGGTAGGAATCACATACATGGCTCAATCAACTCCTGCACATGCTAGTGGGTTTCATCTAGTTACTTTGGCAATGACAGGTCATGCAGAGGATAAGGGTTCAACTACCGTAGCACACAGCAGTTTGAATCTCGATGTCTTAATGCAGTAAACAAGAGCAGGAGTGAGAACATGGGTTGTATCGGAATGATCAATGGTTGCTTTCCTGATGGAGTGGTAACAGGATACTGCCCTTCAGTTGGATACTCATGAATATCCTCGGAGGCAGAACCTACCACGAAGAACACATCGGAACACAATCAACACATGATGATATGCAACAATATGATGCATGCTATGACATGGCAATATGATTGTGTCTTGGCCTAATGCAAGCTAAAATAGGAAGGGATGAACCCATTTGAATCAAAGATTCAAATATTAGCTCATTAAACATGGCATTTATAGTGCATTTCCTTATTCTGCTTTAAACAGCAAGGTAAACTTGTTTTGTCATGCATGAAACCATTACAGATGGATAGATTGAATTTTTCTGATAATTTTTCATATATAATTTATCTCATTTGGAGCTATGGTTGAATTTCTATGAATTTTTGAAGTTTGAACTATTTTCTGGAATTTCCTGAATAAGAATAATTCCAGAAAATCAATTACTGTGTGAGCAACGCGTCAGGGTGACGTCAGGAGGTCAAAGGCGCCAGTCCAGGTCAAACTTGACTGGTGGGGTCCACTGGTCAGTGTCTCTGTGCACTAACTACGTTTAGTTAGCCTAATTGACTGGCAGGGCCCACTAGTCAGTGACTATACTAATTAACTAACCTATTTAGTTAGCACTAACAGAGTAATTAGTCGGGCGGGGCCTGCATGTCGGTGAGAGAGAGGGGGGAGGTCATCCCACGTCAGAAGGTCAACCTCGCCGGTCAGTGGGTCAAAACCTGCCGGCGAGGCCAGACGCGGTGGCGCGCTGCGGAAATTGCCCACATGGCACCAATTGATGCGCGGAGAGCAGCTACGGGTAGCTGGGAATGAACCGCGGCGTTTGGTGGTGGTGGTTGGGCTCGGGGTGGCCGGAAACGTCGTTGGCGACGAGCCTTGCGGTCGCCGGAGTCGGGCGAAAGTGAGCCCGAGGCTACGGGGCACGGCGAGGCATGTGGTGAGGTGCGTTGTGCCCCTAGGGATGCAGTGAAGTAGTTAGACTAGGTGGCGTGGCCGGTGTTTGGCCGGAGACACGTCGGCGACGAGCTCCACGGCGGCGCGTGCGGGTGAGCTTCGTGTGCTCGTTGTGGTGCACGAGAAGAAGAACGGGGAGGATGGGGAGGTGCAGCAGCTCACGGCGATCACGTAGAGGCAGACGGCGCGGTCGGGGACGAGTCGATGTGGCGGCGATGTCGAAAGGGATCTCCGGCGATGCTCGGTGAAGATGAGGTCGAAGAAGACGTTGCAGAGCGTGTGAGCGCTCGGGGCTCAACTGCTCGACGGAGTCGACGATGGCGGAGAGGATGGACACGGTTGTGCAACACGGGGACGACGGTGGACGCGGTTTCACGGTGGCGCGAGCACGGCAGCGTCGGCCATGGCGGAGGAAGAGTGATGGAGAGGGACCAGGGGGAAAAAGTGTGGTGTCTGCGAGGTCGGGGGATGCAAGGGAGTTCGTCCCACATCGACAGGTCGACGAGGGGAGCGGCGAGGCGGCGGCAGCTGCGTGGCGCGCATGCGGTGCTCGCCGTCGAGCACCTGCCTGCTTGGCCAAGCCAAGCTGCTCGCTGGCGGGGTGGCTGGGCTGGGCCGGCAGGTGGGCCTGGTAGGTGGCGGCAGGTAAGTTTTTCTATTTTTTTTGTTTTCTTTTCTATTTTTTCTGTAGCTTTAGGGCTTTATTTAAAATACCTAGGCACTTTCTAAAATCCTGAAAATAATTGTGGGCTCTGTTGGGATTATTCCTAACAGCCCTGACTTAATTCCAGAATTATTTGAACATTTAAAATATTTATTAGCATTTAAATGTCCAAAGGCAACATACATATGATTTAATCCAGTGAACTTTTGTTGACCTAGAAAATTGTGCACCTATTTTGCCAGAGGTTCTAACCCAAGGCAAAGAGGGTCAACATTTTAGAAGGGCATTTCAGATTCATTGAAATTATTTTTAGTAAACCCTAGTTGATTTCAAGAGGGGTGCTGGGGGTTCTTCCTTCCCCATTTCAAGTTTCTGATGAAAAATAAACATGATGCACACTCTAATGAATGGACTAGCTAGGGTGTGACAACTCACCCCCACTCAAAAGAATCCTGTCCCGAGATTTAGGATCCTCTGGGAAGAAGGTGGGGTACTCGAGTCGAAGACGATCCTCCCTTTCCCAAGTGGCTTCTTCCTCGGAATGATGTGACCATTGAACCTTGAGAAACTTGATATTATGACGTCGAGTGGTACGCTCGGCTTGATCAAGGATACGAATGGGATATTCCCGATAAGAGAGGTTATCTTGTAGATCAAGCGTTTCGTGGTCCACTCCACGGATAGGATCCGCGAAGCAACGCCTGAGTTGTGAAGCGTGGAAGACATCGTGAACTCTGGAAAGATGCGGAGGTAGTTCCAATTGGTAGGCAACTTCTCCTCGTTTAGCAAGAATGCGAAAGGGTCCAATGTAACGAGGAGCCAATTTGCCTTTGATACCGAAACGATGGGTTCCCTTTAACGGGGTAACCCTAAGGTAAGCCTTCTCGTTGACTTCATAAGTCATAGGCTTATGTTTACGATCATATTGACTCTTTTGACAAGATTGGGCTGTTTTCAATTTCTCATGAATAATGCGAACCTGCTCTTCTGCTTCCTGAATCATATCCGGGCCAAAGAGTTGTCTTTCCCCGGTTTCTGACCAGTTAAGAGGCGTTCGGCATTTTCTTCCATAAAGAACTTCGAAAGGAGCTTTGCCCAAGCTATCTTGATAACTATTGTTATAAGCAAACTCCACGAATGGAAGGCATTTCTCCCAACTCATTCCGAACGAGATAACAGAAGCTCGGAGCATATCTTCCAAAATTTGATTGACTCGCTCTACTTGACCACTTGATTGGGGATGGAAGGCGGTACTAAAGGAGAGACGAGTTCCCATAGCATTTTGGAAACTTTCCCAAAATCGAGAGGTGAAGAGACTCCCACGGTCTGAGTTAATTTCCAATGGAACACCATGAAGAGACACTATTTAGGAGATGTATAACTCAGCTAGCTGGCTAGCGGTGATACTCTCACGAACAGGTAGAAAGTGGGCTACTTTGGAAAGTCGGTCCATCACAACGAAGATGGCATTATTCCCTCTCTTGGTCCTGGGAAACCCAGTGATGAAATCCATACTGATTTTATCCCATTTCCATTCAGGAATAGCCAAAGGTTGAAGGGTGCCAGCAGGCCGTTGATGCCCTGCTTTGACACGACGACAAATGTCGCAATTAGCAATGTATTGAGCGATTTCTCTGTTCATCCTAGTCCACCAAAACGTCTGGCGTAGGTCTTGATACATTTTGGTACTACCGGGATGAATGGTGAGAGGGGATTCATGAGCTTCCTTAAGGATCAGTCGCCTCAGGTTTTGCGCCTTTGGAACCACTAGGCGATTCCCAAAGTATACGACACCTTGATCATCAATGGAGAAACAATTCGCGACTCCTTTCTTAATGTTTCTCTTAATACGGGATATTCCCGGATCTACCTTCTGTGCCTTGATGATCTGATCCGTAAGGGTAGGTTCCGCCACCAGGGTGGATAGGAATCCTCGAGGAACAATGTGAAGGTTTAGCTTACGAAATTCCTCATGGAGAAGTGGTTGACTTTGTTGTAACATCAGGTTGTTACAATAGGACTTACGGCTTAGCGCATCAGCCATGACATTGGCTTTCCCCGGGGTGTAAGTTATTCCTAAGTCGTAGTCCGAGATCAACTCGACCCAACGTCGTTGCCTGAGATTCAAATCTGGTTGGGTGAAGATATATTTCAAACTTTGGTGATCGGTGAAGATCTCGCAACGATTACCGAGAAGGTAATGTCGCCAGGTTTTAAGTGCATGGACTACAGCTTCAAGCTCTAGATCATGTGTAGGATAATTTTCCTCATGTGGGTGTAATTGCCGTGAAGCATAGGCAATTACCTGACGATCTTTCATGAGTATGCAACCTAGTCCTTGTCGCGAGGCGTCGCAATAGATAATAAAGTCCTTGAAGAAGTCTGGTGGTACCAGTACGGGGGCAGATGTCAGGCGTCTTTTCAGTTCTTGAAAACTGATCTCGCACTGTGGAGTCCACTCGAACTTTTTATCTTTCTTGAGGAGTTCAGTTAGAGGTTTAGCAACCTTGGAAAAAAAATTGACGAAGCGGCGGCAATAGCTCGCTAAGCCAAGGAAGCTCCGAACTTGCTTGACCGTCTCAAGTGGAGTCCAATCAAGGACGGCTTGAACTCGCTCAGGATTGACAGCAATACCCTTACCAGAGATTACATGGCCTAGATAGGTCACTTCTGGCAACCAAAATTCACACTTGGAGAATTTGGCATAAAGGCGATGCTCTCGAAGTTTCATCAATACCAGCCTTAGATGTATGGCATGTTCCTCTTCATTCTTGGAGTAGATGAGTATGTCATCGAGGTATACTACGACGAATTTATCCAAGTACTCCATGAAGACCGAGTTCATTAACCGAGAGAAGGTAGCCGGGGCATTGGTTAAACCGAAGGACATGACGGTGTACTCGTATTGGCCATAACGAGTAACAAAGGCCGTTTTGGGAATGTCCCCGTTTCTGATTTTGATTTGATGGTAACCCAACCTCAAATCCATCTTGGAGAAGACTGAGGATCCAGCGAGCTGATCATACAGATCGTTGATCCTGGGAAGCGGATATTTGTTCTTAATAGTGACCAAGTTGACAGGTCGGTAATCCACAACCATTCGATCCGTTCCATCCTTCTTCTTAACGAAGAGGACGGGGCAAGCCCAAGGAGAGGAACTAGGACGGATGAAACCCTTGTTCAAGGACTCATCGAGTTGGTTCTTAAGCTCGGCTAGTTCTAGGGGTGCCATCTTGTAAGGTCTTCTAGAAATTGGAACGGTTCCTGGAACAAGGTCTATCACAAACTCGACATCCCTGTCAGGTGGAACACCTGGCAGTTCTTCTGGAAAGACATCCGGAAAGTCTCGGACTACCGGAACATCTTCAAGGTCTGGAAGGGGGTTGGCATTTAGGGAGTAAAGTTGGCGCTTGGCCACTCGAGTTAAGACATTAACTGTCTTGCCCGAGGGGTGGGTAAGTTGAACGGTTCTAGTGGCACAATCGATCTTAGCATAATGAGCTGACATCCAGTCCATACCCAAGATGATATTTATGTCGGAGGACTTGAGAGCTATTAAAGATGCAAGGAAGACAAGTCTATCGACAAGAATTTCGTTCCCATGGCTTACTCTAGAAGTTTGCCATTTGGAACCCGGAGTTTGAATTACCATGGAAGTGGGCATGTCGCAGAATGTCGTGTTATGCAATCGAGCATAGTTCTCGGATATGAATGAATGAGATGCTCCAGTATCGAAAAGAACAGATGCCGGATGGCAGTTAACAAGGAGCGTACCAAGGACGACGTTAGGATCCTCATGAGCCTCCTCAGCTGAAACATAATTGACATGGCCACGTGCAGTGGTGGCCGGCTTGGCGTAGAAAGTCTTCCCCGTTGGCTTACCACGGCCAACGGACTTTCCAGTTTGATTGGGGTTGTTGTTCTGGGGACACTCTCGGCTATAGTGACCCGGCTCTCCACACTTGAAACATGTCACCACATTGGGGCATGGAGCAGCATTAGCAGCGGGGCTACCATAGGGCTTGGGCGGTGCAAATTGTTGGTTGGGACGAGGCGCCTCAAAGGATGGCCTTGGAATGAACCTGGGTGGCAGTGCCGTGCTTGGAATCCACACCCGGCGCTTCTAAGCCCTAGAGCCGGATGAAGAGCCAAAATCACGGGAGTGCTTGCGTGAAGCATCATAATCAGTCTGGCCTGTCTCAGCACTAATGGCTTTATTGAGCAACTTCTGAAAGGATGTGCACTCGTGCAGACAAAGATCGCGGCGAAGCTCAGGGCTAAGTCCCTTGCGGAACCTTGCCTGCTTCTTAGCGTCAGTAGATACCTCTTCAGGAGCATAACGTGGCAGATTCCCAAATTCACGACTGTAAGCATCCACAGTCAGTCTTCCTTGGGTGAAGTTGCAGAACTCCTCCCTCTTGCGATCCATGAGACCTTCCGGAATGTGATGCTCACGGAAAGCCTCACTGAATTCAGCCCAAGTAGTGATTTGACCGACCGGGCACATAGCTTCGAAGTTTTCCCACCAAAGGCTAGCAGGGCCTTCGAGGTGATAGGCAGCATAAGTAACCTTGTCGGCTTCGGCTACGTTGGCATAACGTAGCTTGTGGGTGATGCTGCGAAGCCAGTCATCCACGTCGAGGGGCTCGACGGAATGGTTGAACTTTGGTGGGTACAGCTTGATAAAGTCATTGATTGACACCAAGTCATTTCGCGGTGGTGTGCATTGTTCTTCTCAATCCGCTCCAGCAGGCAGTTAGTCTCACGCTTGTTTCTTTACGCCTCTAGCATCACTTCGGCCAGAGAAGGTGGGTGAGGCAGATTTTCACCTCTAGCTGCACTGGCTTCCCCCTGCTCCGGGACAGCAGGGTTGCCGTGGGTGTTGACCATCCTAGGAGAAAACAAGACAACGGTTTAGACAAGGATGCCTCAAACTTAGCAAGGAAGTGCAGAATGTAATGGATAACACAGAATGCAGAGATGTTCAGCCGTATGTCATGGTAATATAAAACTGCCATATATATACCAACGATCATACACATCATACATAGTTTAGTACAAGCCTAGGCTACATTACAACTATGATGAAAGACGTTACATCTCATCGGAGGCATTCCAAGCTCCTATACATTATTTGTCTACACCTCTGGAATCGATTACACGCCAAGTCATATTCCACAAGTCACGCAGGACAGTGGAGATACAACTACTACAATACTAGTGGTATTACTACTAACTCAGACAGCTCCGTAGTAGTCCTCATAGAAGTCACCCCCATAGCCTGGAAGTTCAACGTGACCATCCGGAAACAGACGGTCCTGAGGAGCCTGTGGACCATAGGGGCTAGGATGAGGTCTTGGACCAAGAAACGGTGGCCTGCGAGGACCACGGGGTGGGGTGATGCCTCCCACATCACGCCAATCCACCATGTCTGGCAGAGCTGATCTCACAAGATACAGATCCCTTGTATCCATACATCCAGCTTGCACCGCAGGTGCAAACCGAGTCAATGTGGCCCAATGATCAGCACGGGTATTGAAAAGCTCCAACCTCAAGGCCCGATTCTCTCGGTCCTTATCTTCGAGCATCTCGGCAGTGGTACGAGTTAATGAGTCCTCCTGAGTGGATTCAGCATAGATGGCCTGAAGATACCCTTGCGCGCCCGGAAGTGAAGCTGGCATGTAACGGAAGTCGGTGTTCCGAAGCAGGCCAGTCCAGACTCGCATGATGGTCACCATGGAATAGGCAGCATCCTGCACGGCCATCTCAACGGTAACCCCGAGTCCATAGGAACAGTGAAGGGGCTCGGTACATCCAGGATAAGAAGGAAATATCCTGACGGTGCAGAAATACTGGCTTTGGTTAAAGTCGCGGAACTGCTCTTCGACAGTGTATTCGGGATACCAACGGTAACCTGTCTCGATCATGACCCAGACTAACATAGCAGTATGACCGGGCACGTCGAGGCACCTGGTCAGGCGAACCACTTGGTTTTGAGGACAGTTGGCCATCTGAAAGCACAACCACAATGCAAAGACATTAGAATTTCTAGGGAAAATTGGACAGCATAACAGCTGTAAATGCTTAGAAAAAGATTTGAGACATCCACAACAGTTCACAATACCACTCAACAACATCATATCAAGGTTCTGATTCAATTTGCAACATACTAAGAATAGTAGAAACTGAACTGGGACTTGTAACAACAATCCTATAAGCTACTACGGATTAGTAACACGTGAACCTGATAGAGGAAGAGAGCCTAGTCCTTAACCCACGTTGAATGAGGAGAGAATGACTCAGATCAGAGGGATAGGTAAAGGAGTAAAAGAACCTTATGTTCCCTCCCACAATCAATTCCCCTACATATAACTAGAGCATTTCTAGACTCGACATCGACCAGTTTGGCTCAACGAACCTACAGGCAGTCCGGCTCTGATACCAACGCTGTCAGGACCCCGATTCCAAGTCACATCGATCTAGCCGGTAACACCTCATATCACTTTGCGGCCTCACGCAGGGTATCCCACGGGTGTTGCCTTACCATGGCCCGGGACCGTTTGCGCCTTTTGGCTCACATATATGATAGTGTCGCTAGCATCCATATGACAGAGAACCCGGGCCGACATGGCTAGTCGTGAACCCAAAGCCGCACAGACCTATGGAGACAGGCATACATGAATCACATCGAATATGTCGGTCATCAACGAGTGATTCCGGGCTGTAGCACTGGGCTAACAGGACTCCGGGGAACCCCGGGCTGTAGCAGGCTAGGCAGGACTCCGGAAGTCACCATGTGACATTTCCTCGAAGGGACAGACATAGGGACGAAGTGAAACACACGCCGGCCAGTCAAGTGTCCTGAACAGTAGTGCTGGGCCAGCAGACTCCGGTGAACCGGGCTGTAGCGGACTACTATGGCTCGAGGAACACTAGACTACATTTCCCCATAAGAAAGGCTGCCAAGGATAAACAACTAGATTGTCGGATCCCACTCATACCAAGCATTTCAATCATACACACAATATGCCCGATATGAGTACATACAACATGGCATCACAACAAAACTCTACAACTCAAGTACTTTATTTAAAGGCTCCAGAGAGCCATACATAACATGTTCATACAGATAGGGGTCACATGACCTGACACTCAAGTCATACAAACATACAAGCACATGCGGAAGCAACTAGTCTGAGTACAGACTCTAGAAAGAAAGAAGGCTTCTCGAAGCATGTCTATCTACATAGGGCCCTCCATGGCTAGGATCACCACCTGGGTGGCTAGTCACTCGTCGACGTCAAGGTCTACATAAAACCCATCGGAGGGGGCAGTGTTGTCGTCTGAAAACAATAAATAAGCAAACATGAGTACAAAGGTACTCAGCAAGTCTTACATCAGAACCTACTATACATGCTTATTCTCAAGAAGGCGGTGGGGTTGATGCAGCAAGCCAGCTTTGACTCTTGGCTAAGCTATCCTACGGAACTCCACCAGTAAAATAATTTTCGCACACGAGTCCACTACTCACCAACACAATACTCCACCTGGGATCCTCCCTCGTCATCCTACGAGAGGGCCATCCTCGATACTCACACTTATCTTGAGTCTTTTAGTAGTATTGATTAACTTGTCTATGAACTGTATAGGCAACCAAGTAGTCCTTTACCGCGGACGCGGCTATTCGAATAGTTTATACCCTGCAGGCGTGTACTTCGTCATACACGCTTTCACCACTTACCACCATTTACACGACATGTCCTCGGCAACCTTCAAGCGGAAGCCCAGCGAGGGTGTCGGCCACGGCCTACCTAAACACTTAAGTCTCTAGTCCAGGTTTATCGCCTATCCAGGTTCCATCCGCAGGGAGTCCGGCCGAGGTTTCCACATACGGCCCCGAACGATGTGAACAGGGTTCCCGAGACACCAAACGGGTGACTCGGTACACCATGCCACGGTGTATCTACCGCAACATAGCCCACCCCTAGGGTCAGCACTACGCACAGCCGCCAACACATAACCTACAAACACCAGAAACTAATTGCAACTCCTGGACAGAGTACTAGGGCGATTAAGAAGCCGAGAGGGTCCATTGGTTTCGGGCCCAATGTACGGTAGTAACTGCATCTTAAATCACACATACAGATCTCAGTTCTTATGGACGGCCTCAATGAAACAACCCACCATGTACTCCTAAATGGCCTCTCATCGATACCCTTACCAAAACATGTTCAATACATCCCTCATATTATCGACATATGCATTTCACTCTAGCTCATCACCCAGATGAACCAGACCTGACTCAACTCTAAGCATAGCAGGCATACCAAGGTAGGAATCACATACATGGCTCAATCAACTCCTACACATGCTAGTGGGTTTCATCTAGTTACTGTGGCAATGACAGGTCATGCAGAGGATAAGGGTTCAACTACCGTAGCACACAGCAGTTTGAATCGCGATGTCTTAATGCAGTAAACAAGAGCAGGAGCGAGAACATGGGTTGTATCGGAATGATCAATGGTTGCTTGCCTGATGGAGTGGTAACGGGATACCGCCCTTCAGTTGGATACTCGTGAATATCCTCGGAGGCAGAACCTACCACGAAGAACACATCGGAACACAATCAACACATGACGATATGCAACAATATGATGCATGCTATGACATGGCAATATGATTGTGTCTTGGCCTAATGCAAGCTAAAATAGGAAGGGATGAACCCATTTGAATCAAAGATTCAAATATTAGCTCATTAAACATGGCATTTATAGTGCATTTCCTTATTCTGCTTTAAACAGCAAGGTAAACTTGTTTTGTCATGCATGAAACCATTACAGATGGATAGATTGATTTTTTCTGATAATTTTTCATATATAATTTATCTCATTTGGATCTATGGTTGAATTTCTATGAATTTTTGAAGTTTGAACTATTTTCTGGAATTTCCTGAATAAGAATAAATCCAGAAAATCAATTACTGCGTCAGCAACGCGTCAGGGTGACGTCAGCAGGTCAAAGGCGCCAGTCCAGGTCAAACCTGACTGGTGGGGTCCACTGGTCATTGTCTCTGTGCACTAACTACGTTTAGGTAGCCTAATTGACTGGCAGGGCCCACTAGTCAGTGACTATACTAATTAACTAACCTATTTAGTTAGCGCTAACAGAGTAATTAGTCGGGCGGGGCCCGCATGTCGGTGAGAGAGAGGGGGAGGTCAACCCACGTCAGCAGGTCAACCTCGCCGGTCAGCGGGTCAAAACCTGCCGACGTTTAGCCGCCGGCGAGGCCAGACGCGGTGGCGCGCTGCGGAAATCGCCCACAGGGCACCAATTGATAGCTAGGAACACGGGTAGCTAGGAACGAACTGCGGCGTTTGGTGGTGGTGGTTGGGCTCGGGGTGGCCGGAAACGTCACCGGCGACGAGCCTTGCGGTCGCCGGAGTCGGGCGAAAGTGAGCCCGAGGCTACGGGGCACGGCGAGGCGTGTGGTGAGGTGCGTTGTGCCCCTAGGGATGCAGTGAAGTAGTTATACTAGGTGGCGTGGCCGGTGTTTGGCTGGAGACACGTCGGCGACGAGCTCCACGGCGACGCGTGCGGGTGAGCTTCGTGTGCTCGTTGTCGTGCACGAGAAGAAGAACGGGGAGGATGGGGAGGTGCAGCAGCTCACGACGATCATGTAGAGGCAGACGGCGCGGTCGGGGATGAGTCGACGCGGCGGCGACGTCGAAAGGGATCTCCGGTGATGCTGGGTGAAGATGAGGTCGAAGAAGACGTTGCAGATTGTGTGAGCGCTCGGGGCTCAACTGCTCGACGGAGTCGACGATGGCGGAGAGGATGGACACGGTGGTGCAACACGGGGACGACGGTGGACGCGGTTTCACGGTGGCGCGAGCACGGCAGCGTCGGCCATGGCGGAGGAAGAGCGATGGGGAGGGACCAGGGGGAAAGTGCGGTGTCTGCAAGGTCGGGGGATGCAAGGGAGTTCATCCCACGTCGACAGGTCGACGAGGGGAGCGGCGAGGCGGCGGCAGCTGCGTGGCGCGCATGCGGTGCTCGCCGTCGAGCACCTGCCTGCTTGGCCAAGCCAAGCTGCTCGCTGGCGGGGTGGCTGGGCGGGGCCGGCAGGTGGGCCTGGTAGGTGGTGCCAGGTAAGTTTTTCTGTTTTTTTGTTTTCTTTTCTATTTTTTTCTGTAGCTTTAGGGCTTTATTTAAAATACCTAGGCACTTTCTAAAATCCTGAAAATAATTGTGGGCTCTGTTGGGATTATTCCTAACAGCCCTGACTTAATTCCAGAATTATTTGAACATTTAAAATATTTATTAGCATTTAACTGTCCAAAGGCAACATACATATGATTTAATCCAGTGACCTTTTGTTGAACTAGAAAATTGTGCACCTATTTTGCCAGAGGTTCTAACCCAAGGCAAAGAGGGTGAACATTTTAGAAGGGCATTTCAGGTTCATTGAAATTATTTTTAGTAAACCCTAGTTGATTTCAAGAGGGGTGCTGGGGGTTCTGCCTTCCCCATTTCAAGTTTCTGATGAAAAATAAACATGATGCACACTCTAATGCATGGACTAGCTAGGGTGTGACACAACCACTCCCGAGCAAATCAACAAGTAAGATTGGCTAGGGAGAGAGATCGGGTGAAAATGGAGCTTGGAGCATTAATGGAGCTTATGGGGAAGAGGTAAGTCAACAAGGAAGAAGGGGACCCCCTTTTATACTAGAGGACCCCATCCAACTGTTACCCCCAAAACAGCCCCGTAGTGGGAGGTACTACCGCAGGGGGCAGCGGTACTACCGCTGGACCGAGCGGTACTATCGCTCCCCCTTGCGGTACTACCGCCCAGCCTAGGAGGGCTTGAAGATAGAGGAGGGACCGTGCCCAGCACGGTACTGCCGCGGTGGTAGGGCGGTACTACCGCTCTCAGGCGGTACTACCGCACCTACTACCTCTGCAAGTGCCGCTCAACCCGACACAAGATGCGACCCCTCGAGTCGAGGCGGTAGTGGCCCGGTACCGCCGCGGTACTGCTGCTGAGGACCCTCAAGCGGTAGTACCATTGGGCACCGTGGTACTACCGCTAGGGCCAAAGACTTCCCATTCAGCAGGGAATCAAACCTCCAACGACGCGGGAACGCCTAGAGGGTGTGAAACGGAAGTGTACGTGATGATTCCACCCAAGCCTTACCAAAGCGGACCTCCTCTTGATAGTACGGTGACTCCTACGAAACTAGTCCACCAAACAAGAAACGAAAGAGCTACACCGTCTTGAAAAACACTTCGAGGGGAAAGAAATCGTCTCGTGCCAAAGGATGAATCTCTGATATGCTCAAAGCACACGGTTAGTCCGCAAACATATTGTCATCAATCACCAAAACTACATCGAGAGAGATATGCCTTAGCACCCGCCCCCTTCCCCCCTCGAACCCTAGCTCGCGGCCGCCACCGGCGCCGCCGCCAACCCCTGCTGGTCTGCCCGTTCCTCCTAGCTTAGATAATGAAGTTCAGGTTACCCAGCGATTCCCATACCATCGCCCCACTCCCCTGAGTTTTTAGATGAGGCATGCGGTGTCCCTCCCTGCCAGATCCACATTGCCTGCTCCAGAATATTGCAGCCTAAGCTCGACCACATATCCCGGGGAGCCCGATGAGTGTTCGGCCAAGAAGAGGTTTATCATGGCATCTCCGGTGGACGTTGGCGAGGTGGCCGCCGTTTGCCCCGACCTGTCGATCCCGGAGCAACATGTCACCGTGAAAGCCGATGAAGACATTGACTACGTTGCCATGCCGAAGGCTTCATCTCAGCGGGCTAGCGTATTATTGTATCTCGGGAAAGCTGGCTATGACATCAAGCTCATCCACACCGACGGCTTCAGGCGGGCCATGTCACAGGTTAAGTAGTCCATGCCCAACCCCTTTGGTTCAACCGCCGTCGATCTCTTCGATGGCCCTGCCGCTGATCTCCTCCGCCAAGCGGTCAAGGATTTGCAATCTTTATATGCCATCGATCCCATTTTGTCACTTCTGAAGGACACGTTCTACGGCGGCGGCTTGGGATCCTCAATTGCCAAGTTAGATCTCATAACTGAGGAAAATACTTACCTTTGTTGTGCTGCATCATCATCTCCTCTTTAGGGAAATACCAACGTGGATCACAAGTAGCACATATCTTCTCATATATAAGGCCATTTGCGCTACAAAATATAAGGATAGGACTTTCGGGATGAAGCGTTGCTGTCTCGAGGCGGAACTTGAGCAGGAGCACTATTGCTCTCCGATGGAGAGATTCCACTAGGGATACTTCCCTCCTGGAGAGGAAATCAAAGCCATCATCATCACCAACAACCCTCTCATCATGGGAGGACCAATCTTCACCAACATCAACAACACCATGTCATCTCAAAACCCTAGTTCATCTCCTTTTTCAATCTTTGTATCAAATCCTTAGATTGGTACCTGCGGGTGAGTAGTAGTGTTGATTACATCTTGTAGTTGATGCTAGTTGGTTTATTTGGTGGAATATATCATATGTTCAGTCAAGGTTGTCAGAATCGCGATTTCGAATCAGATCGGAGCTCTGATGGTAGAATCGTAAATCGTAGAGTCTTCACTACCAGGATCATAGAAACATAGATTTTATGAACTAAAATCGTAGAATCAGATGCGTAAGTTTGGATCGTAAAGTCGTAGAATCGTATAATAGAATCATGATTCTAACAACCTTGTGTTAAGATCTATTATGCTATTCAATACCCCTTTGATCTTGAGCATGAACATGTTTTGTGAGTAGTTACTTTTGTTCTTGAGGACATGGGAGAAGTCTTGTCATAAGTAATCATGTGAATTTGGTATTCATCCGATATTTTGATGATATATATGTTTTTGATTCCCTTAGTGGTGTTATGTGAACGTCGACTACATGTCACTTAACCATCTTTGGGCCTAAGGGAATGCATTATGGAGTAGTTATTATATGATGGGTTGCTGGAGTGACAGAAGCTTAAACCCTAGTTTATGCGCTATTCCATAAGGAGCTGATTTGGATCCATGTGTTTAATGCTATGGTTAGATTTTGTCTTAATTCTTGTTTCATAGTTGTGGATTCTTGTGAGAGTGGTTAATTATAAGTGGTAGCCTTGGTCAAGGAAGCACCGGTCCACCCATAAGTCAAATAATCAAAGTAGTGAACGTGAATCAAACAAACATGATGAAAGTGACTAGACAAGATTCCCGTGTCTCCTCAAGAATGCTTTGCTTATTATAAGAGACTGTTCCGGCCTATCCTTTGCTACAAAAAGGATTGGGCTGCCTTGCTGCACTTTTGTTACTGTTACTATTACTTGCTCATTACAAATTACTTTGCTATCAAACTATTTGTTACCGACAATTTCCTTCTGCTCCTCGTTGGGTTCGATACTCTTTCTTATTGAAAGGAGTAAGATAGATCCCCTATACTTGTGGGCCATTAAGCAACAATACTAATCACACGAACGGAGCAACGACGCATGGACGACTTCTATCGAGGAGGAGGAAGACGTGAAGGCGGAGGAGAGCTCAATTCCAACATCCACCCCTAGGGTAAGATCCACTACCGCAAAAAGTTGGGTGTCGTCACCGACACACCCACATGCCTTCCTATGACACACTCCGATGTTAATCCTATGTTAGGTCGATTGCTAGCTACTGGATTTGCCGCACTCACTATGATGTTGCCATCTTCCTCAATTCAAGGCCTGAGAGGTGAGACACAATCAACTCCTCACATCCATTTTTTGCCTTTTGCCATATGAATTATTGAATACTTTTAGGATTTGGGGCATTTGGTTGAGTATGATTTAGCTTCCAGTTGCAATGCTAGATTGAGGTATGATTTGTTGTACCCCTGTGAAACTTATCAATTTGAGGTTATTTTGATGTTTGATATGCTAATTAAATGTAGTCATGGAAAGGAATTGCACCAGACTTATTATGGACGCAAACAAATATGGTGATGGAAAGCTATTTTTGAGTTTGTGATCAGAAGTTGACATTATTACCTATGCTTGTTGAGGTACATGGTCTATGTATGATAGGATTCTTCTTTGATCTTGCTACATCGATGTTGAGTACTATGTAGTAAGCGCTTGAACTACCTTAACTCTCTTAAAAAAATAAGTATGCACTATTTGATGTTTGTACTATATCACAGTTGATGGAGTTCGTAAATCCAATTCGTTTATTGTTGCATAGATCCAGCACTTTGCACCTAGAAAAGGGTTTGAACTTTGAACTAGAGAGTTATACCATTGGTTGTAATATGGATTATAATATATTGATGTTAAATAAAAAAATATGAATACACACAACTAGGATAACTTTGCCTAGGAAACTTCAGTTATTGATAACACGGTAAGAAATAAAAATATTTGGTGACATAATAGTAAGAAGTAACATGTCTGAAGAATTTTAGTGTTTGGCAAATTATATAATTACATTCTTGCACTTTATATTCTCTCATTGATATCGTGCTGCTGCAAGTAACTTGTCTCAAGGAGCATCAATTTTCCTTTCTACGATTATGTTGTCAAAAATAAAATAAACTTTGAATCTGAGTTTATGTCTACAGGATGGAAAACTGTCATGTTATGCCACTACATCAAAGCAAAACCAATGCTGATGATGACAAGATGAGTTTCTCCCTATTGTTTTTTCATCTCAGTCAGTCTCTCAGATCCATGGCAAGATTTCCTAGTAAATTCCTCCCGTGCCACGCCGCATCATATAGGATGTAGTAGTGCATCTTCCTTCCCCTCTTGATCTCTCTGAATGCGACTATATTTAGGTTTGACACGTGCCTTGGATTGAATAAGGCTTGATTTTTGTGCGTATTCAATGATGGTTGATGCAAGCCAATCCTTCTTATGTTAAATTGATTTAATTGAAGTTATGTGCTACTATATTTTTTATCAGTTTCCTTGTCTTCCTTCTTGGATAGATTTTTTACCTATTATGTGGTTCGTTATTGAAGATAACTTTGCCAAAGTCTCTTCATCTCAAAGTATAGATGTGTATCGCATTTATTTTATTACTTACCGAAAAAGGCTTTGGCCCCGCTTTATATAGAGAGCAACGACCAACAACAATCCGGTACAAATGCACGCCATCACAACACACGCACACACGCAAGGCATAATACATAGGCGCTGAGCACAGCAACACCACCCCAAGCACTACAAGAGCAGCCAGAGTCCTCGACCGTGAACACAACAGCTCCCCAAGTACTACAAGAGCAGCCAGGGTCCTCGACCGTGAACACAGCACCACCCCAAGCACTATAATTTCATTTATTTTATTACTTCCATGTAGAGGTTCAATCATGTCAATGGAACTGTTTCTTTTATTCAAGTTATCTCAATTGGGATACATAGGTATTACTCTAATTATTGTGATGTTAGTTGATTTTTTTGTCAAAGGAACTCTGGTGCATCCAAATTGCTAGATGGATTAACTTTATATCTTCTCTATTGAAACCAAGTGATGACCAATGGGGTTGTCAATGGCGCACCAATGCCGACGCGGGGCTAGGGCGGGTGGATGGAATAGACGACAGTGGATGGTATGAACTATCCCAGGCAGCAGACTAAGGCATAGCCTAGTGGTGGGAAGGGGCTGATGCCTTCCCACCCACCTAGGTTCAAGGCATGGTACTTGCAATTTGGGTTTGTTGCACCAATTATACTATAAGGGGTTCCCTTACAGTCTTTCTGTCAAAAAAACTATCCCAGGCACTTTAACTACCATTTCATTTCTGCATGCAAGTACTGGAGTACACCTACATTCAAACAGTAAATGCTCCGTACATAATGAAGAGAAATTGTTTTCTATGGGTAATGAAGAGAACAAGTTAACCTGCTTACTTGATTTGCTTCTCAGGTACCATTGCAAGCTGTCGGTGCAAAAAACAACCACGTTTGCTGCCCGAACTCGTGCACAGGCGTGCTGTCGATCATACATCAAGGACCAATGCATGACACAAAGATAAGAAAGAGAAACCGCTCTTCGTGATATCAAGGAGAGCATTAATAAGATCAAGTTGACAGAAGATCACCTCAGGAGAGCCTCCCTTGCCGGGCAGGAGATCCTGCCCAAGTCGAAGTACCACCTGAGGAACGAGACCAGTTCGCCTCGGCAAGGTTTCTGAGGCTGCCAAGATCATAACCCACCAGGCTCCTTGCCGGCTGGCCTTCACCACGACACCACCGCTCCACCTCATCATACCCAAGTCATTAATCAGTGAAGTGTCAAGCTATCAAGTAACTAGGTCGATCTTGTCAGGCACGTGGCAACATGGTGAGGAAGAGACTAGCTTTATTGACACTTGTTCAGATGGCGTGTCATGCTAATAAGGAGAAGATGGTTAAGCGGCGCGTTAGGCTTGCTGGGCTTCAACCTCGGCACGACACCTAGCAGTGCATTTAATGCACTTTGTCCTAATTGCTAGAGTCACGTATGATAGCACTGTTAGCTATCTAATCATACTAAAACGACTGTTTTGCCACTATGGTCGCCCTTAAGCTATAAAAGAAGGCCCGAGGCAACCTAGCAAAGGGTTCAAATTTTAGATCCCCCAACACTTGTACGCACAGGCTGCTCCCCACAAGGCAACCTTGCCGGGCTAGAGCATGTCGTGTCTTTGTGTTCCTCTAGATCAAGCCACCATAGCATGAGTAAATGTTTACGCTACAAAGCAGACCGAACATGGTTATGTCGGATTGAGGGCTCCGTAGACCCAAGAAGGTTCTAACTCTGGGGCATGTGCAAAGATCTCAACCTCTCAAGTCTTATGCTCGTTCCCCTACATCCTAGCCTCGTCGGGTGCATGCTCGATCAGGGAAGAAGATGAACACGATAGTTTACCCAGGTTCGGGCCAACTTGTGGTGTAAACCCTACTCCTATTTTGTTGTGGATTGGCCTCACGAGGGGCTGAGGATGAACAAGTATAGAGGATGAACAACCTCATGAGGGCTATGGTGGTGAGGGCGGAAGGGATCAGATCAAGGGTCCCTCTCTACGGCAGTGGCTAGCCTATATTTATAGTGGCCTCAGTCCTGTTCCCTCAAAACTCAGGCCGGAACAGATCCCACAAAGGCCAATTTGAGAGGGGACAAGAAGTACATCCAATCCTGACGAAAGGTGGTCTTCGCCTACAAAGCTTCGGGCCGTGACGCGGCGGTGGGCTCGGCGATGACATTCATCCTGCCGAGCTCATGGTCTTGGTCTTGTAGCACATGACTGGAAACCTTTGGGGGCTGCCTCGGAAACCCGCGCTCGTCCTTTCTACCTTAGCACCAAAAGGGAAACTGCCACCTCTGCGCCCGCTAGCGCCAACCTGGTCATGGTCGTCATGGCTCACGTCATCGTAGCCTCGTGAGGCTGGGTACCTTCATAGAAATCTCCGCTCCTCGGGAGGCCACCTAGCGAGGCCGTGATACGTCTCCAACGTATCTATATTTTTTGATTGCTCCATGCTATATTATCTACTGTTTTGGACATTATTGGGCTTTATTATCCACTTTTATATTATTTTTGCGACTAACCTATTAACCGGAGGCCCAGCCCAGAATTGATGTTTTTTGCCTGTTTTAGGGTTTCAAAGAAAAGGAATATCAAATGGAGTCCAAACTGAATGAAACCTTCAGGAACGTGATTTTCTCAACAAACAAGACCCGGGAGACTTGGACCCTACGTCAAGACACAAAAGAGGAGGCCACGAGGTAGGGGGCGCACCTACCCCCCAGGAGCTCACTCCACCCTCGTGGGCCCCCTGTTGCTCCACCGACGGACTCCTTCCTCCTATATATACCTGTTGGGGAACGTAGTAATTTCAAAAAAATTCCTACGCACACGCAAGATCATGGTGATGCACAGCAACGAGAGGGGAGAGTGTTGTCTACGTACCCTCGTAGACCGGAAGCGGAAGGGTTATAACAACATGGTTGATGTAGTCGTACGTCTTCACGGCCCGACCGATCAAGCACCGAAACTATGGCACCTCTGAGTTTTTGCACACGTTCAGCTCGATGACGATCCCCGGGCTTCGATCCAGCAAAGTGTCGGGGATGAGTTCCGTCAGCACGACGGCGTGGTGACGATCTTGATGTTCTACCATCGCAGGGCTTCGCCTAAGCACCGCTACAATATTATCGAGGATTATGGTGGAGGGGGGCACCGCACATGGCTAAGAGATCAATGATTAATTTTTGTGTTCATGGGGTGCCCCCCTGCCCCCGTATATAAAGGAGTGGAGGAGGGGGCCGGCCAAGGAGGGTGGCGCACCCAAGGGGGGGAGTCCAACTCCCACCGGGAGTAGGACTCCCCTTTTTCCTATTAGGAGTAGGAGAGGGAAGGAAGAGGAAGGAGGGAGGAAGGAAAGGGGGGGCTGGCCCCCCTCCCAATTTGGATTGGGCTTGGGGGGGCGCCCCCTCCCTTGCTCCTTTCCCCTCCTTTCCACTAAGGCCCAATAAGGCCCATATACCTCCTGAGGGGTTCCGATAACCTCCTGGTGATCCGGTATTGTCCCAATCTTACCCAGAACCTTTTCGGTGTCCAAATATAGTCGTCCAATATATCTATCTTTATGTCTCTACCATTTCGAGACTCCTCGTCAAGTCCGTGATCACATCCGGGACTCTGAACAACCTTCGATACATCAAAATATATAAATCATAATGAAATTGTCATCATAATGTTAAGCGTGCGGACCCTACGGGCTCGAGAACAATGTAGACATGACCAAGACACGTCTCTAGTCAATAACCAATAGCGGAACCTGGATGCTCATATTGGCTCCTACATATTCTACGAAGATCTTTATCGGTCAGACCGCATAACAACACACGTTGTTCCCTTTGTCATCGGTATGTTACTTGCCCGAGATTCGATTGTCGGTATCTCAATACCTAGTTCAATCTCGTTACCGGCAAGTCTCTTTACTCGTTCCGTAATACATCATCTTGCAACTAACTTATTAGTTGGATTGCTTGCAAGGCTTAAGTGATGTGTATTACCGAGAGGGCCTAGAGATACCTCTCCGACAATCGGAGCGACAAATCCTAATCTCGAAATATGCCAACCCAACATGTACCTTTGGAGACACCTGTAGAGCACCTTTATAATCACCCAGTTACGTTGTGACGTTTGGTAGCACACAAAGTGTTCCTCCGGTAAACGGGAGTTGCATAATCTCATAGTCATAGGAACATGTATAAGTCATGAAGAAAGCAATAGCAACATACTAAACGATCGGGTGCTAAGCTAATGGAATGGGTCATGTCAACCACATCATTCTCCTAATGATGTGATCTCGTTAATCAAATGACAACTCATGTCTATGGTTAGGAAACATAACCATCTTCGATTAACGAGCTAGTCAAGTAGAGGCATACTAGTGACACTTTGTTTGTCTATGTATTCACACAAGTATTACGTTTCCGGTTAATATAATTCTAGCATGAATAATAAACATTTATCGTGATATAAGGAAATAAATAATAACTTTATTATTGCCTCTAGGGCATATTTCCTTCAGTCTCCCACTTGCACTAGAGTCAATAATCTAGTTCACATCGCCATGTGATTTAACATCAATAGTTCACATTACCATGTGATCAACACCCATAGTTCACATCGTCATGTTACCAACACCCAAAGGGTTTACTAGAGTCAATAATCTAGTTCACATCACTATGTGATTAATACCCAAAGAGTACTAAGGTGTGATCATGTTTTGCTTGTGAGAGAAGTTTAGTCAACGGTCTTCCACATTCAGATCCGTAAGTATTTTCCAAATTTCTATGTCAACAATGCTCTGCACTAAGCTTCTCTAGCTAATTGCTCCCACTTTCAATATGTATCCAGATTGAGAGTTTGAGTCATCTAGATCAGTGTCAAAACTTGCATCGACGTAACCTTTTACGGTGAATCTTTTGTCACCTCCATAATCGAGAAACATATCCTTATTCCACTAAGGATAATTTTGACCAATGTCCAGTGATCTACTCCTAGATCACTATTGTACTCCCTTGCCAAACTCAGGGCAGGGTATACAATAGGTCTGGTACATAGCATGGCATACTTTATAGAACCTATTGCTGAGGCATAGGGAATGACTTTCATTCTCTCTCTATCTTCTGTCGTGATCGGGTTTTGGGTCTTACTCAACTTCACACCTTGTAACACAGGCAAGAACTCCTTCTTTGATTGTTCCATTTTGAACTACTTTAAAATCTCATCAAGGTATGTACTCATTGAAAAACTTATCAAGCGTCTTGATCTATTTCTATAGATCTTGATGCTCAATATGTAAGCAGCTTCACCGAGGTCTTTCTTTGAAAAAATCCTTTCAAAACTTCCTTTATGCTCTGCAGAATAATTCTACATTATCTCCGATCAACAATATATCATTCACATATACTTATCATAAATGATGTAGTGCTCCCACTCACTTTCTTGTAAATACAGGCTTCACCGCAAGTCTGTATAAAACTATATGCTTTGATCAACTTATCAAAGTGTATATTCCAACTCCGAGATGCTTGCACCAGTCCATAGATGGATCACTGGAGCTTGCATATTTTGTTAGTACCTTTAGGATTGACAAAACCTTCTGGTTGCATCATATACAACTCTTCTTTAATAAATCCATTAAGGAATGCAGTTTTGTTTATCCATTTGCCAAATTTCATAAAATGCGGCAATTGCTAACATGATTCGGACAGACTTAGGCATAGATACGAGTGAGAAACTCTCATCATAGTCAACACCTCGAACTTGTCGAAAACCTTTTTGCGACAATTCTAGCTTTGTAGATAGTGACACTACTATCAGCGTCCGTCTTCCTCTTGAAGATCCATTTAATCTTAATGGCTCGCCGATCATTGGGCAAGTCAATTAAAGTCTATACTTTGTTCTCATACATGGATGTCATCTCAGATTTGATGGCCTCAAGCCATTTTGCGGAATCTAGGCTCATCATCGCTTCCTCATAGTTCGTAGGCTCGTCATGGTCAAGTAACATGACCTCTAGAACAGGATTACCATACCACTCTGGTGCGGATATCACTCTGGTTTACCTACGAGGTTCAGTAGTAACTTGATCTGAAGTTACATGATCATCATCATTAGCTTCCTCACTAATTGGTGTAGTAGTCACAGGAACAGATTTTTGTTATGAACTACTTTCCAATAAGGGAGCAGGTACATTTACCTCATCAAGTTCTACTTTCCTCCCACTCACTTCTTTCGAGAGAAACTCCTTCTCTAGAAAGGATCCATTCTCAGCAACGAATATCTTGCCTTCGGATCTGTGATAGAAGGTGAACCCAACATTTTCTTTTGGGTATCCTATGAAGACGCACTTTTCCGATTTGGGTTTGAGCTTATCAGGTTGAAACTTTTTCACATAAGCATTGCAACCTCAAACTTTAAGAAACGACAGCTTAGGTTTCTTGGCAAACCATAGTTCATACGGTGTCGTCTCAACAGATTTAGATGGTGCCCTATTTAACATGAATGTAGCTGTCTCTAATGCATAACCCCAAAACGATAGCGGTAAATCAGTAAGAGACGTCATAGATCGCACCATATCTGATAAAGCACGGTTACGACGTTCGGACACACCATTACACTGTGGTGTTCCAGGTGGCGTGAGGAGTGAAACTATTTCACATTGTTTTAACTGAAGGCCAAACTCGTAACTCAAATATTTTCCTTCTGCGATCATATCATAGAAACTTTTTTTTGTTACGATGATTCTCCACTTCACTCTGAAATTCTTCAAACTTTTCAAATGTTTCAGACTTATGTTTCATCAAGTAGATATACTCATATCTGCTCAAATCATCTGTGAAGATCAGAAAATAATGATACCTGTCGCGAGCCTCAATATTCATCGGACCACATACATCAGCATGTATGATTTCCAACAAATCTGTTGCTTGCTCCATTGTTCCGGAGAACGGAGTCTTAGTCGTCTTGCCCATGAGGCATGGTTCGCAAGCATCAAGTGATTCCAAAAGTCCATCAGCATGGAGTTTCTTCATGCGCTTTACACCAATATGACCTAAACGGCAGTGCCACAAATAAGTTGCACTATCATTATTAACTTTGCATCTTTTGGTTTCAATATTATGAATATGTGTATCACTACGATCGAGATCCAACGAACCATTTTCATTGGGTGTGTAACCATATAAGGTTTTATTCATGTAAACAAAACAACAATTTATTCTCTTACTTAAATGAATAACCGTATTGCAATAAACATGATCAAATCATATTCATGCTCAATGCAAACACCAATAACACTTATTTAGGTTCAACACTAATCCCGAAAGTATAGGGAGTGTGCGATGATGATCATATCAATCTTGGAACCACTTCCAACACACATCGTCACTTCACCCTTAACTAGTCTCTGTTCTTTCTGCAACTCCCGTTTCAAGTTACTACTCTTAGCAACTGGACCAGTATCAAATACCGAGGGGTTGCTATGAACACTAGTAAAATACACATTAATAATGTGTATATCAAATATACCTTTGTTCACTTTGCCATCCTTCTTATCCGCCAAATACTTGGGGTAGTTCCGCTTCCAATGACCAGTCCCTTTGCAGTAGAAGCACTCAGTTTCAGGCTTAGGTCTAGACTTGGGTTTTTCTCTTGAGAAGCAAATTGCTTGCCATTCTTCTTGAAGTTCCCCTTTCTTCCATTTGTCCCTTTACTTGAAACTAGTGGTTTTGTTTACCATCAATACTTGATGCTTTTCTTGATTTCTACCTTCGTCGATTTCAGCATCGCGAAGAGCTTGGGAATCGTTTCCATTATCCCTTGCATATTATAGTTCATCACGAAGTTCTACTAAATTGGTGATGGTGACTAGAGAATTCTGTCAATCACTATTTTATCTGGAAGATTAACTCCCTCTTGATTCAAGCGATTGTAGTTCCCAGACAATCTGAGCACATGCTCACTGCTTGAGCTATTCTCCGCCATCTTTTAGCTATAGAACTTGTTGGAGACTTCATATCTCTCAACTCGGGTATTTGCTTGAAATATTAACTTCAACTCTTGGAACATCTCATATGTTCCATGACGTTCAAAACGTCTTTGAAGTCCCGATTCTAAGCCATTAGGCATGGTGCACTATGTCGGATTTTGGGTTCGGGTAGACCCTTAAGGTTCGAACACTAGGGTGCGCGCGGAGATTACTCCTTCTACCTCTCCGTCTTGCAAAGATCTAGACTACAGAAAGAACTGCACAAGAGACACAAGGTTTATACTGGTTCGGGCCACCGTTGTGGTGTAATACCCTACTCCCGTGTGTGGTGGGTGGATTGCCTCTTGGGGCTAATGATGATGAACAATACAAAGAAGAACAGCCTCGCGAGGGTCTGTTCTTGGATGGGGCGATGAACTGCTGGGAGGAGTTCAGCCAGCTTCTCTCTCTCTCTCTCTCTCTCTCTCTCTCTCTCTCTCTATGCTCTACTCTTACTCGCTGGCCGACCCCTTGCTATGTGAGTGGCTGGATCTATTTATAGAGGCCCTGGTCCTCTTCCCAAATATTGAGCGGGAAGGGAGCCAACAATGGCGGGCTAATTTGAAGGGGGACAGCAAGTATCAACTATCCTGACAAAAGCAGTCTTCGCCTCCGCAAAGCTTTGGTGATGACGCCGTCTTGGGCTCCATGGTGACCTCCGTCTCGTAGTCCTCCTGGTCTTGGTCTCGTTGCACCGAAATGGCAACCTTTGCCTGATGCCTCGGTACTCCGCGGCTGCGCTTGCCCCCTTTGCACCAAAGAGGAATGGAGGACGCTATGCGGGCTGGCACCCGCCTGGCGCCCTGAGTCGTCATGGCTTGCGTCACGGGCACCTTGCGAGGTACCCCGCCTTGATTTCTCTGCCTCCTCGTGAGCCAGCCTGACAAGGTCGTGCTTGAGGAAGGTCCGTGTCATCCGCCCCGCAAGGCTCGGCCCCTCGCGAGGGTCATGAGTCTTGTGTTGATGAAGATGGGCCGTGCTGGGCCCCTCTTGAGCCACGCCGCAGGCCGCAGGCAGGCAAGTCTGGGGACTCCCGTTCCCAGAACGCCGACAATAGCCCCCGGGCCCAAGGCGCGCCCAGACTTGGCCTTGCCGAGAGGCGAAAGGGCAAGGGCGAAGCGCCGCGGGCCCTAATAGCCTGCGGCCTTGGGCGCCGCGTGGCGGTTGATGGGACGTGGGCGCCTCCGCTTCCCCACGATGCCTTGGTGATCGTGCGAGTTGGACATGCCCCTGCATGCAAATCGTGTCATGATTACCTGTGATCGTGGAGGCCGGCGGTTGGCCTTCGCCGGCTATAAGTACGGAACTGCACGTGCCCTTCCAGTCCATCCCTCCTTGCTTCTCCTTCTTCCCGATCCTTACTCCGTCTTGCCGTGATGGATCCGATCCGCCGGTTCTCTACAGCGGGGAAGGGAAAGGCTCCTCGAGAGGGACCAGACCCGCTACCGCCGAAGAAACGGCTCGCCCTTTGCGGCCGGGACGAGGAGGATCGTCAGGTGGCGTCGAGGCCTTGGTGCGAGCGGGCTACGCCAGGGTTCCCGCTTCCCTTGTATGCCCACGTCGAGGGCCTCGAAGGGGTCGATGCCGATCCCCGCGGTCAGCGCCGTCGTCGGCGCCGACGGGTCACGAGGGTGTGGGTTGTTCCTCCTGGGGTCCATGCCGAGGGCTCCTCCCAAGAGTTCGTGCTCCACGTCGCCATTCCTCTCCAGTCTTGGATCCGCCTGCCTCCCTTCTTCGCCTCCATCGTCCTGCGGGGGTTGCCCTTGGAGCTCTGGCTGCAGCACGCCGGCTGCAGCGCCCTTGCGACCGAGGCAGAGGTCGCGGTCGCTGCCCCAGGCGAGGTCTACATGACCCGTGGATGGAGAGAGATCGCCCGGGTTTGCAGGGTAAGGGGCGTCTTCGCGGTCCACTTGGAGTACGATGGCGCTTCGGTGATGTTCTTCAAGGTCTTCGACGTGGATGGGCGCCGGCTGGAGTGTTTCCCCAGGAGAGGTGGCCAAGACCTCACCATGGTGAGGGCTAGGCCCGTCGACCGCTCCCTTGGCGGCTCTGCAGGCGACGGAGGCGCCGGGGGATCCAACGACTCTAGCGAGATCTTCGCGACTCCGGAGACGAGTGACGACAGCTACAGGCCCACGAGCCGGCGCCGCTCCTGGAGCAGGGCCGGCTCGTCTGGCCGTCGCCGACTCTGATCTGGATGGTGTTGGCGCCGGCGCTCGACGGCCCACTATTGATGATGGCATCTTTTGCAGGAGCGCGTTTAGTTAGCATCCCTTAGGATCCGTTCCCTGCGAGGAATCAAAATGCGCCTCATGGGGGCTTGTAAGGTGCTTGTAATCCTGTTTGTTAATACATAAACCTTGATGTAGAGCTGTGCGTGTTGCTGATTCCGTCTCAGCTCAGTTCTCCCTTTCGAACCTCGCGAGGGCTTGGTGCTCTGCGCCGACAGGTCCCAGTCCCAAGGCGGCGTCAGCCGTCGCTGGTATGCCAGGTCGCGATGCCGTGGTCAAGGCCAGGAGGTGAGCGACCCGGGGTCCGGTAAGAGCCCCTGAGTCGCGATGCTCAGGAGGTCCCCTTTGGCGCCCAAGAAGCCGTCGCTCGGTGAGAAAGGAGAGAAGCGTCGCTGACACAGAATTGCATGAGGTGCGGGGCTAGTGCTACGATAGCCGGTGCTTTTGGGCGGTGACTTATCTCGAGAGTCGGGGATCATTCCTGGTGTGTCGTCGGGTCCGCGCGTCGGTAGGAGCGGAATCGCTCGGCGAGGTCCTCGCGTGCCCCTTCTCCCCCGCCTTTGCTCCCCTTTCTGCTCTACGTCCTCGGGTCCCGGCCCTCGAGCTAGTCTCAGCCGTCGCTGGTATGCCAGGTCGCGATGCCGTGGTCAAGGCTAGAGGGTGAGGGCTGGAAAGCCAGTAGGAGCCCTGAGGCGCGATGCTCAGGCACCCCCCCCCCTTTAACGTGCAAGTGGTTCGTGCGGTCGAGAGTGAAAGGAACACCGCGAGGGCCTTACCTGGCGCAACTCCCTTAGGGGATCCTGTAAACTCATCATAGAAGGAAGAAAAGGTTGCCATGACAACTATCAGTCTGCCGTTAGTTGCTTCCGAGGGGAGGTGAGGCACTGGAGGCTCGATGAGGTGGCGCCATGCAGGGATGCCGCGGCCAGACCTCAGCCATTCAGGTTTGTCGGTGTTGCAGGGACGGACCCATGTGCAAGCGTCGTGCCGTTGTGGGAGCAATTCCGTCGGTTGGCGTCAGTTGAGCAGGCAACTAGATCAAACACGTTAGCCGCGAAGGAGAAGATCCATTCAAATAAATGCTGGAAAGGTAGACATTGCTGGGTCGGGCCCAAGCGACTTGGGGATGATGCAGCCCGAGGGGCGCCCCCATCAAAGCAAGCTAACGACATGAAATAAAAGGGATACGTACCGCAGGGACGGACCCACGCGACCTGGGAACGATGCAGCCCTAGGAGGGCGCTCCCAGCTGGAAATGAAACTTGTAAGATGTCACCTGAAGGTGTCGGGGGCGAAGGGGTGTTGGTGCAGCAGACTCGGCGGGCTGCGGAAGCCGATCCTCATGAGCCCCCAGGCCCAGGGGACTCGGGAGGCTCCGGAGGCACTGGTAGCTCTTCGCGAATCATCCCCATCTCTGCCAAGGCTGCGGATCGCCTGTCTTCTTGAGCCTCCATGATGCCCCTCATGAGGCGCTGGCACGTTGCAACTGCGCTCGGCAAGCCGTAAGGCATGCGAACGTAGTTGGGGGCGGGCCCCCGCAGCGCCCCACTCGCGAGGGCCAGAGGCGCCCCATCGTGGCGGCTTGGTTGAGCCCTGGTACGTCGATGCAGATGCGCAGCCCACCATCCTCGCCCGGATGGGGAGCCACAGCCGGTAGACGGCGGCAACCTCTCATGATTCTTCATTCCTGCAGTTCTTGAATGGCCTTGTCGACGAACTCCTGCGGGTCTGACCTTCCTTGCCTTGCTCCTTCTTGAGGGAAACGTGCTTCGAAACAAGCCTCCATGTGGTTCCCAAGCGCCTCCCTCGTGACCCTGGCCAGGTCGGTGGCCCTCCAGGGGAGAGCCCCCGAGCCCTGCCTGAGGAGGGCGCCGGGCGCGCTTTCCTATGCGATGGAAGGAGGTTCCCCTGGGCAGATGCGGGCCCTGAGGGGCCCGCCTCCCGAGGGGCTGGTCCGGACGATGTCTTCTTCTTCTTGGGGGCGGTCTCAGGATCCTCCTGCTTCTGCAATCCGGGTCTTCCAGTGTCGCGGCCTGAAAGGCTCGCTCCAGGGAACACACCGCATCCTTCTCTTCACAGGGCACCGTGATGACTCCGCCACTTCTGGCATCTTGAGGACGTTGTAGCCATGTTGAGTCACGTCCATGAACTTGGCCAGCGGTGGGTACCCGAGGATGGCGTTGTACGGCAGGCGGATGTGGGCGACGTCGAAGTCGATGAGCTCGGTGCGGTATTTGTCGCGTGCCCCTAAGGTGACAGGGAGGCGGACCTGCCCAATCGGGACCGTGGAGCCGTCGGTGACTCCGGAGAAGGGCTTGGTTGGCTGAAGCTGGTCGTAAGGCACTTGGAGATTGTTGAACGTTTCAACGGACAGGACGTTGAGCCCTGCCCCACCATCGATGAGGGTCCTGGTGACCAGTACATTGCTGATGACTGGGGAGCAAAGCATCGGGAGGACTCCGGTTGTGGCCGCACACTTGAGTTGATCCGCTGAGCTGAATGTGATGGCGCATGCCGACCACCTGAGAGGGCGCGTTGCTTCAAGCCTAGGGAGGACTGCGTTCACTTCGCAGGCAAACTGCTTGAAGATGCGTTGGGAGGCTGGGGATTTCGCTCCGCCTAGGATGCAGGCGATGGCGCGTGGCTCCTAGAAGCCCCCAGCCCCTTCGTCTTGATGGCGGTCCTCGTTTCTCCTTGGCTGAGGCGGTAGTGGAGGGAGGCCTGCGTGGCCCTGTGGGCGATCCTCACGAGGCTGATCCCTCCAGTCCCCCTCGCGAGGCAGGTCTCGCCAGCGATCCTCGCGAGGTTCATCGCGCCACCCTTGGCGCGGGCCGCGGTCTTCCCAGCGTCCTGCATTTCTTCCTCCTCCTCGGCCATAGCCCCGATCGGCGCGTCCGGGTCGACGGCCGATCCTTCCTTCTCGCACGGCGCGGAGTTCTTGGCATTCGTTGGTGTTGTGGGTGTGGAGGTCGTGGTACACACAGTACCGGCCGCCCCGGGAGGACTCAGGCAGATCTTTGCCTCGCTTGGTGTCAGGTTCTACCGCGAGCACGGCAGCCCCCTTGCGCTTCACATCCTTGGCCTTGGGCTTCTTCTCTTCTGGTTCTGCGGCAGGCAGCTCGAGGAGGGAGAGGCGTCCCTCCTCAGCCCTGGCGCACTTGGTCGCCAAGTTGAACAGCTCCATGAAGGTGCACAGGTCTTCATGCATCGCCAGCTCCTCCTTCATCTTGACGTCGCGCACACCATCGGAGAAGGCCGAGATGATGGCCTCCTCAGACACCTTGGGGATCTTGAGGCGCGCGCTGTTGAAGCGCTGGATGTACTTTTGCAGGGTCTCTCCAGGTTGTTGCTTGATGTGGCGCATGTCGCTCACGGCGGGTGGCCGGTCGCGAGTACCTTGGAAGTTGGCGATGAAGCGGGTGCGCGTCTGGTCCCAGGAAGAGATCACGCCTGGAGCCAGATTCAGGACCAGGTGCGAGCTCCTTCCTTGAGCGCCATGGGAAACCAGTTTGCCATGACCTTCTCGTCCCCGCTGGCAGCTTCAATGCCCAGCTCATAGAGCTAGAGGAACTCGGCAGGGTCAGTCGTGGCATCGTAACGAGGAGGCAGGTCTGGCTTGAACTTGCCGGGACACGCGACGCTAAGCAGATCGGTGGTGTAGGCACGGCAGCCTGCGGTGGCCACGAAAGGCTTCGGCTGGTGGAGAGCTCGGTCTTGAGGGTCCCCACGCGCTGCAGCTAGGAGCAGCGCGGGGTCTTGGTGTGCCGGAGCCGGAGCAGGGTCGCGGCGTGCCGGAGCAGGGAGCGCCCGGGCAGCTCCTTGCGGGCGAGGGACTTCTTGGCAGCTCCGTTCTTGCTGCGCTGGCACCTGACGAAGCGGGTTCCGCCCAGGGGCTACGCGCCTTGGAGCCATGGTGTCTTCTTAGAGAGGAGGCGGCTGGTACGCCTCCGAAGCTTCGTTGCCCGCGCGGGGCGGGGTGTGGCGCAGCGGAACGGACGGCGCGGGAGAGCCCCCTGCGGCGCGGACAAGCTCGGCGACGCGGTCGAGCCACTCTTCGTAGACGTCGTCGACGGGACGGTAGCGCAGGAGCTCGTTTGCCGCAAGGAGCACAGCTCGAGCCTCCAAGGGGGCGCGGAGCGCACGGGACGAAGAACCAGCTGGTGCGAGCCATGGAGTTGCGGTGCGGCCGTCTTGCCGCACGGATGGATGCTGAGACGACGCTTGCTGCTTGCCCCCCGCCGGGCCGGTGGCGGCGTTGATGGTGGCGATGGGGAGCGACGTGGACGACCGCCGACGGGCGCCGTCTGGGCGGCGCGGGAAGCGATGGCGGCCCGGCGCTCGGCGCGGGCCCGACGAGCGTCGGACATGGATGCGACGGTAGGAGGAGAACGGGGCGGTGGAAGACGAATTCCAGCGCACCCCTACCTGGCGCGCCAAATGTCGGATTTCGGGTTCTGACAGACCCTTAAGGTTCGAACACTGGGGTGCGCACAGAGATTACGCCTTCTACCTCTCCGTCTCGCAAAGATCTAGACTACAGAAAGAACTGCACAAGAGACACAAGGTTTATACTGGTTCGGGCCACCGTTGTGGTGTAATACCCTACTCCAGTGTGTGGTGGGTGGATTGCCTCTTGGGTCTAATGATGATGAACAATACAAAGAAGAACAGCCTCGCGAGGGTCTGTTCTTGGATGGGGCGATGAACTGCTGGGAGGAGTTCAGCCACCTTTCTCTCTCTCTCTATGCTCTACTCTTACTCGCCGGCCGACCCCTTGCTATGTGAGTGGCTGGATCTATTTATAGAGGCCCTGGTCCTCTTCCCAAATATCGAGCGGGAAGGGAGCCAACAATGGCGGGCTAATTTGAAGGGGGACAGGAAGTATCAACTATCCTGACAAAAGCAGTCTTCGCCTGCGCAAAGCTCTGGTGATGACGCCGTCTTGGGCTCCATGGTGACCTCCGTCTCGTAGCCCTCCTGGTCTTGGTCTCGTTGCACCGAAATGGCAACCTTTGCCTGATGCCTCGATACTCCGCGGCTGCGCTTGCCCCTTTGCACCAAATAGGAAAGGAGGACGCTGCGCGGGCTGGCACCCCCCTGGCGCCCTAAGTCGTCATGGCTTGCGTCACGGGCACCTCGCGAGGTACCCCGCCTTGATTTCTCCGCCTCCTCATGAGCCAGCCTGACGAGGCCGTGCCTGAGGAAGGTCCGTGTCGTCCGCCCCGCGAGGCTCGGCCCCTCGCGAGGGTCTTGAGTCTTGTGTTGATGAAGATGGGCCGTGCTGGGCCCCCTTTTGAGCCACGCCGCAGGCCACAGGCAGGCAAGTCTGGGGACCCCCGTTCCCAGAATGCCGACACACTAAACTATCAAGTAGTCATCATATTGAGCTAGCCAAACATTCAGAATGTCTGCATCTCCTCCTGCAATAGGTCTATCACCTAGCGGTGCATCAAGGACATAATTCTTCTGTGCAGTAATGAGGATAATTGTCACACCTTAGCTAGTTCAAGCATTAGAGTGTGCATCATGTTTAAATTCCTCTTAAATTTGAAATGGGGAACGCAGAAACCCCCAACACCCCCTGGAAACAACTAGGGTTTACTAAAATTATTTTCAATGAACCTGAAATGCCCTTCTAAAAAGTTCACCCTCTTTGTCTTGGGTTAGAACCTCTGGCAAAATTGGTGCACAATTTTCTAGGTCAACAGAAGGTCATTGAATTAAATCATAAGTATTTGAATTTGGGCATTTAAATGTTCTAAAATAATTTAAATGCTCAAATAATTCTAGAAATAAATGTTTGCTGTTGGAAATATTCTAAACAGAGCCCACAATTATTTTCAGGATTTTTAGAAATGTTTTAGTATTTTTAATAAAGCCCAACAGTTTCAGCTAAATAGAAAAAGAAAACAAATCAGAAAAAGAGAGAGAGGGAGAAACCCACCTGGGCCTTACCTGTGCTGGCCGGCCCACCTGGCCTGTGCCAGTCGTCACCCACCTCTGCCAGTAGGCAGAGGCGTGTCGCCGGCACGTGCTCCCGCGGCCACCTCCTGTTTCCACCTCCTGCTGCCTCCTCGTCCCCATCCGAGCGCCACGGAGATGCCAAGCACCTCCCTTCACTCCTCCCCTCTCTCCTCCTCGTCTCCCTCACCCTCTCCTGCGATGGCCGAGCGCGATCCTCACCGCTGTTCACCGTAGTTGCCACCAGAGCCACCCCCTCGCCTCCCTGACAAGCCCGTGAGCTCCACCTCCCCGTCGACTCACGCAACGCCGGACGCCTCCAAGCACCTCCCCGACGCCTTCTTCTTCCTCGGTTCGCCGAGATCGCCGGCAATGCCCCGACGATGTCCGACCTCCCCCGAGCCCGCTGAGACGCGTCCTGCAACCACCGTGAGCTCCTCCACCGACCCCCCCTCTTCTCTGCTTCGTTTGCCCGCCGTAGACGCCGCCCCCTTGCTCACCGTAGCACGCCGCCGTGCGAGCTCGACGTCGGCGTCACTCTGGTGGCCTTTTGGTCAAGTGCGGGTGCTTAACGCACTCCCCGCACCTCACAGCGCCTCGCTAGCACGTCCATTTTCCCCCTAGCTCGCTGCAGCAGCAAAATCACCAACGGCCGAGCTCCACCCCAGCTCCTCCCACTTGCCCCACTAGATGCGCGCGAGCCCCAGCTACGCGTAGGACCAAACCGCGGTCGAATTGGTCGTCTGTGGCCGATTTCCAAAGCTCTCCGCCGTCTCAGCCTCGCCGGCGGCTCAACGCCGGCGGGATTAACCCCGCTGACCAGGGGTTTGACCCCAGTTTGACTCCGCCTGAGACACTGATAGGTGGGGCCGGCTCCTAACTAATTCAGATTAGTTTAAATTAGAGCTAATCACTCTGTTAGAGGTTAATGACGTCGTTAACTAACCCTCTCTCACTGACATGTGGGCCCAAAGCCTAACTAACCCAGTTTAGTGCTAACTAAACACTAACTAACTCTGTTAGTTAGCTGAGAGACTGACAGAAGGGGCCCACCAGTCAGGTTTAACCTGGGCTGGCGCCTTTGACCCGCTGACGTCACAGTGACACAGTGCTGACGCATTAACTCAATTACTGGATTTATTCTTTAATAGGAAATTCCAGAAAATAGTCAAAACTTCTAAAAATCATAGAAAATCAACCATAGCTCCAAATGCAAAGATTTATATATGAAAAATGATCAGAAAAATTCAATCTATCCATCTATAATGGTTTCATGCATGACAAAACAAGTTAACCTTGCTGTTTAAGCAGAATAAGGTTATGCAATAATAAGGCCATGTTTAATGAGCTACTATTTGAATCTTTGATTCAAATGAGTTCATCCCCTTCTGTTTTAGCTTGCATTAGGCCAAGACACTTTCATGTTGCCATGTCATAGCATGCATCATATTGTTGCATATTGCCATGTGTTGATTATGTTCGGTGTGTCTTTCGTGGTAGGTTCTGCCTCCGAGGATAACCCCGAGTATATGTCTGAAGGGCAGTACCCCACTACCACTACAACACGCAAGCAACCCATTGATCATTCCGATACAAAATCATGTTCTCGCTTCTGCTCTTGTTTACTGCATTAAGACAACGCGATTCAAACTGCTATGTGCTACGGTAGTTGAACCCTTATCCTCTGCATGACCTGTCATTGCCACAGTAACTAGATGAAACCCACTAGCATGTGTAGGAGTTGATTGAGCCATGTATGTGATTCCTACCTTGCTATGTCTGCTATGCTTAGAGTTGGGTCAGGTCTGGTTCATCTGGGTGATGGGCTAGAGTGAAATCTTTATGTCGGTAATGTGAGGGATGTGTTGAACATGTTTTGGTAAAGGTATCAATGAGAGGCCATGTAGGAGTACATGGTGGGTTGTTTCATTGAGGCCATCCATAAGAACTGAGATCTGTATGTGTGATTTAAGATGCAGTTACTACCGTACATTGGGCCCGAAACCAATGGACCCTCTCGGCTTCTTAATCACCCTAGTTCTCTGTCTAGGAGTTGCAAATAGTTTCTGGTGTTTGTAGGTTATGTGCTGGCGCCCGTGCGTAGCGCTGACCCTAGGGGTGGGGTATGTTGCGGAAGATACACCGTGGCCGGGTATGCCGGGCGCTCGTTTGGCGTCTCGGGACCCTGTTCACATCGTTCAGGGCCGTATGTGGAAACCTCGGCCGGACTCCCTGTGGATGGAACCTGGATAGGTGATAAACCTGGAATAGAGACTTAAGTGTTTAGGTAGGTCGTGGCCGACACCCTCGCTGGGCTTTCGCTTGAAGGTTGCCGAGTACATGTCGTGTAAACGGCGGTAAGTGGTGAAAGCGTGTATGAAGAAGTACACCCCTGCAGGTTATAAAACTATTCGAATAGTCGCGTCCGCGGTAAAGGACTACTTGGTTGCCTATACAGTTCATAGAAAAGTTAATGGATACTACTAAAAGACTCAAGATAACTGTGGGTACTGAGGATGGCCCTCTCGTAGGATAACGAGGGAGGATCCCCGGTGGAGTATTGTGTTGGTGAGTAGTGGACTCGTGTGCGAGAACTATTTTACTAGTGGAGTTCCATAGGATAGCTTAGCCAAGAGTCAAAGCTGGCTTGCTGCAATAACCCCACCACCTTCTTGAGAATGAGCATGTTGTAACACCCCGGATGTAACTTTCCCAATTTGTACTCCAACTCTTCCCGTTTCCGGCGTTAAGTTATATTTATTTCCTCGGGTTCGGGTTTTGTCTCCGTGTGTTGTTGTCGTTGTCATGCATCTCATATCATGTCATCATGTGCATTGCATTTGCATACGTGTTCATCTCATGCATTCGAACATTTCCCCGTTGTCCGTTTTGCATTCCGGCGCTTCGTTCTCCTCCGATGGTCATTTCTACCTTTCTTTCGTGTGTGGGGATTAAACATTTCCGGATTGGACCAAGACTTGCCAAGCGGCCTTGGTTTACTACCGGTAGACCGCCTGTCAAGTTTCGTATCATTTGGACTTCGTTTGATACTCCAACGGTTAACCGAGGGACCGAAAAGGCCTCGTGTGTGTTGCATCCCAAAACCCCTCCATTTTGGCCCAAAACCCACCTAAGTCTTCTCCATCATCTAGAGCGTTCGATCATGATCACGTGGCCGAAAACCGCACCTCATTTGGACTCTCCTAGCTCCCTCTATGCCTATAAATAGACCCCCCGATTTTCGGATCTCCTTCTCCCCCCGAAACCCTAAATTTCGCCTCCGCGCCGCCAGACACGTCCGTCCCGGGCGGACGGAATCACGCCGCCGCGCCCAACCAATCTCAGGCTGCCACGTGGCCTTCCCGTTGCCGCCTCCTCCGCCGGCCCGCCACGGCCCATCGCGGGCCATCTCTGCCGCCACTCGGGCCCGCGGCCCACTACCCGCGACCTGGCTCGCCCCGCCGCCT
>NC_041390.1:260237874-260272317 GCF_002162155.2 Triticum dicoccoides | reverse complement strand
CCTCGCCATGCGCCGCCGCCCGCCGCCGCCCGGCCCGGATCCAGCGAAGATCCGGCCGGCCCCTTGCTCCCTCGACCACTCCGGCGAGCTCCATCCCCGTCGGGGAACAGTGCACACCGCTGCCTCGATCTGCGTGCCGGGTCAAACCCTAGATCTGGTGGTAAATTTCGTCCAAGTCCCGGATATTTTCTAGCCCAAGTGCTCATGTTCGTGACCTCGTAACTTTGCATCTGTAGCTCCGATTCATGCATAGAGCATATCAAAATGTTCATCTCAGAGGGTACATCATTTCATTCCATTGCATCATTTTCATTTGAGTTCATCTTGAGGCCCGAAATGCTGTTAGAAGAGGGCTACTTGAGATAATTGTCAAATCTGCTGCTCCATTTAGGTTTTTGTCATTTTTGCCATGATTAATGTGTGCATGATATGCCTTGATGCTCTACATATGTTTTGTTAAGGGTTTTGTCATCTTTCCATAGGTGCAACCCATGTATTTTTGTGATGTGTGTGGTGACTTGTGCAAGCTTGCAAAGTGGTGGACTTGCTAATTCTGTTTCCAGGGACTTGAAATTCCACCAAGTCCTTGATCTGTTTATCTCATGATGCCATATGTTCATATTGTTTCCTAGTGATCCGTGCCTCTTTTGAGGATGATCAGTAAGGATGTTTTGTTAACCTTGTAGTGCTATATCCATCCATGTCTTTCTTTGCAATTATGGAGCACCCTAGCTTGAGTCAATCTAGCTCTACTTTTGCTACTTTGTGAATCTGGGCAGATTGTCAACTTGTTTGCAATTTTGCCGATGATGTTGTAGTTGATCCGTGCATGCTATGCTATTGTTCTTGCCATTTATAGCTTGCATTTTGTGCCTTCTTGATGGGTGTATGCTTATCTTGCCATGACTTGCACCTTAGTGATTGCATCGAGCTCGTGAACATCCCTACTTGAGTTATATTTCAGCATGTGCCAGTTTTCACTAAGTCTGAAAACTGATTATGTTTTTGCTATGTTCACGTGCTTGCAATTGTATTTTCTGATCCCTTTTGGCTCAAGGTCACTAAGGGACTTTTGTCAAGCTCTTTGAGTAGCTCCATGCCATGCTTTACTTTGCCATGTTCAAATCCTGTAGAATGTAGTTTTGTTGCTCCGAAGAGTGCTACCTGATCTGAAATTCCAGACAAATGATAATTTCACAAAGTCTGAGATCTGTTTGTCATATGCATTTTTGCCATGCTTGTTTGAACATATTAATGGATGAATTGGCTGTAGCTCAGTGTTAGACTTTTCTTAAGCATCTTGAATGCATCCCTGACATGTATTTTGTTGTCAAGTTTGAGTGTTGTAGCATGTTCATCTCATTGCATTTAGATGCCTACTTGTTGTAAATCGCAGACCGGTGTCATTTTTGAATCGCTTGCCATTTCCAAACCGTAACTCCGATTCCAGCGTTCTTTATATCGTTTTCAAGCGATTTCATCTCATCTTTCCAGTGGCACACTTGGATTTCCAAGTTGAGGCCAGGTTCATGCATTTCCTGTCATATCTTGCATTTTGCATCCCGCATCGCATCCCGCATAGCATATCATCTTTGCATTGTGTTGTTTGAGTTTGCACATGGTTGATTGTGTCCTTGTTGCTTGTTTGTCTTGTTTGGGTAGAGCCGGGAGACGAGTTCGCTAACGAGGAGCCCATTGAGTTTGCTTTCGAGGATCCAGTCAACTCTGACAACTGTGCAGGCAAGATGATCATACCCTCAAAATCACTACTATCTTTGCTATGCTAGTTTGCTCGCTCTTTTGTTATGCCATTGCTACGATTCCTACCACTGGTTTTCAAGCCTCCCAAATTGCCATGTCAAACCTCTAACCCACCATGTCCTAGCAAACCGTTGATTGGCTATGTTACCGCTTTGCTCAGCCCCTCTTATAGCATTGCTAGTTGCAGGTGAAGATTGGAGGCCGTTCCTTGTTGGAACATTTATTTACTTGTTGGGATATCATTATATTATCTTATTATCTTAATGCACCTATACACTTGGTTAAGGGTGGAAGGCTCGACCTCTCGCCTAGTGTTTTGTTCCACTCTTGCCGCCTTAGTTTCCGTCATATCGGTGTTATGTTCCTGGATTTTTGTGTTCCTTACGCGGTTGGGTTATAATGGGAACCCCTTGATAGTTCGCCTTGATTAAAGCTTTTCCAGCAATGCCCAACCTTGGTTTTACCATTTGCCACCTAGCCTTTTCTTTCCCTTGGGTTCTGCAGACTCAAGGGTCATCATTATTTTAACCCCCCCGGGCCAGTGCTCCTCTGAGTGTTGGTCCAACCTAGAGCCCCTTGCAGCGCCACCTTGGGGAAACTCGAGGGCTGGTTTTAGTTGTACGGATTGCTTCTCTGAGTGTGCCATGAGAAAGAGATATGTGCAGCTCCTATCGGGATTTGTCGGCACATTCGGGCGGTGTTGCTGGTCTTGTTTTAACCTATCGAAGTGTCTTGAGTAACCAAGATACCGAGTCTGATCGGAACGTCTTGGGAGGAGGTCTATTCCTTCATTGACCGTGAGAGCTTGTCATGGGCTAAGTTGGGACTCCCCTGCAGGGATTTGAACTTTCGAAAGCCGTGCCCACGGTTATGGGCAGATGGGAATTTGTTAACGTCCGGTTGTAGATAACTTGAACCTTAATTAATTAAAATGAATCAACTGAGTGTGTTACCGTGATGGCCTCTTCTCGGCAGAGTCCGGGAGGTGGACATGGTGTTGGAGTAATGTTTGCGCAGGTTGTTCTCTAGTTTCTCGCTCGTGCTTTGCCTCCTCTTCTCGCTCTCTTTTGCGAATAAGTTAGCCACCATATTCGCTAGTAGCTTGCTGCAGCTCCACATATTTACCTTGCCTTACCTATAAGCTTAAATAGTCTTGATCGCGAGGGTGCGAGATTGCTGAGTCCCTGTGGCTCACAGATTACTATTACACCAGATGCAGGGCATGATGATCTGCTCCAGGAGACGCGTTTGAGCTCAAGTGGGAGTTCGACGAGGACTCTCAACATTACTATGTTTCCTTTCCCGATGATCAGTAGTGGTGCCCAGTTGGGGGTAATTGGGACCATGTCACTTGTTGGGTTATCTTTTATTTTGGCGCCGTAGTCGGGCCATGAGTGTTTGGATGATGTAATGTTATTTATGTACTTGATTGACGTGGCGAGTGTAAGCCAACTATGTTATCTCCCCTTTATGATTTATATTACATGGGATGTTGTGAAGGTTGCCTAACTTGCGACATATGCCTTCAATGCGATTATGCCTCTAAGTCGTGCCTCGACACGTGGGAGATATAGTCGCATCGAGGGTGTTATACATGTATAGTAGGCTCTGTTGTAAGACTTGCTGAGTACCTTTGTACTCAAGTTTGCTTAATTACTATTTTCAGACAACAACACCGCCCCCTCCTATGGGTTCTATGTAGACCTTGACGTCGACGAGTGACTAGCCACCCAGGTGGTGATCCTGGCCATGGAGGGCCCTATGTTGATAGACAGGCTTCGAGAAGCCTTCTTTCTTTCTAGTGTCTGTACTCGGACTATTTACTTCCGCTTGTGCTTGTGTGATTGTATGACTTGAGTGTCGGGTCATGTGACCCCTATCTGTATGAACTTGTTATGTATGGCTCTCTGGAGCCTTTAAATAAAGTACTTGAGTTGTAGAGTTTTGTTGTGATGCCATGTTGTATGTACTCATATCGGGCATATTGTGTGTATGATTGAAATGCTCGGTATGAGTGGGATCCGACAATCTAGTTGTTTATCCTTGGCAGCCTTTCTTATGGGGAAATGTAGTCTAGTGTTCCTCGAGCCATAGTAGTCCGCTACATCTCGGGTTCCCCGGAGTCCTGTTAGCCCAGTGCTACAGCCCGGAATCACTCGCTGATGACCGACATGCTCGATGTGATTCATGTATGCCTGTCTCCATAGGTCTGTGCCGCGTTGGGTTCATGACTAGCCATGTCGGCCCGGGTTCTCTGTCATATGGATGCTAGCGACACTATCATATACGTGAGCCAAAAGGCGCAAACGGTCCTGGGCCATGGTAAGGCGGCACCCGTGGAATACCGTGTGTGAGGCCGCAAAGTGATATGAGGTGTTACCGGCTAGATCGATGTGGCTTGGAATTGGGGTCTTGACACCGTTGGCATCAGAGCCGGACTGCCTGTAGGTTCGTTGAGCCAAACTGGTCGATGTCGAGTCTAGAAATGCTTTAGTTATATGTAGGGGAATTGATTGTGGGAGGGAACGTAAGGCTCTTTTACTCCTTTACCCTATGCCTCTGATCTGAGTCATTCTCTTCTCATTCAACGTGGGTTAAGGACTAGGCTCTCTCCTTCTATCAGGTTCACGTGTTACTAATCCGTAGTAGCTTATAGGATTGTTGTTACAACTCCTAGTTCAGTTTCTACTATCTTTAGTATGTTGCTAATTGAATCAGAACCTTGATATGATGTTGTTGAGTGGTATTGCAGACTGTTGTGGATGTCTCAAATCTTTTTCTGAGCATTTACAGCTGTTATGCTGTCCAATTTTTCCTAGAAATTCTAATGTCTTTGCTTTGTGGTTGTGCTTTCAGATGGCCAACCGTGTTCAAAAGCAAGTGGTTCACCTGACCTGGTGCCTCGACGTGCCCGGTCATACTGCTATGTTAGTCCGGGTAATGATCGAGATGGGTTACCATTGGTATCCCGAATACACTGTCGAAGAGCAGTTCCGCGACTTTAATCAAAGCCAATATTTCTGCACCTTCAAGATATTTCCTTCTTATCCTGGATCTACCGAGCCCCTTCACTATTCCTATGGACTCGGGGTTACTGTTGAGATGGCTGTTCAGGATGCTGCCTATTCCATGATGACCATCATGCGAGTCCGGACTGGCCTGCTTCGGAACACCGACTTCCATTACATGCTAGCTTCACTTTCGGGAGCGCAAGGGTATCTTCAGGCTATCTATGCTGACTCCACTCAGGAGGACTCATTAACTCGTACCACTACCGAGATGCTCGAAGATAAGGACCGAGAGAATCGGGCCTTGAGGTTGGAGCTTTTCAATACCCATGCTGATCATTGGGCCACATTGACTCGGTTTGCACCTGCGGTGCATGCTGGATGTATGGATACAAGGGATCAGTATCCTGTGAGATCTGCTCTGCCAGACATGGTGGATTGGCGTGATGTGGGGGGCATCACCCCACCCCGTGGTCCTCGCAGGCCACCGTTTGTTGGTCCAAGACCTCATCCTAGCCCCTATGGTCCACAAGCTCCTCAGGACCGTCTGTTCCCGGATGAACACGTTGAACTTCCAGGCTATGGAGGTAACTTCTATGAGGACTACTACGGAGCTGTCTGAGTTAGTAGTAGTATCACTAGTATTGTAATAGTTGTATCTCCACTATCCTGCGTGACTTGTGGAATATGACTTGGCGTGTAATCAATTCCGGAGGTGTAGACAAATAATGTATAGGAGCTTGGAATGCCTCCGATGAGATGTAACGTCTTTCATCATAGTTGTACTGTAGCCTGGGCTTGTACTAAACTATGTATGATGTGTATGACCGTTGGTATATATATGGCAGTTTTATATACCCATGACATATGGATGAACATCTCTGCATTCCATGTTATCCATTACATTCTGCACTTCCTTGCTAAGTTGAGCCATCCTTATCTAAATCGTTGTCTTGTTTTCTCCTAGGATGCTCAACACCCGCAGCAACCCTGCTGCCCCGGAGCAGGGGGAAGCCAGTGCATCTAGGGGTGAAAATCTGCCTCATCTGCCTTCTCTGGCCGAAGTAATGCTGGAGGCAGAAATAAACAAGCGTGAGACTAACCGCCTGCTGGAGCGGATTGAGCAGAACACTGCACACCATCCGCGAAATGACTTTCTGTCAATTAATGACTTTATCAAGCTGTACCCACCAAAGTTTAACCATTCCGTCGAGCCCCTCGACGCGGATGACTGGCTTCGCAGCATCACCCACGAGCTACGTTCTGCCAACGTAGCCGAAGCCGACAAGGTTACTTACACTGCCTACCATCTCGAAGGCCCTGCTAGCCTCTGGTGGGAAAATTTTGAAGCTGCGCCCGGTCAGCCAAATCACTACTTGGGCTGAATTCAGTGAGGCTTTCCGTGAGCATCACATTCCGGAAGGTCTCATGGATCGCAAGAGGGAGGAGTTCTGCAATTTCACCCAAGGAAGACTGACTGTGGATGCATATAGTCATGAATTTGGGAATTTGGCACGCTATGCCCTTGAAGAGGTATCTACTAACGCTAAGAAGCAGGCAAGGTTCCGCAAGGGACTTAGCCCTGAGCTTCTCCGCGATCTTCGTCTGCACGAGTGCACCTCCTTTCAGAAGTTGGTCAATAAAGCCATCAGTGCTGAGACGGGCTAGACTGATTATGATGCTTCACGCAAGCACTCCCGTAATTTTGGCTCTTCATCCGGCTCTGGAGCTCAGAAGCGCTGGGTGTGGATCCCAAGCACGGCACTGCCACCCAGGTTCATCCCGAGGCCATCCTTTAAGGCGCCTCGTCCCAACCAGCAATTTGCACCGCCCAAGCCTTATGGTGGCCCCGCTGCTAATGCTGCTCCACGCCCCAAGGAGTGTCCCCAGAACAACCCCAATCAGACTGGAAAGTCCGTTGGCCGTGGTAAGCCAGCGGGAAAGACATTCTACGCCAAGCCGGTCACTACTTCACGTGGCCATGTCAACTATGTTTCAGCCGAGGAGGCTCATGAGGATCCTAATGTCGTCCTTGGTACGCTCCTTGTTAACTGCCATCCGGCATCTGTTCTTTTCGATACTGGAGCATCTCATTCATTCATATCCGAGAACTATGCTCGATTGCATAACACGACATTCTGTGACATGCCATCTACCATGGAAATTCAAACCCCTGGCTCTAGATGGCAAACTTCTAGAGTAAGCCATGGGAATGAAATTATTGTCGATAGACTTGTCTTCCTCGCATCCTTAATAGCTCTCAAGTCCTGGGACATAAACATCATCTTGGGTATGGACTGGATGTCAGCTCATTATGCTAAGATTGATTGTGCCACTAGAACCATTCAACTTACTCACCCATCGGGCAAGACAGTCAATGTCTTAACTCGAGTGGCCAAGCGCTAGCTTTACTCCCTAAATGCCAACCCCCTTCTAGACCTTGACGATGTTCCGGTAGTCCGAGACTTTCCGGATGTCTTTCCAGAGGAACTGCCAGGTGTTCCACCTGACAGGGATGTTGAGTTTGTGATAGACCTTGTTCCAGGAACCGTTCCAATTTCTAGAAGACCCTACAAGATGGCACCCTTAGAACTAGCCGAGCTTAAGAACCAACTCGATGAGTCCTTGAAAAAGGGTTTCAACCGTCCTAGTTCCTCTCCTTGGGCTTGCCCCGTTCTCTTCGTCAAGAAGAAGGATGGAACGGATTGAATGGTTATAGATTACCGACCTGTCAACTTGGTCACCATCAAGAACAATTACCCGCTTCCCAGGATCAACGATCTGTATGATCAGCTCGTTGGATCCTCAGTCTTTTCCAAGATGGATTTGAGGTTGGGCTACCATCAAATCAAAATCATAAACGAGGACATTCCCAAAACGGCCTTTGTTACTCGTTACGGCCAATACAAGTACACTGTTATGTCCTTCGGTTTAACCAATGCCCCAGCCACCTTCTCCCGGTTAATGAACTCGGTCTTCATGGAGTATTTGGATAAATTCGTCGTAGTATACCTCGATGACATACTCATCTACTCCAAGAATGAAGAGAACATGTCGAACATCTAAGTATGGTATTGATGAAACTTCGAGAGCATCGCCTTTATGCCAAATTCTCCAAGTGTGAATTTTGGTTGCCAGAAGTGACCTATCTAGGCCATGTAATCTCTGGTAAGGGTATTGCTGTCAATACCGAGCGAGTTCAAGCCATCCTTGATTGGACTCCACCTGAGACGGTCAAGCAAGTTTGGAGCTTCCTTGGCTTAGCGAGCTATTGCCACCGCTTTGTCGAGAATTTTTCTCCAAGGTTGCTAAACCTCTAACTGAACTCCTCAAGAAAGATAAAAGTTCGAGTGGACTCCACAGTGCGAGTTCATCTTCCAGGAACTGAAAAGACGCCTGACATCTGCTCCCGTACTGGTACCACCAGATTTCTCCAAGGACTTTGTTATCTATTGCGACGCCTCGCGACAAGGACTAGGTTGCATACTCATGCAGGATCGTCAGGTAATTGCCTATGCTTCACAGCAATTACACCCACATGAGGAAAATTATCCCACACATGATCTAGAGCTTGCAGCTGTAGTCCATGCACGTAAAACCTGGCGACATTACCTCCTCGGTAATCGTTGCAAGATCTTCACTGATCACCAAAGTTTGAAATATATCTTCACCCAACCAGATTTGAATCTCAGGCAAAGACGTTGGGTCGAGTTGATCTCGAATTACGACTTAGGAATAACTTACACCCCGGGCAAAGCCAATGTCATGGCTGATGCGCTAAGTCGTAAGTCCTATTGTAAAAACCTAATGTTACAACAAAGTCAACCACTTCTCCATGAGGAATTTCGTAAGCTTAATCTTCACATTGTTCCTCGAGGATTCCTATCCACCCTGGTGGCGAAACCTACCCTTACAGATCAGATCATCAAGGCACAGAAGGTAGATCCGGGAATCTCACGTATTAAGAGAAGCATTAAGAAAGGAGTCGCGAATTGTTTCTCCATTGATTATCAAGGTGTCGTATACTTTGGTAATCGCCTAGTGGTTCCAAAGGTACGAAACCTGAGGCGGTTGATCCTTAAGGAAGCTCATGAATCCCCTCTCACCATTCATCCCGGTAGTACCAAAATGTATCAAGACCTACGCCAGAGGTTTTGGTGGACTAGGATGAAGAGAGAAATCGCTCAATACATTGCTAATTGCGACGTTTGTCGTCGTGTTAAGGAAGAGCATCAACGGCCTGCTGGCACCCTTCAACCTTTGGCTATTCCTGAGTGGAAATGGGATAAAATCAGTATGGATTTCATCACTGGGTTTCCCAGGACCAAGAGAGGGAATAAGGCCATCTTCGTCGTGATCGACCGTCTATCCAAAGTAGCCCACTTTCTACCTGTTCGTGAGAGTATCACCGCTAGCCAGCTAGCCGATTTATACATCTCCCGAATAGTGTCTCTTCATGGTGTCCCATTGGAAATTTACTCAGACCGTGGGAGCCTCTTCACCTCTCGATTTTGGGAAAGTTTCTAAAATGCTATGGGAACTCTTCTTTCTTTTAGCACCGCCTTCCATCCTCAATCAAGTGGTCAAGTAGAGCGAGTTAATCAAATTCTGGAAGATATGCTCCGAGCCTCTGTCATCTCGTTCGGAATGGGTTGGGAGAAATGCCTTCCATTCGCGGAGTTCGCTTATAACAATAGTTATCAAGCTAGCTTAGGCAAGGCTCCTTTCGAAGTTCTCTATGGACAAAAATGTCGAACGCCTCTTAATTGGTCAGAAGCCGGGGAAAGACAACTCTTTGGCCCGGATATGATTCAGGAAGTAGAAGAGCAGGTTCGCGTTATTCGTGAGAAATTGAAAACAGCCCAATCTCGTCAAAAGAGTCAATATGATCGTAAACATAAGCCTATGACTTATGAAGTCGATGAGAAGGCTTACCTTCGGGTTACTCCGTTAAAGGGAACCCATCGTTTTGGTATCAAAGGCAAACTGGCTCCTCATTACATTGGACCCTTTCGCATTCTTGACAAACGAGGAGAAGTTGCCTACCAATTGGAACTACCTTTGCATCTTTCCAGAGTTCACGATGTCTTCCACGTTTCTCAACTCAGGCGTTGCTTCGCGGATCCTATCCACGGAGTGGACCACGAAATGCTTGATCTACAAGATAACCTCTCATATCGGGAATATCCCGTTCGTATCCTTGATCAAGCCGAGCGTACCACTCGACTCCATAACATCAAGTTTCTCAAGGTTCAATGGTCACACGATTCTGAGAAAGAAGCCACTTGGGAAAGGGAGGATCGTCTTCGACTCGAGTACCCCACCTTCTTCCCGGAGGATCCTAAATCTCGGGACGAGATTCTTTTGAGTGGGGGTGAGTTGTCACACCCTAGCTAGTTCAAGCATTAGAGTGTGCATCATGTTTAAATTCCTCTTAAATTTGAAATGGGGAAGGCAGAAACCCCCAACACCCCCTGGAAACAACTAGGGTTTACTAAAATTATTTTCAATGAACCTGAAATGCCCTTCTAAAAAGTTCACCCCTGTTGTCTTGGGTTAGAACCTCTGGCAAAATTGGTGCACAATTTTCTAGGTCAACAGAAGGTCATTGAATTAAATCATAAGTATTTGAATTTGGGCATTTAAATGCTCTAAAATAATTTAAATGCTCAAATAATTCTGGAAATAAATGTTTGCTGTTGGAAATATTCTAAACAGAGCCTACAATTATTTTCAGGATTTTTGGAAACGTTTTAGTATTTTTAATAAAGCCCAACAGTTGCAGTTAAATAGAAAAAGAAAACAAATCAGAAAAAGAGAGAGAGGGAGAAGCCACCTGGGCCTTACCTATGCTGGCCGGCCCACCTGGCCTGTGCCAGTCGTCACCCACCTCTGCCAGTAGGCAGAGGCGTGTCGTCGGCGCGTGTTCCCGCGGCCACCTCCTCCTTCCACCTCCTGCTACCTCCTCGTCCCCATCCGAGTGCCACGGAGACGCCCAGCACCTCCCTACACTCCTCCCCTTTCTCCCCCTCGTCTCCCTCACCCTCTCCCGTGATGGCCGAGCGCGATCCTCGCCGCCGTTCGCCGTAGTTGCCACCAGAGCCACCCCCTCGCCTCCCTGACGTGCCCGTGAGCTCCGCCTCCATCGTCTACGCCTCCCCGTCGACTCACGCAACGCCGGACGCCTCCAAGCGCCTCCCCGACGCCTTCTTCTTCCTCGGTCCGCCGAGATCGCCGGCAACTCCCCGACGATGTCCGACCTCCCCCGAGCCCGCTGAGACGCGTCCTGCAACCGCCGTGAGCTCCTCTACCGATCCCCCCTCTTCTCTGCTTCGTTTGCCCACCATAGACGCCGCCCTCTTGCTCACTGTAGCACGCCGCCGCGCGAGCTCGACGCCGGCGTCACTCCGGTGGCCTTTTGGTCAAGCGCGGGTGCTTAACGCACTCCCCGCACCTCGCAGTGCCTCGCTAGCACGTCCGTTTTCCCCTAGCTCGCTGCAGCAGCAAAATCACCAACGGCCGAGCTCCGGCCGCCGCCACGAGCTCGACTCCGGCGAGCTCGCTCCACCCCAGCTCCTCCCACTTGCCCCACTAGATGCGCGCGAGCCCCAGCTATGCGTAGGACCAAACCGCGGTCGAATTGGTCGCCTGTGGCCGATTTCCGAAGCTCTATGTCGTCTCGGCCTCGCCGGCAGCTCAACGCCGGCGGGATTAACCCCACTGACCAGGGGTTTGACCCCAGTTTGACTCCGCATGAGACACTGATAGGTGGGGCCGGCTCCTAACTAATTCAGATTAGTTTAAATTAGAGCTAATCACTCTATTAGAGGTTAATGACGTCGTTAACTAACCCTCTCTCACTGACATGTGGGCCCAAAGCCTAACTAACCCAGTTTAGTGCTAACTAAACACTAACTAACTCTGTTAGTTAGCTGAGAGACTGACGGAAGGGGCCCACCAGTCAGGTTTGACCTGGGCTGGCGCCTTTGACCCGCTGACGTCACAGTGACGCAGTGCTGATGCATTAACTCAATTACTAGATTTATTCTTTAATAGGAAATTCCAGAAAATAGTCAAAACTTCCAAAAAAATCATAGAAAATCAACCATAGCTCCAAATGCAAAGATTTATATATGAAAAATGATCAGAAAAATTCAATCTATCCATCTGTAATGGTTTCATGCATGACAAAACAAGTTAACCTTGTTGTTTAAGCAGAATAAGGTTATGCACTAATAAGGCCATGTTTAATGAGCTACTATTTGAATCTTTGATTCAAATGAGTTCATCCCCTTCTGTTTTAGCTTGCATTAGGCCAAGACACTTTCGTCTTTCCATGTCATAGCATGCATCATATTGTTGCATATTGCCATGTGTTGATTATGTTCGGTGTGTCTTTCGTGGTAGGTTCTGCCTCCGAGGATAACCCCGAGTATCCGTCTGAAGGGCAGTACCCTACTACCACTACAACAGGCAAGCAACCCATTGATCATTCCGATACAAAATCATGTTCTCGCTTCTGCTCTTGTTTACTGCATTAAGACAACGCGATTCAAACTGCTGTGTGCTATGGTAGTTGAACCCTTATCCTCTGCATGACCTGTCATTGCCACAGTAACTAGATGAAACCCACTAGCATGTGTAGGAGTTGATTGAGCCATGTATGTGATTCCTACCTTGCTATGCCTGCTATGCTTAGAGTTGGGTCAGGTCTGGTTCATCTAGGTGATGGGCTAGAGTGAAATATTTATGTCGGTAATGTGAGGGATGTGTTGAACATGTTTTGGTAAAGGTATCAATGAGAGGCCATGTAGGAGTACATGGTGGGTTGTTTCATTGAGGCCGTCCATAAGAACTGAGATCTATATGTGTGATTTAAGATGCAGTTACTACCGTACATTGGGCCCGAAACCAATGGACCCTCTCGGCTTCTTAATCACCCTAGTACTCTGTCCAAGAGTTGCAAATAGTTTCTGGTGTTTGTAGGTTATGTGTTGGCGGCCGTGCGTAGCGCTGACCCTAGGGGTGGGCTATGTTGCGGTAGATACACCATGGCCGGGTATGCCAGGCGCCCGTTTGGCGTCTCGAGACCCTGTTCACATTGTTCGGGGCCGTATGTGGAAACCTCGGCCGGACTCCCTGTGGATGGAACCTGGATAGGCGATAAACCTGGACTAGAGACTTAAGTGTTTAGGTAGGCCGTGGCCGACACCCTCGCTGGGCTTCCGCTTGAAGGTTGCCGAGTACATGTCGTGTAAACGGCGGTAAGTGGTGAAAGCGTGTATGAAGAAGTACACCCATGTAGGGTATAAAACTATTCGAATAGCCACGTCCGCGGTAAAGGACTACTTGGTTGCCTATACAGTTCATAGACAAGTTAATGGATACTACTAAAAGACTCAAGATAAGTGTGAGTACCGAGGATGGCCCTCTCGTAGGATAACGAGGGAGGATCCCCGGTGGAGTGTTGTGTTGTGAGTAGTGGACTCGTGTGCGAAAACTATTTTACCAGTGGAGTCCCATAGGATAGCTTAGCCAAGAGTCAAAGCTGGCTTGCTGCAATAACCCCACCACCTTCTTGAGAATGAGCATGTATAGTAGGCTCTGTTGTAAGACTTGCGGAGTACCTTTGTACTCATGTTTGCTTAATTACTGTTTTCAGACGACAACACCGCCCCCTCCGATGGGTTCTACGTAGACCTTGATGTCGACGAGTGACTAGCCACCCAGGTGGTGATCCTGGCCATGGAGGGCCCTATGTAGATAGACAGGCTTCGAGAAGCCTTCTTTCTTTCTAGTGTCTGTACTCAGACTATTTACTTCTGCTTGTGCTTGTGTGATTGTATGACTTGAGTGTCGGGTCATGTGACCCCTATCTGTATGAACTTGTTATGTATGGCTCTCTGGAGCCTTTAAATAAAGTACTTGAGTTGTAGAGTTTTGTTGTGATGCCATGTTGTATGTACTCATATCGGGCATATTGTGTGTATGATTGAAATGCTCGGTATGAGTGGGATCCGACAATCTAGTTGTTTATCCTTGGCAGCCTTTCTTATGGGGAAATGTAGTCTAGTGTTCCTCGAGCCATAGTAGTCCGCTACAGCCCGGGTTCCCCGGAGTCCTGTTAGCCCAGTGCTACAGCCCGGAATCACTCGCTGATGACCGACATGCTCGATGTGATTCATGTATGCCTGTCTCCATAGGTCTGTTCCGCGTTGGATTCACGACTAGCCATGTCGGCCCGGGTTCTCTGTCATATGGATGCTAGCGACACTATCATATACGTGAGCCAAAAGGCGCAAACGGTCCCGGGCCATGGTAAGGCGGCACCCGTGGAATACCGTGCGTGAGGCCGCAAAGTGATATGAGGTGTTACCGGCTAGAATGATGTGGCTTGGAATCGGGGTCCTGACAATAATCCTCAGATCATGGATCCAATCTGCATCATTGCTACTAACATCTTTCAACTTAGTTTTCTCTAGGAACATATATAAAACATAGGGAAGCAACAACGCGAGCTATTGATCTACAACATAGATATGCTAATACTACCAGGACTAAGTTCATGATAAATTTAAGTTCAATTAATCATATTACTTAAGAACTCCCACTTAGAAAGACATCCCTCTAATCTTCTAAGTGATCACATGATCCAAATCAACTAAACCATAACCGATCATCACGTGAAATGGAGTAGTTTTCAATGGTGAACATCATTATGTTGATCATATCTACTATATGATTGACGCTCGACCTTTCGGTCTCCAGTGTTCTGAGGCCATATCTGCATATGCTAGGCTCGTCAAGTTTAACCCGAGTATTTCTGCGTGTGCAAAACTGGCTTGCACCCGTTGTAGATGGACGTAGAGCTTATCACACCCGATCATCACGTGGTGTCTGGACACAACGAACTTTGGCAATGGTGCATACTCAGGGAGAACACTTTTATCTTGAAATTTAGTGAGAGATCATCTTATAATGCTACCGTCATAACTAAGCAAAGTAAGATATATAAAAGATAAACATCACATGCAACCAAAATATGTGACATGATATGGCCATCATCACCTTGTGCCTTTGATATCTATCTCCAAAGCATCGTCATGATCTCCATTGTCACCGGCATGACACCATGATCTCCATCATCTTGATCTATATCAATGTGTCGTCACATGGTCATCTCGCCAACTATTGCTCTTGCAACTATTGCTATCGCATAGCGATAAAGAAAGCAATTATTTGGCACTTGCATCTTATGCAATAAAGAGACAACCATAAGGCTTCTGCCAATTGCCAATAACTTCAATAAAACATGATCATCTCATACAACAACTTATATCTCATCATGTCTTGACCATATCACATCACAACATGCCCTACAAAAACAAGTTAGACGTCATCTACTTTGTTGTTGCAAGTTTTACGTGGCTGCTACGGGCTGAGCAAGAACCGTTCTTACCTACGCATCAAAACCACAACGATAGTTTGTCAAGTTGGTGTTGTTTTAACCTTCACAAGGACCGGGCGTAGCCACACTTGGTTCAACTAAAGTTGGAGAAACTAACACCCGCCAGCCACCTGTGTGCAAAGCACGTCGGTAGAACTAGTCTCGCGTAAGCGTACGTGTAATGTCGGTCCGGGCCGCTTCATCCAACAATACCACCGAACCAAAGTATGACATGCTGGTAAGCAGTATGACTTATATCTCCCACAACTCACTTGTGTTCTACTCGTGCATATAACATCAACACATAAAACCTAGGCTCGGATGCCACTGTTGGGGAACGTAGTAATTTCAAAAAAATTCCTACGCACACGCAAGATCATGGTGATGCACAACAATGAGAGGGGAGAGTGTTGTCTATGTACGCTCGTAGACCGGAAGGGGACGCATTATAACAACGCGGTTGATGTAGTCGTACGTCTTCACGGCCCGACCGATCAAGCACCGAAACTACGGCACCTCCGAGTTTTTGCACACGTTCAGCTCGATGACGATCCCCGGACTCCAATCCAGCAATGTGTCGGGGATGAGTTTCGTCAGCATGACAGCGTGGTGACGATCTTGATGTTCTACCGTCGCAGGGCTTTGCCTAAGCACCGCTACAATATTATCAAGGATTATGGTGGAGGGGGGCACCGCACACGGCTAAGAGATCAATGATCAATTGTTGTGTTCATGGGGTGCCCCTGCCCCCGTATATAAAGGAGTGGAGGAGGGGGCCGGCCAAGGAGGGTGGCCCACCCAAGGGGGGGAGTCCAACTCCCACCGAGAGTAGGACTCCCCTTTTTCCTATTAGGAGTAGGAGAGGGAAGGAAGAGGAAGGAGGGAGGAAGGAAAGGGGGGTCGGCCCCCCTCCAAATTCGGATTGGGCTTGGGGGCGCGCCCCCTCCCTTTCTCCTTTCCCCTCCTTTCCACTAAGGCCCAGTAAGGCCCATATACCTCCCGGGGGGTTCCGATAACCTCCCGGTGATCCGGTACTGTCCCAATCTTACCCGGAACCTTTCTGGTGTCCAAATATAGTCGTCCAATATATCAATCTTTATGTCTCGACCATTTCGAGACTATTCCTCAAGTCTGTGATCACATCCGAAACTCCGAACAACCTTCAGTACATCAAAATATATAAACTCATAATGAAGCTGTCATCTAACGTTAAGCGTGCGGACCCTACGGGTTCGAGAATAATGTAGACATGACTGAGACACGTCTTCGATCAATAACCAATAGCGGAACCTAGATGTTCATATTGGCTCCTACATATTCTACGAAGATCTTTATCGGTCAGACCGCATAACAACATACGTTGTTCCCTTTGTCATCGGTATGTTACTTGCCCGAGATTCGATCGTCGGTATCTCAATACCTAGTTCAATCTCGTTATCGGCAAGTCTCTTTACTCGTTCCGTAATACATCATCTTGCAACTAACTTATTAGTTGGATTGCTTGCAAGGCTTAAGTGATGTGTATTACCGAGAGGGCCCAGAGATACCTCTCCGACAATCGGAGCGACAAATCCTAATCTCGAAATACGCCAACCCAACATGTACCTTTGGAGACACTTGTAGAGCACCTTTATAATCACCCAGTTACGTTGTGACATTTGGTAGCACACAAAGTGTTCCCCCGGTAAACAGGAGTTGCATAATCTCATAGTCATAGGAACATGTATAAGTCATGAAGAAAGCAATAGCAACATACTAAATGATCGGGTGCTAAGCTAATGGAATGGGTCATGTCAATCACATCATTATCCTATGATGTGATCCCGTTAATCAAATGACAACTCATGTCTATGGTTAGGAAACATAACCATCTTCGATTAATGAGCTAGTCAAGTAGAGGCATACTAGTGACATTTTGTTTGTCTATGTATTCACACAAGTATTACGTTTCCGGTTAATACAATTCTAGCATGAATAATAAACATTTATCATGAGATAAGGAAATAAATAATAACTTTATTATTGCCTCTAGGGCATATTTCCTTCAATACCTACGTACCACCAAATGATCAGATACGGAGCCAAAAACCTAATTCCACTGCTGCAACTTTTTGTATCCACGAGATCCCATCTTGGGGCTTGTTCCGGAGCTCCGCCGGAGGGGGCATCAATCACGGAGGGCTTCTACATCAACACCATAGCCTCTTCGATGAAGTGTGAGTAGTTTACCTCAGACCTACGGGTCCATAGTTATTAGCTAGATGGCTTCTTCTCTCTTTTCGGATCTCAATACAATGTTCTCCCCCTCTCTTGTGGAGAACTATTCGATGTAATCTTCTTTTTGCGGTGTGTTTGTTGAGATCGAGGAATTGTGGGTTTATGATCAAGTCTATCTATGAATAATATTTGAATCTTCCCTGAATTCCTTTATGTATGATTGGTTATCTTTGCAAGTCTCTTCGAATTATCAGTTTGGTTTGCCCTACTAGATTGATCTTTTCTGCAATGGGAGAAGTGCTTAGCTTTGGGTTCAATCTTGCGGTGTCCTTTCCCAGTGACAGTAGGGGCAGCAAGGCACGTATTGTATTGTTGCCATCGAGGATAACAAGATGGGGTTTTCATCATATTGCATGAGTCTATCCCTCTACATCATGTCATCTTGCTTAAGGTGTTACTCTGTTTTTAACTTAATACTCTATATGCATGTTGGATAGCGGTCAATGAGTGGAGTAATAGTAGTAGATGCAGGCAGGAGTCGGTCTACTTGTCTCGGACGTGATGCCTATATACATGATCATACCTAGATATTCTCATAACTATGCTCAATTCTGTCAATTGCTCAATAGTAATTTGTTCACCCACCGTAGAATACTTATGCTCTCGAGAGAAGCCACAAGTGAAACTATGGCCCCCGGGTATATCTTTATCATATTAATCTCCTACTACTTAGTTATTTCATTTGCTTTTTCTTTGCCTTTATTTTACCTTGCATCTTTATCACAAAAATACCAAAAATATTATCTTATCATATCTATCAGATCTCACTCTCGTAAGTGGCCGTGTGGGGATTGACAACCCCTATTCGCGTTGGTTGCGAGGATTTTTTTGTTTTGTGCAGGTACGACGGACTCGCGCGTAGCCTCCTACTGGATTGATACCTTGGTTCTCAAAAACTGAGGGAAATACTTACGCTACTTTGCTGCATCATCCCTTCCTCTTCGGGGAAAACCAACGCAGTGCTCAAGAGGTAGCAAGAAGGATTTCTGGCGCCGTTGCCGGGGAGGTTCACACAAGTCAAGATTTGACTCCCGACAACGAGCCATTTCTGGAGCCGTTGCCGGGGAGGTCTACGCAAAAGTCAACATACCAAGTACCCATCACATACCCTTATCTCCCGCATTACATTATTTGCCATTTGCCTCTCGTTTTCCTCTCCCCTACTTCAGCCTTGCCGTTTTATTCGCCCTCTCTCTCTATCCTACCTCTCTTTCTCTATTTGCCTCTTTTTGCCCGCTTGCTTTTTGTTTGCTTGTGTGTTAGTTTGCTTGCTTGCCTCTATGGCTCTACCTAAATTTGGTGATCTCCACCTTAAAAGGCTAGAAGAGATCGAAAGCAATGTCAGGAGTTTTATGGTTTTGCAATTTGAACATAATAGTTTCTTCATAAACGAGCTTAAAGAACAGAAAAGTTTTATGAGTTTTATGAATAAAGAGCTTGATGATATGTCTAAAGAATTCGATGGTTTGAAATCCCAAATTGCTCATCTTGAGAAATTAACTGCTGAAATTTCGGATAAGCAGGCTACCTTAGTTAATAAGATGGCCGCTAAACTGGATTGCTATGAAAATAAAGATGAAGATCTAAAAGTTATTGATGTATCCCCTATTAAATCTTTGTTTCGCAATATTAATCTTGATAATGATGGGACTGAATATGATCCACCTTTACCTAGAAGGTGTTCCAAGAATTCTGCATTTTTTTTATCTTGATGCTAAAATTGATAAAAGTGGGATTGAAGAAATTAAAACCCTAGATGTTGCTAAACCCACTATTATGGATTTCAAGGAATTTAACTATGAAAATTGCTCTTTGATTGATTGTATTTCCTTGTTACAATCCGTTCTAAATTCTCCCCATGCTTATAGTCAAAATAAAGCGTTTACTAAACATATCATTGATGCCTTGATGCAATCTTATGAAGAAAAAGTTGAATTGGAAGTTTCTATCCCTAGAAAGCTTTATGATGAGTGGGAACCAACTATTAAAATTAAAATTAAAGATCATGAATGCTATGCTTTATGTGATTTGGGTGCCAGTGTTTCCACGGTTCCAAAGACTTTTTGTGATTTGTTAGGTTTCCGTGATTTTGATGATTGCTCTTTAAACTTGCACCTTGCGGATTCCACTATTAAGAAACCTATGGGAAGAATTAATTATGTTCTTATTGTTGCAAATAGGAATTATGTGCCTATAGATTTTATTGTTCTTGACATAGATTGCAATCCTTCATGTCCTATTTTTCTTGGTAGACCTTTCCTTAGAACGATTGGTGCAATTATTGATATGAAGGAAGGAAATATTAGATTCCAATTTCCATTAAGGAAAGGCATGGAACGCTTTCCTAGAAATAAAATTAAATTACCTTATGAATCTATTATGAGAGCCACTTATGGATTACCTACCAAAGATGGCAATACCTAGATCTATCCTTGCTTGTTATGCCTAGCTAGGGCGTTAAACGATAGCGCTTGTTGGGAGGAAACCCAATTTTATTTTAATTCCTTGATTTTTGCTCCTGTTTAGTAATAAATAATTTATCTAGCCTCTTTTTTGGTTGTGTTTTTGTGTTTAATTCGTGTTTGTGCCAAGTAGAACCGTTGGGAAGACTTGGGGAAAGTCTTGTTACACTTGATGTAAAAAACAAAAACTTTAGCGCTCACGAGAACTACTGCCATTTTTACTTGGAAAGTGCTATTTAGTTAATTCTTTTTGCAGATGATTAATAGATAAATTACTCACGTCCAGAAATTTATTTTCTAATTTTTGGGTTTCCAGATCTTGCGCTAGCTACAGATTACTACAGACTATTCTGTTTTTTACAGATTCTGTTTTTCATGTGTTGTTTGCTTATTTTGATGAATCTATGGCTAGTAAAATAGTTTATAAACCATAGATAAGTTGTAATATAGTAGGTATAACACCAATATAAATAATTAATGAGTTAATTACAGTACCTTTAAGTGGTCTTTTGTTTTCTTTCGCTAACGGAGCTCACGAGATTTTCTACTTTAAGTTTTGTGCTGTGAAGTTTTCAAGTTTTGGGTAAAGATTTGATGGATTATGGAACAAGGAGTGGCAAGAGCCTAAACTTGTCGATGCCCAAGGCACCCCCAATATAATCTAAGGACACCTAAAAGCCAAATCTTGGGGATGCCCTCTTTTGTCTACTTCTATTGGTAACTTTACTTGGAGCTATATTTTTATTCGCCACATGATATGTGTTTTGCTTGGAGCATCTTGTATGATTTGAGTCTTTACTTTTTAGTTTACCACAATCATCCTTGCTGTACACACATTTTGAGAGAACCATATATGATTTGGAATTTGTTACAATACTCTATGTGCTTCGCTTATATCTTTTGAGTTATATAATTTTGCTCTAGTACTTCACTTATATCTTTTAGAGAACGGTGGTGGATTTGTTTTATAGAAACTATTGATCTCGCATGCTTCACTTAGATTATTTTGAGAGTCTTAATAGCATGGTAATTTGCTTAAAATCCTAATATGCTTGGTATACAAGATTAATAATAAAACTTTCTTACGAGTGTGTTGAATACTATGAGAAGTTTGATGCTTGATAATTGTTTTGAGATATGAAGATGGTGATATTATAGTTGTGCTAGTTGAGTAGTTGTGAATTTGAGAAATACTTGTGTTAAAGTTTGTGATTCCGGTAGCATGCACGTATGGTGAACCGTTATGTGATGAAGTCAGAGCATGATTTATTTTTTGACTGTCTTCCTTATGAGTGGCGGTCGGGGACGAGCGATGGCCTTTTCCTACCAATATATCACCCTAGGAGCATGCGCGTAATACTTTGCTTTGATGACTTGTAGATTTTTGCAATAAGTACATGAGTTCTTTATGACTAATGTTGAGTCCATGGACTATACGCACTTCTCTCACCCTTCCACCTTTGCTAGCCTCTCTAATACCGCACCTTTCGCCGGCATCATACACCCACCATATACCTTCCTCAAAACAGCCACCATACCTACCTATCATGGCATTTCTATATCCATTCCGAGATATATTGCCATGCAACTTACCACCGTTCCGTTTACTATGACACGCTCCATCATTGTCATATTGCTTTGCATGGTCATGTAGTTGACATTGTATTTGTGGCAAAGCCACCGTTCATAATTCTTTCATACTTGTCACTCTTGATTCATTGCATATACCGGTACACCGCCGGAGGCATTCACATAGAGTCATATCTTTGTTCTAGATATCGCGTTGTAAGTAAATAAAAGTGTGATGATCATCATTATTAGAGCATTGTCCCAAGTGAGGAAAGGATGATGGAGACTATGATTCCCCCACAAGTCAGGATGAGACTCCGGACTAAAAATGAAAAAATAGAGAAAAGAGGCCATAAAAAATAGAAGGCCCAAATAAAAAAATGAGAGAAAAAAAGAGAAGGCGCAATGCTAATATCCTTTTACCACACTTGTGCTTCAAAGTAGCACCATGATATTCATAGTAGAGAGTCTCTCATGTTATCACTTTCATATACTAGTGGGAATTTTTAATTATAGAACTTGGCTTGTATATTCCAATGATGGGCTTCCTCAAATCGCCCTAGGTATTCATGAGCAAGCAAGTTGGATGCACACCCACTTAGTTTCTTTTTGAGCTTTCATATACTTATAGCTCTAGTGCATCCGTTGCATGGCAATCCCTACTCACTCACATTGATATCTATTGATGGGCATCTCCATAGCCCGTTGATACGCCTAGTTGATGTGAGACTATCTTCCCCTTTTGTCTTCTCCACAACCACCATTCTATTCCACCTATAGTGTTATGTCCATGGCTCACGCTCATGTATTGCGTGAAAATTGAAAAAGTTTTGACAATGTCAAAAGTATGAAACAACTACTTGGCTTGTCATCGGGATTGTGCATGATTTAAATATTTTGTGTGGTGAAGATGGAGCATAGCCAGACTATATGATTTTGTAGGGATAACTTTCTTTGGCCATGTTATTTTGAGAAGACATAATTGCTTTGTTAGTATGCTTGAAGTATTATTATTTTTATGTCAATATTAAACTTTTGTCTTGAATCTTTCGGATATGAATATTCATACCACAACTAAGAAGAATTACATTAAAAATTACGCCAAGTAGCACTCCGCATCAAAAATTCTGTTTTTACCATTTACCTACTCGAGGACGAGCAAGAATTAAGCTTGGGGATACTTGATACGTCTCCAACGTATCTATAATTTTTTACTGCTCCATGCTATATTATCTACTGTTTTGGACATTATTGGGCTTTATTATCCACTTTTATATTATTTTTGGGACTAACTTATTAACCGGAGGCCTAGCCCAGAATTGTTATTTTTTTGCCTGTTTTAGGGTTTCGAAAAAAAGGAATATCAAACGGAGTCCAAACGGAATGAAACCTTCGGGAACGTGATTTTCTCAACAAACAACACCCGGGAGACTTGGACCTTACGTCAAGACACAAAAGAGGAGGCCACGAGGTAGGGGGCGTGCCTACCCCCCCACCCCCCCACCCAGGCGCGCCTTCCACCCTCGTGGGCCCCCTGTTGCTCCACCGACGTACTACTTCCTCCTATATATACCTACGTACCCCCAAACGATCAGATATGGAGCCAAAAACCTAATTCCACCACCGCAACTTTCTGTATCCACGAGATCCCATCTTGGGGCCTGTTCCGGAGCTCCGCCGGAGGGGGCATCGATCACAGAGGGCTTCTACATCAACACCATAGCCTCTCCGATGAAGTGTGAGTAGTTTACCTCAGACCTACGGATCCATAGTTATTAGCTAGATGGCTTCCTTTCTCTTTTTGGATCTCAATACAATGTTCTCCCCCTCTCTTGTGGAAAACTATTTGATGTAACCTTCTTTTTGCGGTGTGTTTATTGAGACCGATGAATTGTGGGTTTATGATCAAGTCTAGCTATGAATAATATTTGAATCTTCTCTGAATTCTTTTATGTATGATTGGTTATCCTTGCAAGTCTCTTTGAATTATCAGTTTGGTTTGGCCTACTAGATTGATCTTTCTTGCAATGGGAGAAGTGCTTAGCTTTGGGTTCAATCTAGCGGTGTCCTTTCCCAGTGACAGTAGGGGCAGCAAGGCATGTATTGTATTATTGCCATTGAGGATAACAAGATGGGGTTTTCATCATATTGCATGAGTCTATCCCTCTACATCATGTCATCTTGCTTAAGGTGTTACTCTGTTTTTAACTTAATACTGTAGATGCATGCTGGATAGCGGTCGATGAGTGGAGTAATAGTAGTAGATGCAGGAAAGAGTCGGTCTACTTGTCTCGGACGTGATGCCTATATACATGATCATACCTAGATATTCTCATAACTATGCTCAATTCTTTCAATTGCTCAACAGTAATTTGTTCACCCACCGTAGAATACTTATGCTCTCGAGGGAAGCCACTAGTGAAACCTATGGCCCCTGGGTCTATATTTATCATATTAATCTCCTACTACTTAGTTATTTCCTTTGCTTTTTTACTTTGCCTTTATTTTACCTTGCATCTTTATCACAAAAATACCAAAAAATATCATATCTATCAAATCTCACTCTCGTAAGTGGTCGTGTAGGGATTGACAACCCCTATTCGCGTTGGTTGTGAGGATTTATTTGTTTTTGCAGGTACGAGGGACTCGCGCGTAGACTCCTACTGGATTGATACCTTGGTTCTCAAAAACTGAGGGAAATACTTACACTACTTTGCTGCATCATCCCTTCCTCTTCGGGGAAAACCAACGCAGTGCTTAAGAGGTAGTAGGCCGCCTCTCTCGAGATCTTGGTGTTGTTCTCCTCGCGTGGTCGAGGCCCTCACGAGGGTCTTGTCTTGGAGGCCCGGCAACTGGGCCATACCAGGCCGTCGAGGGAGCCACACCATGGGCCGCGGGCTAGCAGGTTTGGGTACCCCCATTCCCAGAACGTTGACAGTAGCCATCGGTCCCAAGGTGCGCCCGAGCTGGCTTTTGGGCGAAGCCAAGGGGCAGGGTCGAATCGCCCCAGGCCCAAACCGCCTGCGGGCCAGGGTTGACGCGTGGCGCTTGATAGGACGCGGACTCCTCCACTCCCCCACGTCGCCTCGGCAACCGCCCAGGCTAACAAAAGACTGGCGCACGCCGTTGAGCCATCAATTCTTCCCCTTGCCTTGCTCTAGATCCCCTTCTCCCAAACGAAGGCTTCTCCAGATCCAATCGCACACCACCCCCTTACTTCTCCTTCTTTGGTGCCACTGACCACACGAATGGCGCCCAGGAAGTCGAAGCCCGTGGCACAGGCTGCTAGCTCCTCCTCCTCTCATGGGCCAACACTTGTCGCATCCTCCATCCCTGAGGTGGGGCACCTCGACCCCGTTCTCCTGCAGAAGGCGAGCAGAGACAAAGAGTGAGGCAAGACTGTCATCTAGGCTAGCTCCGGCGAGTAGCGGACCCTGGCACGGTCGGCCTATACCTTCTTCCTCCACAGCATCTTAGCCGGGCTCATCCTGCCCCTCGCAGAGTTCTTCGTCGCCATCCTCAACGACTACTAGATCCAGGCCCTTCATCTTCAACCCCACTCAATCCTCCTCCTATTCGTCTTCGCCTTCAACTGTGAGGCCTTTGTGGGCGTGAGTCCCTTTGTTCCGCTCCTTCGCCACTTCTTCTGCCTACGGCTGCACGATTCAACGCATCTCTCTGCTTGCGTGTCCTTCGTCATGGTCCACAAGGGAAATGTGCTCATGAAGGCCAGGAAGAAGGTGGAAGGCTTCCAGCACCGTTGGGTCTTCCTGGATACCAAGGGTCTCAACGCGTGGCTGGAACTGCTGACCAAGCTACCTGAGCGGCTCGAGAGGTGGAGCCACGAGATGCTCTCTAACCCCTAGGAAGAGCTGGTCCTAAGGAGGATGACCTCGGACATGGAGGCCAAGGTGCTGAGGCGGGGGGGCATGCTCGTGAAGGAGTTCTTGATGCAGCGCCTGGCACTACTACAGTCGCACACGCGCCCCATGTGGGAGTTTCGGGGCACGGCAGACGATATTAGGCTACGCCCTGGCAGCTGATAACCCACAAGTATAGGGGATCAATTGTCGCCTCTTTCAATAAGTAAGAGTGTCGAACCCAACGAGGAGCTAAAGGTAGAACACATATTCCCTCATGTTTTATCGACCACAGATACAACTCTAGGCACGCTTGATGTTCGCTTTACCTAGAACAAGTATAAAACTGGAAGTACTTTGTAGGTGTAACGGGATAGGTTTGCAAGAATATAAAGAGCACGTAAATAAAAACTAGGGGCTGTTTTAGGTAAAGAAGCAACAAAGTTAGTATAGCGAGTGTGGAAAAGTGGTGGTAGGAGTTGCAAAATTGTCCCTAAGCAATTGACTACTTTACTAGACCGATAGCAAGTTTTATGTGGGAGAGGCCACTGCTAGCATGTCATCCCTGACTTGGAATTCTATGCACTTATGATTGGAACTATTAGCAGGCATGCGCAACTACTAACGTTCATTAAGGTAAGACCCAACCATAGCATTAAGATATATTGGTTCCCCTTCCATCCCGTATGCATCAATTTCTATGCTAGGTTAGGTCACTCTTCCCCATCAATACATAGTCCTATCAACATACAACTAACCCTATGGTGTGATCCACGTGCGCGCTCATATGATGGTCACCAAAGGACAGCAACATAATCACAAGCAAATTAAACCAATCATAGCAATTCACCAATTACTGATAGGACAACGAAAATCTACTCAGACATCATAGGATGGCAACACATCACTGGATAATAATACGAAGCATAAAGCACCATGTTCAAGTAGCAGGTACAGCGGGTTGCGGGCGAGTGGACCTCTATAGATAGATGGGGGAAGGTGATGAAGATGTTGGTGAAGATGACGGAGGTGTCGGCGTAGATCGCTCGCACGATGATGGCCCCGGCGGCGTTTGGGCGCCACCGGGAGAGAGGGGGAGAGGGGCCCCCTTCTTCTTCTTCCTTAACCTTCTCCCTAGATGGGAGAAGGGTTTACCTCTGTTCCATGGCCTCCATGGCGGCGGAGGGGCGGGAGCCCCTCCGAGATTGGATCTGTCTCTCTGTCTCTCTCTGTTTATGCGTTCCAGATTCTGGCCTTTCACCGTTTCTTATATTCCCGGAGACCCATAACTCCGATTGGGCTGAAATTTTAACACGATTTATATCCGGATATTGGCTTTCTTGCGGCAAAAGAAGGGCACCAACCACCTTAGAGGGCGGCCACAAGGGTCAGGGGTGCGCCCACCCCCTAGGGCGCGCCCCTGCCTCGTGGCTCCCTCGGGCATCGTCTCGCGTTGATTCTTCTTCCCAAAAATCACATATATTCCAAAAAAATCTCCGTAAATTTTTATCACGTTTGGACTCCGTTTGATATGAATTTTCTGTGAAAAAAAACATGCAACAAATAGGAACTGGCACTGGGCAGTGGATCAATATGTTAGTCCCAAAAATAGTATAAAAAGTTGCCAAAAGTATATGAAAGTTGTATAATATTGGCATGGAACAATAAAAAATTATAGATACAACAGAGACGTACCATCGTCCCCAAGCTTAATTCCTGCTCGTCCTCGAGTTAGTAAATGATAAAAAAATATAATTTTTGATGTGGAATGCTACCTAGCATAATCTTGATCAAGTAATCTAATCATGGCATGAATATTAAGACACGAGTGATTCAAAGCAATAGTATATCATTGGACATTAAGACAATAATACTTCAAGCATACTAATAAAGAAATCATGTCTTTTGAAAATAACATGGCTAAAGAAAGTTATCCCTACAAAATCAGATGGTCTGGCTATGCTCCATATTCATTACACAAAATATTCAAATTATGTACAACCCTGATGACAAGCCAAGCAATTGTTTCATACTTTTGATGTTCTCAAATCTTTTCAACTTTCACGCAATACATGAGCGTGAGCCATGGATATAGAACTATAGGTGGAATAGGTCTACTATGAGTTTCATGTTGGGTGGGAAACAAACTGTAAAGAAGCCATTATCTGTATTTTTTAACTGAAGCCATTATCTGTCTACGATAATTGGTTTTGCGTCTATCCACACGTTGCTACCATCACTCTGGATTTCTGCATGCACTCCTTAAATAATTGCACTATGTTTTATTCCTATGCATGTAAGTTATTGTACACAATGGAACTGAACATGTAGAGCAAAAGAGACGAGCCTTGCATGGCAAGAAAATTTCATGCAGACATAGCTCCATGGTAGGCGCAAAGGCAGCTCCCATCCAGCAATTTTGGATTGTAATCAAGAGGAAGATATCTATTCTGAGGGGGATTAAGAAGGAGAAGACCACTCCTCTTTACCCCCTGAGGTCTTTGCTCTAACTTCGCATGCTGATGTTGGTTATATCATGCATATGGTGCCTTGCATTGCTTACTTTACACATCAAATATGTCATCTGCTTAGTTTAGACATGCTTTGTGTGAATGCCATCTGTTTAGTTTATTCATCGTTTATGTGAATTACGAAACGCCATCTTGTTTAGCCAGGCATCATATATGTGAATTTTGCAATGTCGTCCTACTTAGCCAGTCATCTTATATGTGAATTATATCAGGCCATCCTTTTTTCGTTACATATTACATTTGTCAACAATGTTAGTACATTCAACTACTCTTCGTGTGCATCAGCCATTTTACATGGTGATGGAAAATTCTGGAGTGAAAACAACGTCTACAGAGTAGACTATGCTATCTGACAAAGTGCATATCTCGCTGGCTACGGATAGCTCCTCATAGAAGGATTCAGAGATAGATGGTCAGTCATATCCCCACCCAAGGTGTATGCTCTAACTTGGCAGGGTTATGTTGCTCATATCGTGCGTATGGTGTCTTGCATTGCTATGTCATTTGATTAGTTTAGACATGCTTTGTGTGAATGCCACCTGTTTAGTGTCTAATTACCATATATGTGAATTATGTATTGCCATCTTGTTGCAAGACATTATATATGTTAATTATGCAATGATATCTTGTTGCAAAGGCATTATATATGTGAATTATGCAATGCCATGCTGTTTAGCGAATATCATTTTTTTGTATTACGTGTTCCATTTGTCGACAATGTTTGTATATTCAACTACTCTTCCTGTGCATCAGCCATTTGAAGCGATGATGGAAGTATCTGGAGTGAAAACAAGGTATTCAGAGCAGACAATGCAACCTGCTGAAGCAGACATCTTACTGGTTACAGAGAGCTCCTCAAAAGAGGATTAAGATACTGATGACCAGTCCTATTTCGCCCCTGAGGTCTATGCTCAAACTTGGCAGGGTTATATTACCTATGTCATCCATGTTGTCTTGCATTGCTTAGTTTTTACATCATATATGGATTGCCATCTGCTTAGTGATACGTCTCCAACGTATCTATAATTTTTGATTGCTCCATGCTATATTATCTACTGTTTTGGACTATATTGGGCTTTATTTTCCACTTTTATATTATTTTTGGGACTAACCTATTAACCGGAGGCCCAGCCCAGAATTGCTGTTTTTGCCTATTTCAGTGTTTCGGAGAAACAGAATATCAAACGGAGTCCAAACGGAACAAAACCTTCGGGAACGTGATTTTCTCACCGAACGTGATCCAGGAGACTTGGACCCTACTCCAAGGAGTCAAAGAGGAGGTCACGAGGGTGGGGGCGCCCCCCTAGGGCGCGTCCCCCTGCCTCGTGGGCCCCTCGGTGCTCCACCGACGTACTTCTTCCTCCTATATATACATACGTACCCCCAAACGATCAGAGCAGGAGCCAAAAACCTAATTCCACCGCCGCAAATTTCTGTATCCACAAGATCCCATCTTGGGGCCTGTTCTGGAGCTCCGCCGGAAGAGGGTCGTCATCACGAAGGGCTTCTACATCATCCTAGCCCCTCCGATGAAGTGTGAGTAGTTTACCTCAGACCTTCGGGTCCATAGTTAGTAGCTAGATGGCTTCTTCTCTCTCTTTGAATCTCAATACAAAGTTCTCCCCCTCTCTTCTGGAGATCTATTCGATGTAATCTTCTTTTTGCAGTGTGTTTGTTGAGACCGATGAATTGTGGGTTTATGATCAAGTCTATCTATGAATAATATTTGAATCTTCTCTGAATGTATGATTGGTTATCTTTGCAAGTCTCTTCAAATTATCCGTTTGGTTTGGCCAACTAGATTGGTAGTTCTTGCCATGGGAGAAGTGCTTAGCTTTGGGTTCGATGCATGTCCGGATTAATGATGCATGGCATGGCATGGCAAAGTGCACAAACAAAACTACAAATTAAGTGGAGCTCAATATGCAACGCGTTGCATATTGACGGAACACCACATGACTTATTTAGTTCTCTCCCATTCAAGTACTCAACAAAATTAAATATTGGTTAGCATGGCCAGGGGTGCAGCATATGAAAACTACCTATCTAGGCAAGTTTAAATGAGGCCGGAACAACAAGCAAACAAGTCCAGAAAATCCTCATGTGCACATTTTAGATTTGGTACTGTTCTGTCCTAAGGCATATTTTAATGTTGTTAAACATGCAAAGTAAGTACATCATGTTAATCTATGCATTTTTCTACCCCATTTACATATAAATATTATTTAAAACCGAGCTACGGTTATTTAGTTATGAAATAAACCATTTTTGCATGTCATAAGAGCAAAAATTACACAAATAGCCTTTTAAACATTTTTAACATGCATGAAATTTGCATATTATGAAACTAGATGAAAATCTAAGCATTTTTCATATATGCGTCATTTTAAACCGATGCATGGTTTGTGAGTATTAAATGCATGAACGTGAAGGGGGGGGGTTCTGCAAAACTGGCAGGCTCTGGATAAATAGATAAATTCGCAGAACAGGGAAAAAATTGTACTGGGCTGAAACTGAAGGAACTGGGCTGGACAGGATTTGGGCGGGCCGCAGCTCACCTTGTGGGCCTTGGCCCAGGCCGGTGAAGCAGCAGGCCAGCGAGAAGTTGGACTAGGGTGTGGTCAACGCGTGGTCGAGCGTTGTGGAGCGCTGCTCGACCTGAAGCAGAGGGGAAGCAAGGCAGAGACGGGATTCAGGCGAAGAGGGCCTTGGCGCGACGCGGGAGACACGACGGTGCGGACGGGGCGACTTGGCGCTGTTCCACACGGACGCTGGAACGGGTCAACGCAGACTCGAGCGCGCTGACCCCCATCGATGCAGGCCATGTGGCTTGAAGCAAAAGGGACGACGGAGCGGGAGGAGCTCGCCGGCGACTCGGGCGGCAGGGAGGGCGCAAAGGAAGGCAACAGGTTGGCGCGGAACTCAGGAACGGAGTGTCAGCGGATTCGGGCATGGGGAAGGAGGCATGGGCGCGCGGCGCCGGGATGCTTTAGAAGAGGACCCGCGACGGGGATGGTTTGCGGGAGCTCCAGCATTGAAGGAGAACGACAGGATGGCAGCAAGCTTCCATGTTCCCGAGGCGGCCACGACGGCAAGGAGATTGGCGCGGGCGAGGTTCTCATCGAGGCGCTGGCCTGATGCAGAGGAGGCGCACGGGAATGGAGCTACGGGCGCTCGATGCGGCAGGTGGTCTAATGCAAGGCAGAGAGGGGCGGAGCGCTGCACCTCTTCAATGGTGCTCGGCTCGGGGACGAGGCCCTCGGCCGGCTCGGGCGATGGGTGCTGGAGGCTGCGGTTTGGTGGAGTCCCGACGAGGTAGGGGTCGAACAGAGGAGACCAGGACGATTCACTGAGGACTTGCAGAAGGGGGATGGCGCTCTCCTCTCGCGACCGAGCTGGCGCCGCACCGGCCGCGGCCTGCTCGCCCGCGCGGCCGCCTCCACCGCCGTTTCTGTCGCCATGCGCCACTCCGGTCGGCTCTGACGCACCCCTGCAGCCCGACACCCTGCTGATTCCAGCCGCTGGGACGCTCGCCCCATGCTCTGCCGACCCTGTTGAGGAGGAGCTACCGCTGCGCTGGGCAGACTTGGCGGAGGACGAGGACTCCATCGCTGGCCGTCCCACCGTCCGGCGCACACCTTCGGCCCGCCGGACTGTGCTGCGCACGATGCTGGTCGACGTGCCATGCCGGGGAGCCCCCTCCCCACCTCTTGCTCGCCGGCCGGCTCTGCCCCCCTCCTCCCGACGCCTGGCCAAAGGGCCGACCTTAGGTCGCGTACTGCTCGCCGCCGCTGCGCTCCAGCGTGGGGCGTCGTGGGGCGGTCCGACCTCGGTCGGGCCCGGTCTTCTTGGCGCTCGGCGGCAGCCCCCCATGGGTCTCGGCCTCCCCCCTCCCCGGCGGCGTCTTCGTGGCCGGTGGTCACCCGTTCCTTGCCGTTTCGACCGTTCATCGCTACTTTCAGCACATCCTCTCTCCGTTTCTTGCCCAACCACTCTCGTCGCCACCCCATGGCCGCCGGAGCTCCTGCGCCGGCGTCGTTCGCGGCCGCGGCGGCGGTCGCAGCGCGAGGGGGAACCCTAGCCGCTGCTACCCCGCCCTGCGGGCTGGACCGACGGATCATGCACCGTTCTAGGGTTGGGCTGGGTGTTGGGCCTGGGGCCTGGGCTGGCCGCTCCTTCAATGGGCCCAGCCTCTGCTGCGACCCTAGTGGGTCGTCCTGCCCGGCCATTAGGCCGACTTGGCTGCCGTCCGGCTTCCCTCGCCCCCAATCCCACTCCGCTCCTGCCCTAACCCCTGCTCCCCCGACCCCCGCCGCCAACCCATCGCTCCATCCCCCATCGCTGCCGACCTTGCCGCCGGACCCCATGACCCGCGAGTGGCACGACGCTGGGACGCGGCCCAAGTGTCGCGCCAACGACCTCCGCTCCGATTCCTCCCGTGCAGAGGAGCGGCGCAACTCCTTTCGGCCATCCCCCGACGCGATGCACCACGAATCCGAGCTCCGCCGCCAGCTCTCCTCTCGCGGTGACCGCCGGACCCACGACTACGATGACCACCGGTCCCCCTCACGCCGTTCTCCCCCTCGTGCAGACCGTCGGGGCCGCTCCCGTTCGCCTCCCCCTGCCGCGGACCGCCATGAGGGTCGTTGTCGGTCGCCCTTCGCTCCGTGCTGTCGGGTGGCCAGCCGCTCCCCCGACCGCTCCTATGGGCAGCCGGCCCCTCCTCCCGCGGCTGCCGCGGTCCGCCGCTACCAGCCACCTCGGGGCGAGCCGAGCCTCCCCCCGACCGGCAATGGGGCGGGACGGGGCCGGCCCGGGGGCAAGCGCAAGAAGAAGCGCGGGCTTGGGCGCGCAAACGGCCCGGCCCCGACTAACGGCGCTCCCCGGGATCCCGCCGCCTCGACGACGTCCGCCTTCTCTCCGCCGACCGCTCCGCCGACCTTGTCAAGTGCTTCAACTGCGGACTCTCCGGCCACTCCTAGGTGGCTTGCACTCGTCCGCAGTGCTGTTACCACTGCTCGGACCCAGACCACCCCACTTTCCTTTGCCCAGACTGCCCGGTGGCGGAGGAGCAGATGATGTACGGGCACGGGATTGAGGGCCTCAGATACTTCCACATCGAGGTGCCCGACATCACCACCCCTTCTCCCTTGCTCCTCGCCATTGTTACAGTGAAGGATGGGGTGGCCTCGCCAGAGATGATCAAGGCCGAGCTCAACCACCTCTACCTCTGCAACTGGGATTTGCAGGTCACCTTACTCTCTGGAGGCCAGTTCTCGGTCGTCTTTCCGGACGCGGTTAGCCACGGATACGGAACCCGCAACGGAGACATCACCCTAGCTCTCAACTCGCTAGTGGTTGACATCTCCGTGCCGGTGCGGGACCCCTTGGCGGTCGCGGTCTTGGACACGGCTTGGATCCTCATTGGTGGCCTCCCGGACATCGCCCTCTCCGAGCGGGTCATTCGGAACATGTCTCGCATCTTCGGCAAGGTGGTGGTGGTCGATGAGCTCTTCCTCCGCAAAGAGGAGGAGGTATGCGTTAAGGTCAAATCTCTCGACTCCTCCAAGCTTCGGGCCACCATCCGGGTGTTCTTTAACGACCAGGGCTTTGACCTCCGCATCTCCCCTGAGCCTCCCAACCATATTGGCCGCCCTCGCATCGACAGCAGCTTCCCTAGGGGCGGCACTGTTGGGGGTGGCACAAGGGGCCACCGCAGCGACCGCGACCCGTGTCACGGCCACCACTCGGGCTCGGACGAGGACGACGACAACCTCGAGGACAGCCCCCACCACGACCAGCCGCCTGTGCCTGCCGCCAGGGGTGGGGATGGGGCGCGTCGTACCCACTCGGCAGCCACACCGTTCTCCGATGACGGCCCCGACGCCTCTGATGTCAGTCTCCAGGTTCTTCCGGCTTCTTCGCCCCGCTCCCCAGATGATATCTCCCTCGGCATCTTTGCCTCCTCCCCGACCAGGGCCGAGCCGACGCTGCCCGATCCGACCCCCACTGCGAACGATCTCCAGTTGGTGCCGCTGGGGGGTTCGGCTTTGGACCCGGCTCCGCCTCTCCCGGGGCCTTCGGAGGTCGCTCCTGGCTCCCCGGCCCGGCCGGCCAGCTCGCCCATGGGGGTTGACGCGCCTGCGGACCCACCTCCCTCCCCTGGCGTCCCTTGCGTGACATCTCCTGCTCCCCCCTTTGTGCCGTCGAGCTCTTCTCCCGCGGGCCTGGCGGCGGTGGTGACCACACCGGTGGCCGCTCCACCTCCTCCCCCTCGGGCTGCGAGGCGGGGCTGTTCGACCTCGTCCCCGGTGTCCTCCTCGCGCCACAGTGCTCGGATTGAGGCAACCAGGACGCCGGGTGGCCTGGCCCTCCCCATCCCCGAGCTCGCCGCCCTCCGGGCCGCTGCCCGGAACCTCGAGTCAGGTACCACGATCATCCCGGCCACCTCTACTACGTGCTCCTTTTCTGCTTTGGAGTCGGCCCCGCTTGGCCACCTCGCTAAGGTGGCAGCGGACTCGGCCATAG
>NC_041390.1:260224509-260237672 GCF_002162155.2 Triticum dicoccoides | reverse complement strand
GAGATCCTTGATGGTCGGCTCGCCGAGGCCCGTGCACGCCCTCCCCCCGTTGCGGGAGCTCCGCTTGGGTCCACCCCGAGCGCCCCACCCCACGCGCCGGTCGCCCCGGATGAGATCCGGGGCCGCACTCGCTCTCGTACTGCCGCCCTCCGCGCCTAGAGCGCATCACGTGTCTTGGGGTCAAGCAGCCCACCGATGGATGCCTGATGAGAGCCTTATTCTGCAACATCCGCAGTTTCGGCCAAGATGGTCGGCGCCGCCAACTCATTGAGTACATGCGAACCGAGCGTATTGACATAGTGGCCATTCAAGAAATGATGCATACTGAATTCTCCCTGTCGGAACTTGAGCATTTGAGCTCCGACCTGTTCGCCTTGCACTGGCTCCCTTCTAGTGGGAACGCAGGCCAATCGGGTGGCATCCTCCTAGGTGTGAAGGATGCCACCCTTGAGGTTGGGGGCATGGACCGGGGAGAGTTCTTTATAAGCATGGAGGTTTTTGAATGGTCCCTAAACTTTAAATGGGAGATCATCGCGGTCTATGGCCCGGCTGACCATCATAGGTCGGAGACCTTCCTTGCTGAGCTCAGGAGGAAGGTTGCGTCGGCCTAGTTTCCGGTGGTAGTTGGCGGTGACTTCAACCTCATCCGGACAGAGGAAGACAAGAGCAATAATCTAGTGAACTTTCCTCGGATGCAATTATTCAATGATTGCATCGCGGATATGGGGTTGCGGGAACTCGATCATGTAGGGGCCAGATTCACTTGGACTAACTGCCAAGTCGATCCGACTCGCTCGGTCCTCGATTGAGTTTTCGCCTCCCCTGAGTGGGACATTCAATGTCCCCTAGCATCGCTGCGGGCGATCACGCGGATTGGGTCAGACCATGTACCCCTTCTCCTCTGTTCGGAGAATGAACGTCCTCCTCTGCCGCCATGCTTCCGTTTTGAGACCTTCTAGTTGCGCCAGCCAGGCTTCACAGTTGCGGTGGCCGGCCGTTGGCGTGAGGCGAGGGACGCTCCCCATAGGGCCCTGTCGGCCGTTGACTCTTAGCATTTCTGCGCCAAGCGGTCGTGGCAGTTCATGAAAGGATGGGGTGCTAACGTGGGTCGGGACATCCGTGAGCGGAAGAAAGCTCTCCTTAACGACATCCAGGCCCTCGACCTGCGAGCTGACACCACTGGTCGTTCGACAGACGAATGGATGCTTAGGTACGACTTGGAAGATCAGCTCACGGTCATCTACACTGATGAGGAGGCCTACTGGCGCTTGCGAGGTACGCAGAATTGGGTCCTCAAGGGGGACGCCAATACTGCCTACTTCCAGGCTATTGCTAATGGCCGTAGACGCCGCAATTCCATCCCCCTCTTGTGGGATGGCCCGACCCTTCTCCAGCACCCGGAGGACATCCGGGCGCATGTTGATGGCTTCTACAGAGACCTATTCTCTGCCTCCCCTCGAGGAGGTCTAGCTCTGGTGCAAGACATTTGGCCTGCCCACTGCTGCATCTTGCTGGCGGACAACGCGGCCCTCACGGCCCCGTTCCCCGAGGAGGAGGTCTGGGCAGCCATTAAGTGCATGAACTCCTCCTCGGCCCCTGGCCCGGATGGCCTCCCAGTGAAGTTTTTTCAATCCTTCTGGGAGGTGATCAAACCCGAGGTGATGGCCCTATTTGATGAGTTCATGGCTGGGACCATTGACCTCGGTCGGCTGAATTATGGGGTAATCACGCTCATTCCTAAGGTGCCGGGTGCCTCAGACATCCGGCAATTCCGGCCAATTACAGTGATTAACGTCATCTTCCGCATCCTTGCCAAGGGGTACGCCATTAGGGTGGCCCCTATAGCTGACCGGATCACTCACCCTGATCAGTCAGCTTTCATCCAGGGCCGTTATATCCTTGATGGAGTCCTAGTGTTCCACGAAGCTCTCCATGAGGTGCACTCCAAACACCTCAAGGCAGTCTTCCTGAAACTGGACTTCCACAAGGCGTATGACACGGTCAGCTGGGCCTTCCTTCGGGAATGTTTGCTTTGGAAAGGTTTCGACGATAGATGGGTGACCAGAGTTATGCAGTTGGTCTCTTCTGGCCGCACAGCGGTGAACATTAATGGGGAGATCGGCCCGTTCTTCCCCACGTTTTGTGGGGTCCGCCAGGGCGACCCCTTCTCCCCGTTCCTGTTCAACATAGTTGTTGATGCGCTGGCGGCCATCATCGATAAGGCCAAGGCGGCAGGACACATCAAGGGGATTGTCCCGCACCTTGTTGGAGGCAACGGGGTATCCCTTCTCCAATATGCGGACAACACCATCATCATGGTGGAGGGCACCGCGAATGATATCTCGAACCTCAAGTTCCTCCTCCTGTGCTTCCAGTAGATGTCCGGCCTGAGGATCAACTTCGAAAAGAGTGAGGTGATGATCTTGGGATACTCCCAAGACGAGCGGCAGAGCATCGCGGATCGGCTTAACTGCCAGCTTGGGTGCTTCCCCACGACCTATCTTGGGATACCCATTAGCGACACCAGGCTTATGGTGGCCGAGCTGCGCCCCACGGTGGGGAAGCTCCAACACCGGATCGAGCCCTAACAGGGACGGTGGCTTTCAAAAGCGGCCCGTACGGTACTTATTAACTCATCCCTCGCCAGCCTCCTCTTATTCATCATGAGCTTCTACAGCCTCTCGGAGACTCTTCATCACGAGATTGCCACCGTTCAGGGGCGATTTTACTGGGCCGGCGAGGGTGATAAGCAGAAATACCACATGGTCAAGTGGTCTGAGATCTGTAAACCCCGCGACCAGGGCGGCCTTGGGATCATGTCCTCCAAACGCATGAATATTGCCCTTTTGACTCGGTGGCTCTGGAGGATTAACAACGGAGATGGTGGCATGTGGCTGCGCATTATTCAGAAGAAGTACCTCCGTGGACAGCCACTCGCCTTCTGTCAACGCTCTGGAGGCTCCCAGTTCTGGCAATCTGTCATCCAGCTCCTCCCTGTCCTCCGAATAGGGACCTCGACTGAGATCGAGTCCGGCACCGCCACGCTGTTCTAGTTTGATCACTGGACTGGGGACGCACCCCTGGCGTCCCGGTTTCCGGTCCTGTTCTCCATCGCGGTGGCCCCCCAGATCTCCGTGGCAAATGCCCTTCATGACCTAGGGCGCCTTGCGTTCCGAAGGCCTTTTGGTCCTCGGAGAATGCGGACTGGCAGGAGTTGCTTGACTGTGTGGCTCTCCATGAGCCGGATCTCACGACTGACGATGACCGCGCCAGATGGCGCCTTGAACCGTCCGGTCAATTCTCCACCAAATCTCTCTATCTGGCCATCGCCCCCTCGCCCGGTCATGAGGCGTTCTCATCTATTTGGGAGATTCGCCTCCCATTGAAGATTAAGATTTTCTTGTGGCAGTGGATTCATGGCCGCCTACCATCTGGCGTTGAGGTTCTGAAACGCAATGGCCCTGGGGATGGGCGCTGCCCACTCTGTGGGCCTGAAGAAGATTCGAACCATATCTTCTTCACTTGTGTGTCTGCGCAGTTCCTTTGGAGCTGTTTCCGCGAGATTGTGGGTGGGAGCTGGGATCATACCAACTTCCCTGCTCTCTTTGCCGAACTCCAGGCGATTCCCCCCGCATTACGCCGCATTAGGTGGCTGATCATCGGGGTCCTTGCCTGGACGCTGTGGACTGTTAGGAATAAACTTGTGATTCAGCGTATCCCTCTTCGTTGTGCTACTGACGCTTTGTTCAAATGGTCTGGTTACTTGCAGCTTTGGTGGCCGCTTAGCCGCCCCAGGGAGGGAGATGCCATCACCTCCATCATCACTCAGCTTCACTCGATGGCTCTCCGACTGGCTCCCCCGCTCCCTCCACCACCACCTGAGCCAGATTAGCTCTGCGTCTTCGTCGCCGTCGCCACCGCCGCTTGTTGCCTATGCATCCCTGGGTGTTTTGTTGGGCTTGTTGTGCTGTGCCACAGCTGAACCTATGTTGCGTGTGTGTTGTGTTTTGTGCGTTTGTGTTGGACCTTCGTGCGGTGGCGTTGGGTGTGTTCGTGTTTCGAGTGGTACCTTGTGAATGTTGTGCTTGGTGGATGCTTTATTTATAAAGTGGAGCGAAAGCCTTTTCGGTAACAGAGGAGACCGACCATGGCGTCCTGGTTGGGGACGACGAGGTCCTCGAGGCAGAGGCTCATGAGGCTCGAGCGGCCGGTGGCTTGACTCCGGTGATGTGCGGCTGGCCTGCGAGAGAGCACGGGAGGACGGGGCTCCGCTGTGATGAGGGGGAGACGATTGGATCGGAGAGCTTCGGGTGTAGAGGAGGCCGAGATGAGCTAGACGATGCCAGAGGCAGAGCAGCTGGTCATCGGCGATGTCGAGGGAGGAAGGAGGCCGCGGAGGAGCTTCGGTGGTCGGCCGGTGCTCGGGCTGTTTGGGCCTTGGGCGCTCGGGGCTACATGAGGTGGACGAGGGGATCAGGGAGGATGCTGATATGAGATTTGATTATGGCGGCGGCGAGGAGGATTGATGGGACAGCTCTCCTTGAATTTAGTGTTGCCCCGATATTTATATAGCAGGTGGATCTGGGGTGCATCTGGGCCCTCCGATTCAAGTCAGACGGTCGAGAAAAAAATAGGCTAGGGAGACCAAAAGAAAAACAGAGATGTTTTATAGACGTTTGGGGATGATCCGGACCCAACGGTAGCGCCAGAGCGGGTCTGGTTCGGGACAACTTTTGGACGCGCGCGAGGGGTTCCGAGAACTATGTGGAGAGGGGGGGTTGACAAAAGGCCACGGAGGTAGGGGTTTGATGGGTTGGTTTAGAGTGGAAGTGGGCTGTGAAGAGAGAAGAGAAGGAGAGCAGCCCGGCGACTATTTCCGGAGACCGAAAACGTCCGACGATAGACCGGCTACTATTGCCGCTATAGTTTCACGGTTGGGCTATCAAACGAACTCCGAATGCGATGAGATTTGACAGGCGGTCTACTGACAACATAACAACACCACATGCCAACTTTCAACCCGTTCTGAGAACATTTCCCGGCCACTTATAAAATAATATTTTGGACGTGCCGCAGGCGCGTGCAAGTGTGGTTGGGCTCAGAACAGACAACAGAGAGAATGGGGGGACCCGGACGGATGCAAGTTTTGAAAACATGATGATGCAATGCACATGATGACATGATGAAATGCAACATCCAAACGAATGACATGGCAACGACGGCGAATAACTGGAAGATATTTAGCGCAATGGTCTCGGGGCATTACATTCATTGCGGGCCAGATTCACAACGGGCCGTTAATGGGCCAAGCATGACAAATGGCCTCGTATGGGCCTAAAGACATCATGGGCCATACATCGGCCAGAAGTTACAACAGGCTGGAATCATATTGGACGGCCCAGATGAAGCTACTGGGTTTAATTCTGATAGGCCATAACGGGCCGCTAGTTAGCGGGTCGTAAATGGGCTATATACGAACATGCCGTTAACAGGCTTTCCGTGGGCCGGCCCATTACCTTTTGACCAAGTCAAATGGGCCGGCCTTTTCACCGGAATGGGCCTCGGTTGGGCCGTGCCACATGTTGACGTATCATAGGTGCCTCCTGTCCAATGAATGGATGACATATGTTCCAACGGTGAGCCAACACGTGTTTCCTCCGGCCAATGACAATTTTACACGTGGAAAATCCTCATTGGTCAAGGCTGTTAATGGGTTATCTGATCCAAAACCGGACCCGATAGCTTCACGACGACCCGGTACGGTGGATGCCACATGTAGGTAACCCTTGACAAAAGCACTTATATGACGTGTGATTTATCATCGTAGAAGTGGACACTTCCGTGATGATAATTTTGGTAATGTCATGGAACACTTCTACGACGGCATAGGTATGACTGTCTTGATTCTGTCATAAAATCGGCATGGATGTACATGCATGATAGAAAATGTGACCTACTGTGACAAACATGTATCATCACGGAAGTGTATTTTTTTGTAGTGCATGTGGTAACAAGCTGCGTGAGCGCGCCCGCAATTTGCGACCGGGCAGCCCAAACGGGCGCTATTGCTGCTCAGGTGCCGGCAGCAACATCTGCGTCGGGGATAGCAACTGGCAAGAGCGGCACAGCAGCTCTCCATTCCGAAGTGGCGGCCTTAGCCCTGATGGAGCCCGCCCACGACCATGTCGAGGCTGCCCACGCCCAGCAAGGAAGCTTCTCCGACAATGGTCGGTAACCCATGGCCAAAGAGTTGGCAATTGCCGAGAGTGTTCGAATAGTCGTCCGTTCCTTCAAGGCATACAATGCCACGATGACGCCCGTCCAAGCCTAGATCACGGCCGCCCACTCCCAGCTTGTGGCGGCCTTTTCCAAAGAGATGACGGACATGGATGTCGAGATGCTTGCTAAGTATGGTGTGATTGATGCCATGGGGTCCCTTTCCTAAGAGATCATCGGGCGCGGGCTGGACATGGAGGAGGCAGTGGAGATCAACGAGCGCCAGCTGGAGTAGTACTCTTTGTTTAATTTAGAGCATCAGTCTTTAATTTGTTAGGGTAATGTTTAGGTCAATTAGCTCTATTTAATTGCTAAACTTGCTCGATTAACACGTGTTAGTGTGTCTTAGGCTCCTTTGTCTACCCAAATTATGCAATGACGTGGATGACCACTGTAACTAGGGATATTCGAACCAAAATTTGCATGTTCAAACTCAGCACACACGGGGTAAGCTATACGAATCATTTGTGATGTTCACTTATCGTACACATTGTTGAATAAGGGACCGTGTCTAATGACACTTTGCGCGCCAATTTTTTCGCTACATCGATCCAAAATTTTCGGCTTTCGCGGAAATATCTACCTCCCCACCACCTCCCCCTTACCAAAAGCCACAATCCCCATGTTTCCACCTTCCTTTCCAAGTTCAAACCTCCACTCCTTGCTTGTAGCGTCGCCTCCTCGCCGGTGACCCTCCTTCACGCTGCTCGGCCTCGTCGATCCAGGGAGGTAATCCACACCCGGCCCCCATCATCCTCCTTCTTCCACATCCCACATGCCCCGATCGTCGGCGCGACACCTTCCACCCAAATCACCGACCCCTCCCCCAAATAAGTGCCATCCTAAGCCATGGTGCATGCAGTATAGCTAGGAGCTCAAGGATCATTTGGCAGCGGAGAAGCAAATCGCGGCCGCACACGCGGATGAGTTCGCGATGGTTGCCATTCGTGCCGACTCCTAGACCTTGGAGGAGCACCTCATCATCGAGGCCACAGTCGATGCCTCGCAAGTCGATGCTGCGATGCGATTGACTGCTTTAAATGATAGTTCATGGCGTTTTCTCGAAGCCACCATCGGTGCCTTCGATGAAGACTATGAGGTATTTTCTCAACGTGCCCGTGCTTACCTCAACTTGAGAGCCACCAGGTTGGTGCCCGAGCGGCTTAGACAACTCACCACTATGAGAAGGGCACCCATGATGTGGAGGCCTCGCCCTCTTCCGTGTCCATGGAGCCAATCATCATCGATATCTTAGACGAAGAGGAGTAGCTTGTCTTATTATCTCACTATAAGGACCTATGTTCAATTAGCTAGCCACACCGGTAAAGGATGCTCAGTTTACCCACCGCATATGTTGCTCCTTCCTTTCCTTAACAAATTCTAGTGGATTGTCCTATCTATTTTTACCGTGCAATATGTTGCTCTCGTGTATATGTTCTATATGTCGTGCAATGTGGTGCTCATTTATTAACTATTTGGTTAATTAGTTGTCGTGTTTAGTTAATTGGCTGGTTCAATTCTGAGGGTGCAATTTTGTATTGTTTTCCATCTGAGAAATAAATCAAATTTATCTATACAAAATACACGAGAAACAAATAAAATTGCTATATTTCCAAGTTTTCAAGCATGTTTGGTTTGGTTAACTGTGTGATCTTCTAGTATATATTGCGCAATGTGGTGCTTAGTTAATGCTTGGTTCATTTGTCGTGGTGTTTAGTTAACTATTTGGTTCAATTCTGCAATGCGATGTTCACTTGTTGTGGGTGCATTTTTTATTGTATACCATGTGAGAAATAAATCGAATTTCTCTATACTAAATACATGAGAAACAAATACAATTGCTATATTTCCAAGTTGTTAAGCATGCTTGGTTTGGTTAAATGTCTGATATTCTATTAGGAGTATGTTATATTGTGCAATGTGGTACTTAGTTAATGTTTGGTTCATTTGTTGTGGTGTTTAGTTAACTGCTTCGTTGAATTTTGTAATGTTCTATCCAATTGTTGTGGATAGAATTTTGTATTGTTATGCATGTGAGGAACAAATCAAATTTGGCTACACTTAATACATGAGAAAGATATACAATTGCTATATTTCCTAGTTCTTAATCATGCTTGGTTTGGATAAATGGGTTTTCCATGTGGCTCGAATTAATCTGGTAAATCTGCAATGTGTTTATTTTTCATGAACACATTTTACTGATAGCATGCCAACCCTCACTTAACCTCATCACTAACTACCTTATATGTGTTGTAGGGAAACAATGGGAAGCACTGAGGTTTACAATCGAGGTTTGCACATGCATGGTCCTTTGTCTAATAGCACATTATTGTGCAATTGCATGAACCATTCTAATATTTAGGTTTTTAACAATTTGGTCTTGCACATGTAGGTCCTGCTGTCATAGGTTATGACCCACTGTTTCACCCTTTTTGCATATGGGGAATTGAGTTGTCCATGAATATCAGTCAAGTCAAGAAACTCAGAAAGATTGTTAGGATAAAGAAATTAGCAACAAAAAACAACAAGATCTTTGTCTGCATGAAGAAGACATCAGTTCACTACAGGATGGTACGAACTATTATACCTTGTCTTTTTTGTTCCTTTGCGCCATTTCAAATCTAGAGAAGATATTTATGCACATCCTTGTTTTATGGCCTTTCCAAAGCAATTCACCGATGATTACCTCTCAAAGCACCTGTATGGTCAGGAGGCGAGGAGTACAACACCCATTGTTCAATATTAAAGTCTACCTGAACAGGATGAAGAATGGACGGTCAATCATCCACAAGCACTGGCCTAAAGTTGCAAAGACCTTCAACAAAATGAAGGCTCAATATTTGCCTTGCACTTCAGCAGTTTTCCAGATGAGATTCATCTATCTATGTATCGTCTATGATTCTAATTTCGAAAGGTTATAGATGTTGCATGTGAAACTTGGTGCTGGTCCAGTTGTGTAATGGGGTAGCTGAGTGCTGAAGCTATATGATGTTGTACTCTGATGTATTTCAATTATGAAATCTTGCTTCCTTGATATGAAAATGGAATACATTGCATGCTTAATATGAAATGTCAATTAGATTAATAAATGTATTAATAATAGGCCAATTAGCCTACTAATTGGGTTTTTCTATTGCAAACGGTTATTGAGAGAACACCGTGGGCGATGACCTCGGACAACGCACACAGTTTCTAGGAATAAAACGTGTTGGATCAAAGAACAATCACACATGACTTCCTCTTGAAAACTGCTTGCCTTATGTCATCGTGTGCAAACGTTTACCACATAAAAAGTGTGTGTAATGTACAACCTATGCCACACAGTTTCTTCTATGCACCGTGTGTGATGCATTCAATAACGCAAACAATAAGATTGTTAATATCGCCTACAATGGTAATGCTATCACGAACGATTTAATGGGGGGAAATTTTGTGTGATGTACGTACTAACGCAAACGTTTTCCCTAGATTGACTGTGTGGGATGTACATATGAACGAAAATGTCCTTCTTGGATTGACTGTGTGGGATGTACATACGAACGGAAACATATTCCTTGGATTGACTGTGTGGAATGTACATACGAACGGAAACGTTTGTCTGGGACTGACTGTGTGGGATGTACTTACTACCGGAATTGATTGGGCCTGTATAATTTTATTTGATCGCTCGCCCGTCGCACACGATCTCATTGTGCCAAGTGTGTGTGTAACACCCCGAGAGAGATGCTCCAGGCGCCTTCCATGTTTCTCCTTGTCGCCGTGTGTTGTTATCGATTGTTGCATCATCTTGCTTATGTCATCTTTTCTTTTCTCTTGTGCTTTTCTTATTGTATGTTGATGTGTGTGTTGCAATCTTTATTATGTGTTGTGCTTAATGTATGTTCAACTCCTGCTTTGTCTCTCTCTCAACTTCATCTTCTTCTCCACCCTTGACCCTTTGCATGACCATCTTCTTCCCTTTATTCTTTTCCATTTATTTGGGGTATTTATTTCCCTCTTTCCGTTAATGCTCATTCTTTCCCTATATCTATTTCACCATGCCTACTTGTTCTCTATCAAATTTCTTCCCTTTTGAAGTTGTTTTGGTTGAGTTCAAAATTGCATCAAGTTTGAAGTTAATTCAAACTTGGTTTAATTTTCTACCTTTAAAAATGCCCTAAGCAATTTATTCAAATATTACATAAATCTTGGACCCCTTAGCATTTTTCCTCTTTTTTAGAAACCTCCCTTAGATCCCTGCACATTTCTTTATTTATTTATTTTGCTATCTGAGGAAATTAAATAAAGAAGAGAAGAGGGAGGGAGAAGGGAGCCCAGCCAGGCCTCTGGCCACTTGGGCCTCCTATGCAGACCGGCCCACCTAAACCCTATCTAATCCTAGCCCGGTCCCTCGCTCTCCTCAATCTCTCTCTCGCGCCGCCAGACCCTCTTGCTCGATCACCACGCTCCTCCTTCCCATCACTTGCCTCCACCACCAGAACAGACGCCTCCACCGCCCTTGTCCAGTCCTGGCAGGACCCCGCCGCCAGGGCCCCGTCATGCCTCCGGTGCTTATTCCCGGCACCACGGGAGCATTGCTACGCCTTGCAGCCACCGCGGGCCAGGGCCACCTCCAGCCTCCACTTCTTCTACGTCGTCGCCTGCTCCTCGCCTCAAGCACCGGCGCTCCAAGGTCGGCCTCCTGCTGCTCGTCATTACCGGAGTTCCCCGCCACCAGCAAGTAGCCACCCTCGCCCATTCGACCTCCTCCCACTGTCCACCCCGCCGCGCCGTGCCAGCGGCCGCCGTCGCTGACGACCTCCACCAGGAGCCCGCGACCCGTACACCTCCTCCCGGCCTTCCTTCCTCTGCTCCATTCACACCTCTGCTCGTCCCACTCGTCGTGGCCGCCACTGCGGAGCTTCGAGTCTCTGGCAGCAACAGATGCAGGTCCGGGCAGCCCTGCGCCATATCCGTCGTCCCGCCCTCGTGGATGACCCCGTGCCCCGTCTCCTTCGTCCGCATCCCCTTCGTCACTGCGCCTCCTGCCCCGCCGGCCATCTCCGCCGTCCGCTTGCCTTACAGCTCCGGATCCACACCTCCCGCGCTCATTCCCGGCACCGCGGGAGCGTTGCGATGTCATCCACCCAAAAGTCATCATGGCAGGCTTTGTGCCGTGTCTTGATCATGTTGATTGGAAGACCGCAAGAGACCTCTTCGACTCCTGCACACGTTGTCGGTCAACAGTTTGATGCACACCAAATACCTCGACACCAAGTAACCTTCGGATTCGTCAAGACCCTCATGTACGACTACACCCGATGATGCAGAAGTACCTCTACAGAAGACCCGAACGTCTACGAACCGTGTACGACGACCGTTGCCAAAGACCATTGAGTGAACGACTACCGCCGCTGTGATTTCGACAAGAAAACATGCACCACTACTTCCTCTACCGTCGCCTTGTTCCTCTACTTCCCACGACGCCCCGTGGACGGCTAGTTCCACTACCGCTAAACACGATCCGCTCCGAAAATGCATGCTTCAAAGGTTTAACCGCCGAGACGATAACCCGTGGACGTTTGCTTGCGATGTTTGAGATACTCGTGTTTGCACCATGTCCGAAATGTCACTCGTTTCCTTGTTGCCGACTCATGGGAACCCGGCATCCGGGATCACCCCACCATCCTTGCTTGACACGCTCCCGCCACACTTCTTTTTGCACCGGTATTTCCATGTGCAACCGGCATGTTGATGTGGCACCGTTTTCATTATCGTCGCCGTGCCACCCTTTCTTTCCACCACGATGACAAATGCTTCACGTCATGCTCTTATCAACATTTTCACAAAACTGCATAAAAACTTGCACTTGTCATTCGCATCATGATAATAACATTTAAATGTTCAAAATTGTTGTTGCACCAAAATTGCTAAATGCATATGGGGATTTACCGGAATAGTTGTTTGTTATTTCCGGCCCCATTTAAATTGTTTAGATGGTATAGTTTTGTTATGCTTAACCTCTTGCCATGTTAACCTACATTTAATATTGTTGAGTACCTAACCGAGAGTGAACTAAATAATTGATGTGGTGTTCCGTCAATATGCAACGGAGTTGCATATTGAGCTCTACTTAATCTGTAGGATTGCTTGTGCACTTTGCCTTGCCATGCCATGCCTCATTAAACTGGACATGCATCATACTTGTTGTGCATCATGCCATGATTAAGTGATGGTTGTTTACTATGTTGTTTGCTTCTTTCCGGGTTGCTTCTCGCGTTAGCTTCGGTTTCGTCCCGGAGTTGTGAGGATTCGTTCGACTATGTCTGTTTGTCTTCTTCATGGACTCGTTATTCTTCCTTGCGGGATCTCAGGCAAGATGACCATACCCTCGAAATCACTTCTATCTTTGCTTGCTAGTTGCTCACTCCATTTCTATGTCGCGATACCTACCACTTGCTATATCATGCCTCCCATATTGCCATGTCAAGCCTCTAACCCACCTTGTCCTAGCAAACCGTTGTTTGGCTATGTTACCGCTTTGCTCAGCCCCTCTTATAGCGTTGCTAGTTGTAGGTGAAGATGGAGTTTGTTCCGTGTTGGAACATGATTAATGTTGGGATATCACAATATCTCTTATTTAATTAATGCATCTATATACTTGGTAAAGGGTGGAAGGCTCAGCCTTATGCCTGGTGTTTTGTTCCACTCTTGCCACCCTAGTTTCCATCATGCCGGTGTTATGTTCCTTGATTTTGCGTTCCTTACGCGGCTGGGTTATAATGGGAACCCCTTGACAGTTCGCCTTGAATAAAACTCCTCCAGCAAGGCCCAACCTTGGTTTTACCATTTTCCACCTAGCCTTTTTCCCTTGGGTTCTGCAGACTCAAGGGTCATCTTTATTTTAA
>NC_041390.1:260104656-260224300 GCF_002162155.2 Triticum dicoccoides | reverse complement strand
CAACCTGAGCGATGTCCGGCGCCCCCAGGGCAACCAGGGTCTATGCCAACCCGACGTCCTGCTCATCCGGTGTGCCCTAAGAACGAGATATGTGCAGCTCCTATCGGGATTTGTCGGCACATTCGGGTGGCTTTGCTGGTCTTGTTTTACCATTGTCGAAATGTCTTGTAACCGGGATTCCGAGTCTGATCGGGTCGTCCTGGGAGAAGTAATATCCTTCGTTGACCGTGAGAGCTTGTGATGGGCTAAGTTGGGACACCCCTGCAGGGTATTTGAACTTTCGAAAGTCGTGCCCGCGGTTATGGGCGGATGGGAATTTGTTAATGTCCGGTTGTAGAGAACTTGACACTTAACTTAATTAAAATGCATCAACCACGTGTGTAGCCGTGATGGTCTCTTTCCGGCAGAGTCCGGGAAGTGAACACGGTTCTTGTCTTATGCTTGGACGTAAGTAGTTTCAGGATCACTTATTGATCACTTCTAGTTCATGACCGTGCTTTTCTTCTCTTCTCGCTCTCATTTGCGTAAGTTAGACACCATATATGCTAGTGCTTGCTACAGATCCACCTCACTACCTTTTCCTACCCATAAGCTTAAATAGTCTTGATCGCGAGGGTGTGAGATTGCCGAGTCCCCGTGACTCACAGATTACTTCCAAAACTAGTTGCAGGTGTCGATGATTCCCGTGCAGGTGACGCAACCGAGCTCAAGGAGGAGCTCAACGAAGATCGTGTTCGTTGTGTTGTTTCGTTTCCAGTTGATCAGTAGTGGAGCCCAGTCGGGGCGATCGGGAATCTATAGCATTAGGAGTGGTCTTCTTTTATTTTGGTTCCGTAGTCGGACCTTGATTGTGTCTAGATGATGTAATGCTATATTCATGTATTGTGTGAAGTGGCGATTGTAAGCCAACTCTTTATCTCTTTCTTATTTAGTACATGGGATGTGTAAAGATTACCCCTCTTGCGACATGCCTACAATGTGGTTATGCCTCTAAGTCGTGCTCCGACACGTGGGATATATAGCCGCATCGTGGGTGTTACAGTGTGTGACCGGAGGGCGTATCCTCGATGATTTCTGGGTCGTGTGGAAAGGACCCCCCTATCGCCCAGACTCACTAGACGATGGTTCAAAATGCCATCATGGAAAGGGGTTAAAAACCGTTTGTATAGCAGCTTGATGTACCAATGCTCGACAAGACTTCCTCGATGCTCTGGAGGAGGAACATGACTTTGCAGCATCAAGATTAGCAATATATCAACAGACCTACGTCGCTATCACAGTCGTAGAGTTTTTAGCCGTACTTATTTCCAGGAGGGCGACTTAGTGCTTCGACTGATACAAGATCAAACTGGTATACATAAGCTCTCACCTCCTTGGGAAGGGCCTTTTGTCATCAGCAAGAACCTCAACAACGAGTCACATTATCTGATTAACATACATGAGAACAAGAAGTCATGTACATCTGAGTAGGAGACCAACAGGCCTTGGAATATTGCTCATCTTCATCCTTACTACATTTAGAGCCACTGTGTAACTCCCAAGATGCGGCTATATCTCCCACGTGTCGATGCATGACTTAGAGGCATAACCGCATTTTGGTATGATCGCAAGAAGGGTCATCTTCACACAATCCCATGTAAAAGAATATGAAAGTAAATAGTTGGCTTACAATCGCCATGTCACACAATGATCAAATTATTCATACATTAATCAGAGTACACACAAGGTCCGACTACGGACAAATCCAGAAGAAAAGAAGACAACCCCATGCTAAATCCCTACCTCGTCCCTACTGGGCACCACTACTGATCATCCGAAAAGGAAACATAGTAACAGCCAAGGTCTTCGTTGAACTCCCACTTGAGCTCGGTGGCATCACCTACATCAGTATCATCGGCGTTTGCAACTGTTTTGGTAGTATATGTGAGTCACGAGGACACATCAATCACAAAACCAGCGAGATTAAGACTATTTAAGCTTATAGGTAGGATGTGGTTATGAGGTGGAGTTACAGCAAGCACTAAGCAAATATGGTGGCTAACATACGAGTACAAGAGCAAGATGAGAAACTACGCAACAGTCGTAAACTAGAAGTCATCAAGAAGTGATTCTGAACTACTTAAGTTCGAACATAACCCCACTGTGTTCTCTTCCCAAACTTCGTCGAAAAGAGACCATCACGGTTACACACGCGGTTGGTGTATTTTAATTAAGTCAAGTGAAAAGTTCTCTACAACCGGTTTTAACAAATTCCCATCCGCCAAATAACCGTGGGCACGACTCTCGAAAGTTTAAACCCTGCAGGGTGTCCCAACTTAGCCCATGACAAGCTCACGATCTGCGGAGACAATTCTCCATCGCGGACCCTCCGATCAGCCTCTGAATCCCGGTGCACAAGATATTTCGACAATGGTAAAAGTAGTCCAACAAGACCTCCCAGCGTGCCGTCACCCTGATAATAGCCGCGCGTGTCTCGTCTCAGGCCACGTTCAGATGAGTGAAGTGAACAGGTATATACCAAATACCCAAGTTGCATAGGGGCAGTCCCGCACGGTTCTCCAGTTTGGACCAACACTCATGTGGAGCACAGGCCCAGGGTTGATTAAGTCCACGGGGTCCGAAAAGTCCCAATGCAAGTTTTTAGTTGTTATTAGGCAAATGGTAAAACCAATGTTGGGCCTTGCTGGAGGAGTTTTATTCAAAGCGAACTATCAAGAGGGGCCCATAAACCCTCATCGTGTTAGGGACGCAAAATCAAGGAACATAACACCGGTATGACGGAAACTAGGGCGGCAAGAGTGGAACAAAACACCAAGCAAAAGGCCAAGCATTCCACCCTTTACCAAGTATATAGATGCATTAATTAAATAAGATATATGGTGATATCCCAACACATCCATGTTCCAACATGGAACAACCTGCAAGGCACCTGCCACTAGCAACGCTATAAGAGGGGCTAAGCAAAAGCGGTAACATAGCCAAACAACGGTTTGCTAGGAAGGTGGGTTAGAGGCTTGACATGGCAATATGGGAGGCTTGATAAAAAAGTGGTAGATAGCGTGACGTAGCGATAGAAGGAACAACTAGCAAGCAAAGATAGAAGTGATATCGGTGGTAATGATCATCATGCCTACAAAGTTCTCTGGGTTGTCGAAAGCTTGCCCCTCGTAAATTTACTCGACAGGATCCGCGTTCACGAACTCGTCTCCCGGCTCTACCCAAAGCAATAACACAAGCAATGGAACAACAATCAATCACAGTGCAATGAACAAGCAACATGATGCAAAACAAGGCATGAGATGCAAGATGTGATCTGCAATGCATATGGGTACTCCGGAAGGGAAAAGATGATCATGGAATTAACTTGTCAAACCAAGCATGTCACTGGATAGGTTAGGAGATTTTGGCCAAAATCGATATAAAGATCATCGGAAACGGATGCACTGTTTGGAAATGATGAGCAAAACAAGAACAATGCCAAATTGCGCTTAACAGAATCATAGCACTTAAGATGCATCATGAGAATATGCTACAACACTCCAACATAAAACAAAACACATGGCGGTGAAGTATGGGTGAAGCCCTACAAATCATGAACACTGAGTGCCTGCTAGAACTCACCAGAACAAGTCTAAAACAGCATGGCAAAAATGCAAATGATAACAGGTAACAGACTTAGCAGTTTTTCACTGATCAAAGTAGAAACAACATCAGGTAGCAATGTGTAGAGCTAGTAAATTACATCCTACATGAACATATCATGGAAAACTTGAGCATGGAATGCTAGAACTAAAGGCAATGAACAAAACTCCCTTACTGAACTTCAGCCAAAGATGTATAGAAAAGATGGTAGCATCAATGCAAACATGGCAAGTGATATGAAATAGGTTCCAGACTTGGGAGGAATATCTTACATGGCAGAAACAGATTCATGATAGCAACTTTGCAAGCCTGTGCCACTCACCACAAAGAATTTCATGGCATAACAAACAGACAAATATTAAGAAGACACATTTATGGGGCTGAACATGGCAAGAGCATGGTCATCGGGTGCATGGATCACTAGCAAAACACATGGCAAAAATGCACTTCCTATTAACAGGCTGACAACAATAATATTTAGCAAAAGGAGAGCATGGTAATGACAAGCTACGGTACCCCATAATTACAAAAAAGAATGAATGGATAGAGAATAACCATATCTTCAAAACATCCTTACTGAACTTCATCAAAACATGCAAGGATTTACTAGTGGCAACAAGTCAACATAGCAACCTAATGTAACAGGAAAAGACTTGGCAGAAAAACTAAGTGGCTGAAATCAATAACATCAAGTGGCCTACTTGGAGTGCTTTTGCTAGTAACCACAGGGCACATAAAAATACAAGGATTGCACCACTGTAAAGATGGCATGAAGATGCTCCTAAAACATGTTGACATGCTGCTCAAAGGATGAACACACACAATGCTATGAAAAAGACAAAACAACAAGTTATCATAGTTCCCAGCAGTTAACATCATTTAGCACTTTTGCCACGAAGATTAGGGCATCAATATGGATAGTAACATGCATGAAAAAGACACTAGCATGTAGAGCATCACAAGATGAACATTTTGAAATATTATGCACATAAAACTGAGGTACAAGCACAGAGTTATGACATGATGAAGGGGCACACATAAGATGAATTCCAGGGACTTGGAAGAAATTCAACCTCCGAAAAAGTGAACGGGTCGGTCGCGGATCGGGTCGGGGAGGTGGATCCGGGTCGGGCTGACACGGGTCTGGGCGGCGAGGGTTCTCCAGCGAGGTCGCGGGGACGCCGGCAAGCTCAGCGGGCAGCGGATCCGGCGGATCCGGCCGGGCTCGGGCCTCCCGCGGCCGGATCTCACGGGGCGGCAGCGGAGCTCCTTGGGGCGAGGAGGAGGCGGCGCACTGGTGGCCAGGCGGTGCCTCGGCATGGGAGAGGCGGCGGTTCGGCGGTGCGGGCGGGCGGCGGAGGCGGACGGCCGGGCGGAGCGGTGCAGGCGAGGCGCGGTGACGGGGTTGGCTGGGAGGCGCGGGCGGTGGCTTCGAGCTCCACGGGCCCGACTCTAGCTCGTGGGGCGGCGGCGGTGGGAGGCGGCATGGGACATGTGGCGCGAGGCGATTGGTTCTAGGGCAGCGGCAGACGCGTCCGGCGCCGACGGACCTGTCCGGCGTGCGGAGGAGGAGGTTGGCTAGAGTTTTGCCCAGAAATTTCAGAGGGGATGCTTATTTATAGGTAGAGGGAGCTAGGAGAGGCCAAATGAGGTGCGTTTTTCGCCCACACGATCGTGATCCAACGATGGAGAACATGGAGGGGGTTTAGATGGGCTAGTGGGCTGTTGTGAAGGGGTTTGGGGCTGCAATGAGAGAGGGGTTTTGACGGTTACACGGTTAACCGTTGGGGCATCAAACGACCTCCAAATAGAACGAAATTTGACAGGCGGCCTACCGGTGATGTACCAAGACCACTCTACAAATCTCGGCCCATTCCGAGAACTTTTTTCTCCCTCTCATGAAATGAGATCTGAGAGGTGCAACGGGTGCATGTGTGATTGTCGGATTTCGAAACGGACAACGGGGAAAGTGACCGGATGCATGATACGAACACGAATGCAAATGAGATGCACATGATGACATGAGGTGAAATGCATGACATGAACAAAATGCAAAACAAGGACAAAACCCAAGCACAGAGGAAATAACATAGAACGTTGCCAGAAATTGCAAGATTTGGAGTTACAATCATCGATTTTAGCTATTAACATCCCTCTTGATCCGGCATATGCCATTATAGTACATGGTTAAACCTGCATGTTCCCTTGATGCTCATCTGGCACGAGGACCCGGCGTACTCTTGACAGTCAATCTATTATAACCATCAACTTGTCAAGGTTAAAACGACAGCTTAATGTTGGAAATATGCCCTAGAGGCAATAATAAATTGATTATTATTATATTTCCTTGTTCATGATAATCGTTTATTATCCATGCTAGAATTGTATTGATAGGAAACTCAGATACATGTGTGGATACATAGACAACACCATGTCCCTAGTAAGCCTCTAGTTGACTAGCTCGTTGATCAATAGATGGTTACGGTTTCCTGACCATGGACATTGGATGTTGTTGATAACGGGATCACATCATTAGGAGAATGATGTGATGGACAAGACCCAATCCTAAGCCTAGCACAAGATCATGTAGTTCGTATGCTAAAGCTTTTCTAATGTCAAGTATCATTTCCTTAGACCATGAGATTGTGCAACTCCCGGATACCGTAGGAGTGCTTTGGGTGTGCCAAACGTCACAACGTAACTGGGTGGCTATAAAGGTACACTACGGGTATCTCTGAAAGTGTCTGTTGGGTTGGCACGAATCGAGATTGGGATTTTGTCACTCCGTGTAAACGGAGAGGTATCTCTGGGCCCACTCGGTAGGACATCATCATAATGTGCACAATGTGACCAAGGGGTTGATCACGGGATGATGTGTTATGGAACGAGTAAAGAGACTTGCCGGTAACGAGATTGAACAAGGTATCGATATACCGACGATCGAATCTCGGGCAAGTACCATACCGCTAGACAAAGGGAATTGTATACGGGATTGATTGAGTCCTTGACATCGTGGTTCATCCAATGAGATAATCGTGGAACATGTGGGAGCCAACATGGGTATCCAGATCCCGCTGTTGGTTATTGACCGGAGAACATCTCGGTCATGACTACATGTCTCCCGAACCCGTAGGGTCTACACACTTAAGGTTCGATGACGCTAGGGTTATAAAGGAAGTTTGTATGTGGTTACCGAATGTTGTTCGGAGTCCCGGATGAGATCCCGGACGTCACGAGGAGTTCCGGAATGGTCCGGAGGTAAAGATTTATATATAGGAAGTCCTGTTTCGACCATCGGGACAAGTTTCGGGGTCATCGGTATTGTACCGGGACCACCGGAAGGGTCCCGGGGGCCCACCGGGTGGGGCCACCTGCCCCGGGGGCCACATGGGCTGTAGGGGGTGCGCCTTGGCCTACATGGGCCAAGGGCACCAGCCCCTAGAGGCCCATGCGCCAAGATATAGGAAAAAGGGGAGAGTCCTAAAGGGGGAAGGCACCTCCGAGGTGCCTTGGGGAGGATGGACTCCTCCCCCCTCCTTAGCCGCACCCCTTCCTTGGAGGAGGGGGCAAGGCTGCGCCTCCCCCCTCTCCCCTGCCCCTATATATAGTGGAGGGGAGGGAGGGCATCCATACCTGAGCCCTTGGCGCCTCCCTCCCTCCCGTGACACCTCCTCCTCTCCCGTAGGTGCTTGGCGAAGCCCTGCGGGATTGCCACGCTCCTCCATCACCACCACGCCGTTGTGCTGCTGCTGGATGGAGTCTTCCTCAACCTCTCCCTCTCTCCTTGCTGGATCAAGGCGTGGGAGACATCGTCGAGCTGTACGTGTGTTGAACGCGGAGGTGCCGTCCGTTCGGCACTAGGATCATCGGTGATCTGAATCACGACGAGTACGACTCCATCAACCCCGTTCACTTGAACGCTTCCGCTTAGTGATCTACAAGGGTATGTAGATGCACTCTCCTTCCCCTTTCTACTCGTTGTTGGTCTCTCCATAGATAGATCTTGGTGACACGTAGGAAAATTTTGAATTTCTGCTACGTTCCGCAACAGTGGCATCATGAGCTAGGTCTATTGCGTAGATTCTTTGCACGAGTAGAACACAAAGTAGTTGTGGGCGTCGATATTGTTCAATATGCTTGCCGTTACTAGTCTTATCTTGATTCGGCGGCATCGTGGGATGAAGCGGCCCGGACCAACCTTACACGTACGCTTACGTGAGACCGGTTCCACCGACAAACATGCACTAGTTGCATAAGGTGGCTGGCGGGTGTCTGTCTCTCCCACTTTAGTCGGATCGGATTCGATGAAAAGGGTCCTTATGAAGGGTAAATAGCAATTGGCATATCACGTTGTGGTTCATGCGTAGGTAAGAAACGTTCTTGCTAGAAACCCATAGCAGCCACATAAAACATGCAAACAACAATTAGAGGACGTCTAACTTGTTTTTGCAGGGTATGCTATGTGATGTGATATGGCCAAAGAGGATGTGATGAATGATATATGTGATGTATGAGATTGATCATGTTCTTGTAATAGGAATCACGACTTGCATGTCGATGAGTATGACAACCGGCAGGAGCCATAGGAGTTGTCTTTATTTATTTGTGACCTGCGTGTCAACTTAAACGTCATGTAATTACTTTACTTTATTGCTAACCGTTAGCCATAGTAGTAGAAGTAATAGTTGGCGAGGCAACTTCATGAAGACATGATGATGGAGATCATGATGATGGAGATCATGGTGTCATGCCGGTGACGATGATGATCATGGAGCCCCGAAGATGGAGATCAAAAGGAGCAAAGTGATGATGGCCATATCATGTCACTATTTGATTGCATGTGATGTTTATCATGTTTATACATCTTATTTGCTTAGAACGACGGTAGTAAATAAGATGATCCCTTACAACAATTTCAAGAAGTGTTCTCCCCTAACTGTGCACCGTTGCGACAGTTCGCTGTTTCAAAACATCACGTGATGATCGGGTGTTTAATTCAGACGTTCAAATACAACGGGTGTTGACGAGCCTAGCATGTACAGACATGGCCTCGGAACACATGCAAACACTTAGGTTGACTTGACGAGCCTAGCATGTACAGACATGGCCTCGGAACACGGAGACCGAAAGGTCGAACATGAGTCGTATAGAAGATACGATCAACATGAAGATGTTCACCGATGATGACTAGTCCGTCTCACGTGATGATCGGACACGGCCTAGTTTGACTCGGATCATGTAATCACTTAGATGACTAGAGGGATGTCTATCTGAGTGGGAGTTCATAAGATGAACTTAATTATCCTGAACATAGTCAAAAGGTTTTTGCAAATTATGTCGTAGCTCACGCTATAGTTCTACTGTTTAGATATGTTCCTAGAGAAAATATAGTTGAAAGTTGATAGTAGCGATTATGCGGACATTAGAAAGCTTATGTCCTTAATGCACCGCTCAGTGTGCTGAACCCCAAACGTAGTCTGTGGATGTTGCGAACATCGGACATACACGTTTTGATAACTACGTGATAGTTCAGATAAACGGTTTAGAGTTGAGGCACCAAAGACGTTTTTGAAACATCGCAAAACATATGAGATGTTTTGAGGGCTGAAATTGGGATTTCAGGCTCGTGCCCATGTCAAGAGGTATAAGACCTCCGATGACTTTCTTAACCTGCAAACTAAGGAGAAAAGCTCAATTGTTGAGCTTGTGCTCAGATTGTCTGAGTACAACAATCATTTGAATCGAGTGGGAGTTGATCTTCCAGATAAGACAGTGATGGTTCTCCAAAGTCATTACCACCAAGCTGTTAGAGCTTCGTGATGAACTATAACATATCAGGGATAGATATGATGATCCTTGAGGTATTCGTGATGTTTGACACCGCGAAAGTAGAAATCAAGAAGGAGCATCAATTGTTGATGGTTGGTGAAACCACTAGTTTCAAGAAGGGCAAGGGCAAGAAGGGATACTTCATGAAACGGCAAATCAGCTGCTGCTCTAGTGAAGAAACCCAAGGTAAAACCCAAACCCGAGACTAAGTGCTTCTGTAATAAGGGGAACAACCACTAGAGCAGAATTACCCTAGATACTTGGTAGATAAGAAGGCTGGCAAGGTCGATAGAAGTATATTGGATATACATTGTGTTAATGTGTACTTTGCTAGTACTCCTAGTAGCACCAGTGTATTAGATACCGGTTCGGTTGCTAAGTGTTAGTAACTCGAAACAAAAGGCTACGGAATAAACGGAGACTAGCTAAAGGTGAGCTGACGATATGTGTTGGAAGTTTTTCCAAGCTTGATATGATCAAGCATCGCACGCTCCCTCTACCAAAGAGATTGGTGTTAAACCTAAATAATTGTTATTTGGTGTTTGCGTTGAGCATAGACATGATTGGATTACGTCTATCGCAATACGGTTATTCATTTAAGGAGAATAATGGTTACTCTGTTTATTTGAATAATACCTTCAATGGTCTTACACCTAAAATGAATGGTTTATTAAATCTCGATCGTAGTGATACACATGTTCATGCCAAAAGATATAAGATAGTAATGATAGTACCACCTACTTGTGGCACTGCCACTTAAGTCATATCGGTATAAAACGCATGAAGAGGCTCCATGTTGATGGATCTTTGGACTCACTCATTTTTGAAAGGTTTGAGACATGCGAACCATGTCTATTGATGTATATGCATGAAGAAACTCCATGCAAATGGACCGTTTGGACTCACTTGATTTTGAATCACTTGGGACATGCAAATCATACCACACGGGCAAGATGACTGAAAAGCCTCGTTTTCAGTAAGATGGAACAAGATAGCAACTTGTTGGAAGTAATACATTTTGATGTGTACAGTCCAATGAGTGCTGAGGCATGTAGTGGATATTGTTATGTTCTTACTTCACAGATAATTTGAGTGGATGTTGAGTACATTTACTTGATGAATCATGAGTCTGAATTATTGAAAGGTTCAAGTAATTTCAGGGTGAAGTTGAAAGATCGTCGTGACAAGAGGATAAAATATCTATGATATGATCATAGAGATGAATATCTGAATTACGAGTTTGGCACAGAATTAAGACATTGTGGAAATAGTTTCACAACTAATACAGCCTGGAACACCATAGTGTGATGGTGTGTCCGAACATCATAACTGCACCCTATTGGATATGATGCATACCATGATGTCTCTTATCGAAGTACCACTATAGTTTATGGGTTAGGCATTAGAGACAACCACATTCACTTTAAATAGGGCACCACATAATTCCGTTGAGATGACACCATATGAATTATGGTTTAGAGAAACCTAAGTTGTCATTTCTTAGAAGTTTGGGGCTGCGATGCTTATGTGGAAAGGTTTCAGGCTGATAAGCTCGAACCCAAAGCGGATAAATGCATCTTCATAGGACACCCAAAACAGTTGGGTATACCTCCTGTCTCAGATTCGAAAGCAATAAGGGATTGTTTCTTGAATCGGGTCCTTTTTCGAGGAAAGGTTTCTCTCGAAAAGTTGAGTGGGAGGATGGTGGAGACTTGATGAGGTTATTGAACCGTCACTTCAACAAGTGTGTAGCAGGGCACAGGAAGTTGTTCCTGTGGCACGTACACCAACTGAAGTGGAAGCTTATGATAGTGATCATGAAACTTCGGATCGAGTCACTACCAAACCTCGTGGGATGACAAGGATGCGTACTACTTCAGAGTGGTAAGTAATCCAGTCTTGGAAGTCATGTTGCTAGACAACAATGAACCTACGAGCTATGGAGAAGCGATGGTGGGCCCGGATTCCGATAAATGGCTCAAGGCCATAAAACCCGAGAGAGGATCCATGTATGAAAACAAAGTGTAGACTTTGGAAGAACTACTTGATGGTCGTAAGGCTGTTAGGTACATATGGATTTTGAAAGGAAGACAGACAATGATGGTAAGTGTCACCATTGAGAAAGCTCGACTTGTCGTTAAGATGTTTTTCGACAAGTTCAAGGAGTTGACTACGATGAGACTTTCTCACTCGTAGCGATGCTAAGAGTCTGTTGGAATTATATTAGCAATTACTGCATTATTTATGAAATCTTGCAGATAGGATGTCAAAACATTGTTTCCTCGACGATTCTTGAGGAAAGGTTGTATGTGATACAACCGGGAGGTTTTGTCTGTCCTGAAATATGCTAATAAGTATGCAAAGCTCCAGCAATCCTTCTGAGGACTGGAGTGAGCATCTCGGAGTTGGAATGTATGCTTTGATGATGATCAAAGATTTTGGGTGTATACAAAGTTTATGAGAAACTTGTATTTCCAAAGAAGTGAGTGGGAGCACTTTAGAATTTCTGATGAGTATATGTTGTTGACATATTAATGATCAGAAATGACGTAGAATTTCTGGAAAGCATATAGGGTTATTTGGAAAGTGTTTTCAATGGAAAACCTGGATTAAGCTACTTGAACATTGAGCATCAAGATCTATAAGGATAGATCAAAACGCTTAATAGTACTTTCAAATGAGCACATGCCTTGACGTGATCTTGAAGGTGTTCAAGATGGATCAGTCAAAGAAGGAGTTCTTGCCTGAGTTGTAAGGTATGAAGTTAAGACTTAAAGCTCGACCATGGCAGAATAGAGAGAAAGGAACGAAGGTCGTCTCCTATGCTTAAGACATAGGCTCTACAGTATGCTATGCTGTGTACCGCACCTGAAGTGTGCTTTACCATGAGTCAGTCAAGGGGTACAAGAGTGATCCAAGAATGGATCATAGGACAGCGGTCAAAGTTATCCTTAGTAACTAGTGGACTAAGGAATTTTCTAAATTATGGAGGTGGTAAAAGAGTTCGTCGTAAAGGGTTACGTCGATGCAAGCTTAACACCTATCCGGATAGCTCTGAGTAGAGATACCGGATACGTATAATGGAGCAACAATTTAGAATAGCTCCAAGTAGAACAGTTATTTGGAATAGCTCCAAATAGAACGTGGTAGCTGCATCTAGGAGATGACATAGAGATTTGTAAAGCACACACGGATCTGAAAGGTTTAGACCCGTTGACTAAAACCTCTCTCACAAGCAACATGATCAAACCTAAAACTCTTGGGTATTAGTCACATGGCGATGTGACCTGTGAGTGTTAATCACATATCGATGTGAACTAGATTATTGACTCTAGTGCAAGTGGGAGACTGTTGGAAATATGCCCTAGAGGCAATAATAAATTGATTATTATTATATTTCCTTGTTCATGATAATCGTTTATTATCCATGCTAGAATTGTATTGATAGGAAACTCAGATACATGTGTGGATACATAGACAACACCATGTCCCTAGTAAGCCTCTAGTTGACTAGCTCGTTGATCAATAGATGGTTACGGTTTCCTGACCATGGACATTGGATGTCGTTGATAACGGGATCACATCATTAGGAGAATGATGTGATGGACAAGACCCAATCCTAAGCCTAGCACAAGATCATGTAGTTCGTATGCTAAAGCTTTTCTAATGTCAAGTGTCATTTCCTTAGACCATGAGATTGTGCAACTCCCGGATACCGTAGGAGTGCTTTGGGTGTGCCAAACGTCACAACGTAACTGGGTGGCTATAAAGGTACACTACGGGTATCTCTGAAAGTGTCTGTTGGGTTGGCACGAATCGAGATTGGGATTTTGTCACTCCGTGTAAACGGAGAGGTATCTCTGGGCCCACTCGGTAGGACATCATCATAATGTGCACAATGTGACCAAGGGGTTGATCACGGGATGATGTGTTATGGAACGAGTAAAGAGACTTGCCGGTAACGAGATTGAACAAGGTATTGGTATACCGACGATCGAATCTCGGGCAAGTACCATACCGCTAGACAAAGGGAATTGTATACGGGATTGATTGAGTCCCTGACATCGTGGTTCATCCGATGAGATCATCGTGGAACATGTGGGAGCCAACATGGGTATCCAGATCCCGCTGTTGGTTATTGACCGGAGAACATCTCGGTCATGACTACATGTCTCCCGAACCCGTAGGGTCTACACACTTAAGGTTCGATGACGCTAGGGTTATAAAGGAAGTTTGTATGTGGTTACCGAATGTTCTTTGGAGTCCCGGATGAGATCCCGGACGTCACGAGGAGTTCCGGAATGGTCCGGAGGTAAAGATTTATATATGGGAAGTCCTGTTTCGGCCATCGGGACAAGTTTCGGGGTCATCGGTATTGTACCGGGACCACCGGAAGGGTCCCGGGGGCCCACCGGGTGGGGCCACCTGCCCCGGGGGCCACATGGGCTGTAGGGGGTGCTCCTTGGCCTACATGGGCCAAGGGCACCAGCCCCTAGAGGCCCATGCGCCAAGATATAGGAAAAAGGGGAGAGTCCTAAAGGGGGAAGGCACCTCCGAGGTGCCTTGGGGAGGATGGACTCCTCCCCCCTCCTTAGCCGCACCCCTTCCTTGGAGGAGGGGGCAAGGCTGCGCCTCCCCCCTCTCCCCTGCCCCTATATATAGTGGAGGGGAGGGAGGGCATCCATACCTGAGCCCTTGGCGCCTCCCTCCCTCCCGTGACACCTCCTCCTCTCCCGTAGGTGCTTGGCGAAGCCCTGCAGGATTGCCACGCTCCTCCATCACCACCACGCCGTTGTGCTGCTGCTGGATGGAGTCTTCCTCAACCTCTCCCTCTCTCCTTGCTGGATCAAGGCGTGGGAGACATCGTCGAGCTGTACGTGTGTTGAACGCGGAGGTGCCGTCCGTTCGGCACTAGGATCATCGGTGATCTGAATCACGACGAGTACGACTCCATCAACCCCGTTCACTTGAACGCTTCCGCTTAGCAATCTACAAGGGTATGTAGATGCACTCTCCTTCCCCTTTCTACTCGTTGCTGGTCTCTCCATAGATAGATCTTGGTGACACGTAGGAAAATTTTGAATTTCTGCTACGTTCCCCAACACTTAAGTCATGTGGGAGCCAGCCTACACAAAGCTAGGACAAACCATAGGCTATCAAGCCAGCTTCACTGAAGCAAGACTCGAGCCTCGAAAGCTAGTCTTTTTTGTCGTGCCTCAAAACCCGACCTAACTTCTATCTTTATTTTGTGCCTATTAAACTTTTTTGTTATACAGGGTTGTCTTCTTTTTATCACGATTCATATTGGCTATGAGCCACCGGGTCATTAATACACCGATTTCTTTCTGATCAAGGACAGACAAATATCGACTATGAGTCACCGGTTTATTTTTCAAAGACAGAGTAATATCGTCCATGAATCTGCGGGTTATTAATATCGTGAGTTATTCTGAGCATCAGTTTGTGCAGACAAAGAGCAAGTTATTGGTGACTCATGCCAATATAACTCGCCAAGTCATAATTTGAAGAAGCAGATATTTCAAAAGATATTGGGTGGGTCAACATAACACCACATCAGTTCAAGTTTTTCTGCAAGGTAACCTTTGATACGTCTCCAACGTATCTATAATTTTTGATTGTTCCATGCTATTATATTATCTGTTTTGGATGATTAATGGGCTTTAATATACCTTTTTATATTATTTTTGGGACTAACCTACTAACCAAAGGCCCAGTGCAAATTGTTGTCTTTTTGCCTATTTCAGTGTTCCGCGGAAAAGGAATATCAAACAGAATCCAAACGAAATGAAACCTTCAGGAGAGTTATTTTTGGAACAAATGCAATCCAGGAGACTTGGAGTGTACATCGAGGAAGAAACAAGGCGCCCAGGGGGGGTAGGCGCGCCCCCCACCCTCATGGGCCCCTCGGGGCTTCGCCGACCTACTTTTTTCGCCTATATATACTCATATACCCCGAAAACATCCAGGAGCACCACGAAACCCTATTTCCATCGCCGCAACCTTCTGTACCCGTGAGATCCCATCTTGGGGCCTTTTCTGCGCTCCACAGAGGGGGAATCGATCATGGAGGGCTTCTTCATCAACACCATAGCCTCTCCGATGATGTGTGAGTAGTTTACCACAGACCTTTGGGTCCATAGTTATTAGCTAGATGGCTTCTTCTCTCTCTTTGGATCTCAATACAAAGTTCTCCTCGATTCTTTGGGAGATCTATTCGATGTAATTCTTGTTGCGTTGTGTTTGTCGAGATCCAATGAATTGTGGGTTTATGATCAAGATTATCTATGAATAATATTTGATTCTTCTCTGAATTATTTTATGCATGATTTAATATTTGCAAGTCTCTTCGAATTAAGTTTGTTTTGGCCTACTAGATTGATCTTTCTTGCAATGGGAGAAGTGCTTAGCTTTGGGTTCAATCTTGCGGTGTCCTTTCCAAGTGACAACAGGGGCAGCAAGGCACGTATTGTATTGTTTCCATCGAGGATAAAAAGATGGGCTTATATCATATTGCTTGAGTTTATCCCTCTACATCATGTCATCTTGCCTAATGTGTTACTCTGTTCTTATGAACTTAATACGCTAGATGCATGTTGGATAGCGGTCGATGTGTGGAGTAATAGTAGTAGATTCAGAATCGTTTCGGTCTACTTGTCGCGCGTGGTGCATATATACATGATCATGCCTAGATATTCTGATAACTATGCGCTTTTCTATCAATTGCTCGACAGTAATTTGTTCACCCACCGTAGAATTTGCTATCTTGTGAGAAGCCACTATTGAAACCTGTGGCCCCCGGGTCTATCTTCCTCATATTATTTTCCTATCTACTTGCTATTTCTATCGTTTTTTATTTTGCAATCTTTATTTTCCAATCTATACAATAAAAATACCAAAAATATTTATCTTATTATCTCTATCAGATGTCAGTTTCGTAAGTGACTGTGAAGGGATTGACAACCCTTTTATAGCGTTGGTTGCGAGGTTCTTGTTTGTTTGTGCAAGTACTAGGGACTTGCGTGTTACCTCCTACTGGATTGATACATTGGTTCTCAAAAACTACGGGAAATACTTACGCTACTTTGCTGCATCACCCTTTCCTCTTCAAGGGAAAACCAACACATGCTCAAGAGGTAGCAAGAAGGATTTATGACGCCGTTGCCGGGGAGGTTGCACCAAGTCAAGTCAAGATTTGATCTCCCATCAGCAAGCCATTTCTGGCGCTGTTGCTAGGGAGATCTACACTCAAGTCAAGACATACCAAGTACTCGTCACAAACTCTTATCCCTCGCATTACATTATGTGCCATTTGCCTCTCGTTTTCCTCTCCCCCACTTCACCTTTGCCTTTTCTTCGCCTTCTTCCCGTATATCTTTTTGTTTGTGTTTCCATGTGCCTTCTAGTTGCTTGCATCTTTGCTTGCTAAAAATCTATTGATATGGATCCACTTAAAGTGTTCTACTTGGATCATCTTTGATCTATTTGTGCTCGCGCTGAAACCCCAACTAGTTTAGTTGAGGGTAATCTTTAGATGAGCATGCTCATTGAGGGAGTCCTGGATTAGGGGGTCTCCGGACAGCCGGACTATATCCTTTGGCCGGACTGTTGGACTATGAAGATACAAGATTGAAGACTTCGTCCTGTGTCTGGATGGGACTCTACTTGGCATGGAAGGCAAGCTAGGCAATAAGGATATGGATATCTCCTCCCTTGTAACCGACCTAGTGTAACCCTAGCCCCCTCCGGTGTCTATATAAACCGGAGGGTTTTAGTCCGTAGGAGAACATACAATCATACCATAGGCTAGATTCTAGGGTTTAGCCTCTCTGATCTCGTGGTAGATCAACTCTTGTAATACTCATATCATCAAGAACAATCAAGTAGGACGTAGGGTATTACCTCCATCAAGAGGGCCCAAACCTGGGTAAACATCGTGCCACCTGCCTCATGTTACCATCCGCCTTAGACGCACAGTTCGGGACCCCCTACCCGAGATCCACCGGTTTTGACACCGACATTGGTGCTTTCATTGAGAGTTCCACTGTGCCGTCGCCATAAGGTTTGATGACTCCTTCGATCATCGGTAACGATGTGGTCCAGGGTGAGGTTTTCCTCCCCGGACAGATCTTCGTATTTGGCGGCTTCGCACTGCAGGCCAATTCACTTGGCCATCTGGAGCAGATCGAGAGCTACGCCCCTAGCCATCAGGTCTGATTTGGAAACATGAATTACACGGCCAACATCCGCGGAGACTTGATCTTCGACGGATTCGAGCCCAAGTTGGATGCGCCGCACAGTCGTGATGAGCCTGACATAACTCTGCCGTCGGACAATGTTCGGGAGATCGCATCTGCAACTACTCCAACCACTAATCCGGAGCAAGTCGCGCCATCCGAGGACGGAGGGATGGACCCCGCCATGGAGGCCGCACTCTAAGTGGCGATAGAGCCGGATACTGACTTCACCCCTTACAAGAGCCGTGTCACCGAACCGCTGGATTCATCTCCGGCCAGGGACTCCGAGCCGCCTACATCCGTACCCATCGAATCCGACTGGGCGCCGATCATGGAGTTCACCTCCGCGGATATCTTTCAGCACTCGCCCTTCGATGATGTGCTAAATTCATTAAGGTCTCTCTCCCTATCAGGAGAACCTTGGCCGAACTATGTTCGGCTAGAATGGGATGCGGATGACGAAGAAATTCGCTACCCACCCACCACCCATTTAGTAGCCATTGTCGATGACTTAACCGACATGCTCGACTTTGACTCCGAGGACTTCGATGGTACGGACGACGACGCCGGAGACGAACCGGAACCACCGCCCATAGTGTGCTGGACCGCCACCTCAGCATATGACATATACATGGTGGACACCCCCAAAGAAGGCAATGGTGACGAGACAGCAGAGGATGACCCCTCCAAGAAGCAACCCAAACGCCAACGTCAGCGGTGCTGCTCTAAGTCCCACCACAACCACTACAAAAAAAGACACATCCGTGACATGTTGGGCCAAACAAAAAAATTTATGTCATACATATGACACTTCTATGACGATAATTGTGACAAAACCCGGTATCATCATAGATGTGGTGGGCTCCTACTTCTATGACAAAAAATCATGACAGAAAATGGGCTTTTCGTCCTAGGTGGGCCGGAGATGCAGCTGCATGACATTCTTTGGGCCGTCCATGACAGAAAAAACCGTGGTAGAAGCGAGGGGGGAATTTCGGGGAGTTCCCAGTTACGGTGGGAGGTCGGGGGCCGAGCGATGCGCGTTTCTCTCGTACACGTACGCGCATGTGTCCGAGGCATTGGCTCTAACTAAACCCGAGCGAGGCGTTGGGCTCTAACTGAACCCGAGCGATTGCACTGCAGGTTACGCGTTACTGAACTCGAGTGATCGATCGATGGCTGTTAACTGAACCGGATCGAGTGATTCCTTAACTACTGCTGCTAACTGAAGCCGGTCGATGTTGCCTCTAGATGAACAGTGAGCATTGCGGGGGGAGTTGGATGAACAGTTCCCGGTGGGGTGGATGAACATGACCCCGTGGTATTGCCTCTGGATGAACAGGACCCCAATCGATCGAGCCGGTTGGGGCTGGATGAACTGGACCCCGTGGAGGGCTGGATGAATAGGACCACCCCGTGGAGGGCAGGATGAACAGTAGACGGTGGAGGGCAGGATGAACAGTAGCCCGTGGAGGGGTGGTTGAACAAGAGCCCGTGGAGAGGGCTGGTTGAACAGTAGCCGGTGGAGTAGCGCGCGGTGGAGGCTGGATGAATAGGAGCCCGTGGATGAACAGTCGCAGGTGGAGGCTGGAGGAGGTCGACGGTGGATGAACAGTAGCTCGTGGAGGCTGGAGGGGGTCGACGGTGGAGATGAGCAGTATCCCGTGGAGTCCCGTTTTGCGGTACGCCACACCCCTCCCGATGAACAGGACCCCTGTTTCAACCGTAGCGCTCCAACACAAGTCTGTTTCGTCCGTTTTGCGGTACGCCACACCCCTCCCGATCAACAGGACCCTCGCTTCGACCATATGAGGTCTGTTTTCTCCGTTTTGCGGTACGCCAGACCCCTCCCGATCAACAGGATCCCGTTTCGAACGTGGCCGGTCAAACACAAGGCCGTTTCCTCCGTTCTGCGGTACGCCAGGCCTCGTTTCCATCGCCTGTTCCGTCCAAGCCCTCCCGATAAACACGACGCATTCTGTTGCCTCCCCATGAACATGATTCCGTTGCCTCCCCATGAACACGACACATTCCATTGCCTCCCCATGAACACGACGACGACGCTGTTTCTCCGTTCTGACCCAGCCATGTACACGAGCCCTGGCCGTACATATGCGCGAGTAGGCGTTCGAGACCCCGCCCGTATGTACACATACGTGGCCGTATTTTCTTTCTTGCATCCTAGCCGTTGTACGTTCGTGTACATGCTACGTGCGCGCCTCTACTACGACACGTGCGCGCCTCTACATCGACCAGTATATATGTATGTACACGTTCGCGACCAGAATGACAATGCTACATACGCTTCGACCAGGTGGGTCCCGACTGTTAGGCACTTCCTTGCGTGCGAAGATGTAGCTGGTGGGTCCCAGCAGTCAGGGGCAAACATTTTTTTCGCAAAATACAGTGGCCCGTCCGGTGGGTCCCCGCTGTCAGGTGGAGGAATAATTATTTTGCGCGTAATAAGGAGGCACTTCCTTGCTGCGGTCGTGGACCCAGCTGTCAGCGTCTCCACGCACAGTACTCTTCTGATGGAAGTCGGTCATTGACCACATTGACCACGCCGCGCTGAGAGCACCACGGCGGTGGACGATGGAGAGGCCTAGGAAGGGGATGACGCGAAGCCGGGGAAGACGCGGCAGTGGAAGCCCGCGCGGAGAGGAGTACGAGGGTTCACTGGTTCGGCTGTGGTGTGAGGCTGCCATCGCCGCAGGGCCTGGCCAGCGGTGGGAATAGTAGGGGGCGGTGAGGCCTCCACGGCAGCACAGCCGGCCACAAGAGGCAAGAGCATGCGACACGACCGGCGCTGCTTTGGGCGGCTGGAGCAAGAAGACCAGAGGTTGAAGAAGCACTACGGCCGTTGGATGGACATCGTACGGTCACTGGAGCTAGAATCATTCATATTGACTAAGTTGACAAAGCCCTTCGTCCCCGTCAACGTAGTAGGCCCATAAGTCAGCCTCCCACCAAGGTGGGTCCCACCTAGCCGGGGGAGTATTCATTTTTTTGTGCGCAATAAGGAGGCACTTCCGGGGGGTCCGAGATGACAGTGGGGGGAACGTTTTTTTCGCGAAATACGGTGACCCGTCCGGTGGGTCCTAGCAATCAGGGGGAAACGATTTTTTTCGCAAAATACTGGTGGCCCGTCCGATGGGTCCCCGCTGTCAGGTGGAGGAATAATTATTTTGCGCTAGTAAGGAGGCACTTCCTTGCGGCTGCCGTGGACCCAGCTGTCAGCCTCTCCACCTACAATACTCTTCTGATGGAAGTCGATCGTTGACCACATTGACCACGCCGCGCCGAGAGCACCACGGAGGTGGACGACGGCGAGGCATAGGAAGGGGACGACGCGGAGCCGGGGAAGACGCGGCAGTGGATGCCCACGCGGAGAGGAGTACGAGCGTTCACCGGTTCGGCTGCGGTGTGAGGTTGCCGTTGCCGCAGAATAACAGGGGTTGTGAGTGAGTAGAGGGATGCCCTGGCCAGCGGTGGGAGTAGTAGGGGGCGCTGAGGCCTGCGCGGCAGCACCACCGGCCACGGGAGGCGGGAGTAGGCGGTCCCACCGGTGCTGCTTTGGCGGCTGGAGCAAGAAGATCAGAGATTGAAGAAACACGATGGTTGTTGGATTGACATCCAACGGTTCCCTCTGCTAGAATCGTTTGTTGACGTATATAATAACTAAAAAAATCTTGCATACGCGTCAACTAAACAGGCCCACAAGTCAGACCACTCCCTCTTTTTTCAATAATTTATATATAGCTCATGGCAACTTCTTATGCAATTTATTGCAGCCATTTTTTTGGTTGGCCAGGGCGAATTTCACATATTTTTGTGGGTTCCAAACTATTTTTAATACCGAAATGTCCATCCAGATTTAAAGTACTTTAAAGATATATTTAAATTAGGTTAATGCCTAGTGAAATAGGAATCTGAAAATGTAATAAAATTCAGAAATTATAAAGTAATTGCCAATTTGTCATCTGTTTTTATATTTACAACCCATTTCATATTACTTTCAAGATTTGCAGGCGTCTTGAAAGAGTTGCAGCCCATCAAGGCGTAGAAAAATAAGTAGGCCTGGATTGGGTATTCTTGAGAAAAAATAAACTAGGCTCATTTTCACAAAGAAAAAATAGCTGGGCTGGTCACATGGTAAACATAAAATATAAGCCTGGGCTAGACGGGCCACAGCCCAGTTCAAACCCTGCTCCGTCTCAACAATACCAAACAAAAAAATACTGCTCGAGTAGCTATGTCCCAGGTGTCAGCCGATCTTGTGTTGTTCTCTTGTCTGTTGACTATATACGCTCCCAATGTCGTGGGTCCCAGATGTCAGGAAAACACTAGGAGGAAGCATTTTTTCCATACGCTGACATGGTGGGCCCCTACTGTCATCGTCTCCACGTACTTCTGCCGATTCCTGTTGTTTGTTGACCATGTTGACAACGCGAGAGGGCGGCACCGCGGTGAGCGCACCAAAGCGCGCGGAGGACGTCGGTGTTAATGATTTAGGAGACAGTGGGGCAACGATGCGTGCGCTGAGGCGCAGCCAGCCGTGGGAGGCGGAAGCAGGCGGCCCCGCCGATGTTGGTTTGGTTTTGGCGGCTAGAGGAAGATAGGACTGAAGAAACACGACAGACTATAGTACTTAACAACCTTAACTGAAACCAGCAGGAGCACTTAACAACCAAAGCTCAAAGCAGTATGAGTACTTATACAGGTTCAACCATACAAAGCACGCCTTGAACAGTGCTACTTTGCCTACAGTTAACCAAGGGTGAGGCCGCCAAGCCCCAGGACAAGGCCCAGGCGCCACCCCGCGCATCCACAACCTTCTGAAAGTGGCTTCATCTCGCAACGTGGTCAATAAACAGGATATTCGCTTTAGAGCCATGGAAAAGCATGAACATAATCTTCTGTCCTATTCTCCAAGATGGACGGGCCTTCATTATTTGAGACCAGCCTTGAATAAGTATCTTTTCACCTCCAAGGGGAATTGAGTAGGTCGACATAAACATCATGTTGTGACCAAGCGCAAGTCTGACCCGACCATGGTCAGGCATCTGTATAGGAAAAATAGAACTCGGCAGTTCCTGTTTCTAGAAGATCACAGCTGTAAAACTGTGTATAAGCAATAGTTTATGAACAACATATATAATAGAAAATAGCTCGTACCATAAGTTTCTCGACACAATTGGACCTGTTCAACGAGTGCAGCAGTGGCACACATATCCCATGTGGCCTTCCACCATTGAAACGCCCCACAAGGACCTCAAGACGATCAATAAAGTGTAGGAACTTGTGGATGTCGATCCAGTCAACTTCAGTGCCATTAGTAACAGCCGAGTTATTACAGAGTAAGAAACGGGCAGACTGCTTTACTCTAGAAAAACCTACATGTGCCACCAATTATAAGAAAATATTAGTTAGAAGTAGCATCTTTGTGAGAGATTTGTTGCTACTTCTAAAGTTAAATTGTGATTAGTTAGACAGAATAGGTGGATTAAGAATTAATCGAGGCAACAAGCAAGAACCAGATACAAAACTAACATGGATGAACAATTGGAACGACGTCGGGGTGGAAGATCGCAGTGAAGATGAGACCAGGTTCTGCTATTTCCATCAACATTTGTGCGCCAACTTTCAGTCCGTAACACTTGAGAAAGTTTATGCAAGTTCGGCCATAAAAAAGCAGCGATCTTCTTGGTTCATGAACCCAACTCGGAACTTATATCCATGGATTGTCTTCACCGTGACCATTAAACTAGTCTTTCAGTTATGGCAAGGCCGAGCATCTTGAGTACATGTGTTCTGGCAGAGCAAATAATACACTGCATGAAAAATAATATGAGAACACAGCATGTTCAAAAAAACCCCACCCTCCCGGTTAGAAAAGAGGATTCTAGGAACATACTGTGCGCGTTTCAAAATGTTGTGTTAGGATGAGAAGGAACAAGTGTGGCGTCTCGCCGAGGGCGCAGAAACCCGTAGGGTACTAGCACTTTGGGCACTTCAAATGAAACACATTAGATTCAGTAGGAAGAAAAATGCATCAACGGTGGTGGTTGCCATCCTAGGATTACCTGCGACCAAGGGACTTGGGTTTATTGGGTATGGATGAAGAATTCGTACCTGGTTCTCCATGAGAAAACCCTATGCAATCGCCGAGAGGGGTTTTTCTCTGAACAAGAAGACGAGGGAGAAAGGGATTCAAGCCCAGTGAAATATTGCCGCTTCGTCCATCCAGCTTACTGCTAAAGCTAGAAAGGGGGGGTTGTGATTTGACGGCTCATTGGGCATGACTGCGGTGCTACGACTGGGGTGTGTCTACCGTGAAGTTGTGCACTCTAATTTTTGCATATGGCACATGGACCCCGTTGCCGGTTGCCCCACATATCAGCGAAAGGAAGTAGAAAGACAGGAGTAACTAGTTACACATAAATATATTTTTTGACAGTGAGATACTCCCTCTGTAAAGAAATATAAAAATCTTTTATATCATAGGCTCACCTTGCCGAGAAAAATACTCCCTCTGCAACGCACGGGCATTATGGGGGTTCAGCTGAGAATATAATACTCAGATGTTTTTTTGAGGGATAAAAGCTGCTTTATTGAAGATTAACAGTCATAGGTATACAAATAATTTCGGCGGTTCCTGTGAGCCAAAGATGGCATCCACGGGGCAAAGAAGTAGCAGCTTTTGCGAGCACATGCGCTTCAACATTACACTCGCGTTTTTCATGTATGATCTCCATGGTTTGGAACATATTATTCTTCATCTTGATCTCATCCATAATAACTTTGCTGGGCCCCAAGTATGCCTCTCCGATATGTTTGACTGTTGCTAAACAATCGGTGCTAATCTGAACTTGTTGCAGGTTTAAGTCAAGAGCCAGAGATAGCCCCTTGCAACATGCCATTGCCTCTAGGATCTCTGGATCAGTAACACTTTCGTACACCAGTGCCGATGCTCCAAGGAAGAAGCATGTATGATCCCGGCTCACAACTGCCAGGCTCCCCTTTCACCATTGCGAGATAATGCAGCATCAACATTCATCTTCGCCCAACCCACATCAGGAGGAGGACGCCACTTCTGCACTGAGCTAGTGCTTCTCGAAACCAGGTTCTGGACTTTGGGCCGCAGGCCGACCCTGCATGTTTGGGGGCCCATGTGTTCTACCTCACCGCTTTTCATATTGCAAGCGATCGGTACGGCGCTGGTTTTAGATGCTGTCGCAAGGCGAATACACAAAACTGAATGAAGCACGACAGTTGTTGGAATAAAATGGAACGACAGTTCCTAACCAGCAATCAGAGTTGCAATTCTATCAATGATATACCATGTGATAAATAATACTATCGTACTACTTATACACACAGGACACTTGTTTCACCATGCCAGATTATTACATCAAAATCTCTCAGAGGATAGATCAGTTAGGCAGTTGCATGCTGCTACTGAAGAATTTCAAAGTTGATTTGGACCAACTCTCCTTGCCGAGAAAGTTCGATTTTGACATCATCCCCTACCGCAAGATATGATTTATATTTGCACCTTGACCATCCTTTAGCATCAATCATCATGCGACCATCCTTTGTACTTACGATATATTGAGCAGGTTCATTCACACCAAGGCTGCGCATGGTAAGAGAAACTTGGCCGCGGTTTCCCGGATTGTTGAACGACTCCCTCGTTGCTCTAGGAATTCTCTGTTTGCAAACAAGAAGACATACCCAAATAGTTAGATCAACACAGTGAATCATGCGAAACAACATGGAAAGAAAAAAGAACGAAGCACTTAGGCGGCCAATGCTTACCAAGAAGGTGGACATGTCGGTTTTTGTAAGGACTTTGGTATATGAAGTGCGAACTGCAGCCCAGTCTGTTGTCGGTGCAACTGCACGGGCCGGAGCAGATACAAGTGCAAGTGTTGGTGCAGGTGCCGAAACCGCTGCTGCTGCCGGAGATGGTGCTCCTTGTAGAGCTGGTGCCGGTGTCGGAGCAGGTGCCGGTGTCGATGCCCGATCCTCTGGTAGATCAGACTGATCCGCTGATGCGGTCGGTGCCCAATCCTCAGCTGGATCAGACTGAGCTGCTGCCGCTGTTGGTGCTAGAGCAACTGTCGGTGCTCGATCTGTGCAAGACAGCAGCGATCGTGTCTGGTCTCCTATGATCAGCTTTCTAACTTGACTAGGATCCGTGACCGTGATCCAGTCTTTTTCTTCATTTCTTTTAAACGCAAGAAGGACTAATTGTGATGTTTTGTTAAACCAAACTGCAGTTCATCATAGGGATTGAGCTTGTACTCAGACAACAGACTGATCCAATTTTTTCCAGTAATATAAGTGATGGACAGTGCCTTCATTACTGACACGACATAAGAAGTGAAACCTGCAAACATAGCCATCGTAGAGCAAACAAAACGGTTTATTCTGTGATGAATGTCACATGGCAAAACATGACATTATATCAATAAGATTTAGATAGTAGATTAATAATATTTACTTGATGTGACACGAGTGAATCCTTACTAGGAAATCACTATGCTGAAGTACTAAACAGAAGATTGATCGTTCAACTACGCGTGGCATGCAGGGGCCCCGCCTACTCCCACAAGCAGGACAGTCCAAAGGTCGTGACAAATCGTATGGAACGAACATCCATGGGGCTGGAAATCCTGGTGGGTGCGATAAACCCTGCAATGCATACATATATTGGAGTGTAACCATAATTGATAGACCGTCCTCACAAAAAATATGACATGGATACTTCAAAATATACAGACTGAATTGAGTGGACAGACATTAACATAGACCGTTCTCAGGACTGACCACACACCAAAAGCAGCAGTACTAATAAACAATACAGGGTTCACAAACACAAATCAAGTACTGAACAATACTACTTACTACAGACAAGCAAAGTTGCACTAACTAAACTCTGCCGACTATTTTTTGCCACTGACCTACGGGATGAACCCCGCATAACTGATTAGGCCATGGACTTCGTGTGAGATGTCTACATGCACCATCACCATCTTGTCAACCTTGGAGAACCTAACAGAGTGGTCTTTCCACTCATAAACATGATGATGAAGACATGCCGCATCAGATTTGTTGGGAAGCTTTAGAAGAACCACACCCTTCGTAATCGAAGGCACAGCCAGGAAATTGTTGTGGTCAAGTACAGCCTCGAGAACACGCCTGACAACAATGCTACAGGAAAGCACTAGTTCAGGACACGTGGCAACAAGGACACAACATCTGGATAGTTCAGCAGTAGAACTCATCATCAGGTCTTCCAGTTCACACGGCATGACTTTGAGAACTTCATCTCCACTGCGGACCTGGTTCTAATTCAAACAGAAACCATATTTTATTACTACCTCCGTTCAGAAATATAAGATGATTTTCGATATTATACTCCATATATGACTACATGTACGCACAGAAATGAGTGAACAAAGACACTAGAACATATCTTCAAAGGCATGAGAGCAGAGGGATTACATGCAATATCCATAACACAAGTTACTGAGGCAAATATACCCTCTTAAAAGGTAGCATTGATGTTCATAAAGTACTAGTTGAAAGTAATCTATAAGAAATCAGTGTCAACCTCTCGCATGTTTTGGTCAAAAGAGGAATTTAGAACCGTCATTTGGCATACAAAAATCACATGCAAGATCACCCAGAAAGTTGTACTACTAGTACTAGTACAGCGTGTTAGATGAAAAAACACGATCAAGATCGAGAAAAAGATCGTCAAGAAGAGATATTACCTGGACTTGCTTAATGAGGGATCCTGGAGAGGGAGCTTGGACAGGGCGATGGCTTTGAGCTTGTCTGCGGTAGTCTCGGCGGGGTGCTTGCACTTCTTCGTACCATGAGCCTCGACGGTTTTGGCCGGAGCCATAGACATCACTTCGGCCGGTGCTCCAGCATCCATCAAGAAACTGTCAAATAGAAATAAAAGAAAAGAAACCATAATCACAAACCCAAAAGAAGAAAAGAGAGGGAGTTATAGGATCAGTCTCGGGGTTGCAAGACCGGGCCTTGGCCAGAATAAACACCATTGATGCGCTCACCTTTCCTTCTTTGGGAGAGAATAAGAATGGCAGAAGCAGGTCGGGGTTTTCTCGAAGAAATGAGGAAAAAGATGAAGCAGAAGCGAGGGTTGGGTAGAGACGGAGCTGAGAGAGAAGAGTGAAATGATGGTTGCTTCGTCTGTCCAACTTACTGCTGGAAAGGAGGGGGTTTTGTGATTTGACGGCTCATTGGGCATTACTGCGGCGCTTCGATCGGGGTAGTCTACCGTCACTCTACTACAGAGTAATTTAGTGCATGGCTGGTGGACCCCGATGCTGGCTGTCCCACACGTCGGTGAAAGTGAGTAATTTAGTGCGTGGCTGGAGGAGGATCCACACGGTAGGGCGTGTCCACTGTTTTTCAGAAGAAAAAAATGATTACAGCAAGCGTTTCCACTCTTACGACGGAGGAGTGTGAAACATGGCAGCCACTTGAACATACACAGTGCTCCTACTACTAGGCATGTGCAGTGGTTCATACGTCAGTACTACACAATCTTGTTGCTAGTGTAGTAAGATATGACGATTACAAATGATGTTGTGCGCATGTCAACTACTCCTATATGTAACATAGTACCGCTTTTTCGACTGTCCGGTCGAGAATGGACGGTGAGATCAATGTTAACAGAACTAGGTCCACAGCGCACGGAGAGTACGGTGCTACAGTACTCCACGAAACATGAACCACATGAAGCACGAATAGTGTTAGGCAGGGTGTATGAAGGGTGCACGGGATGGGAGCAAAAGTTCCCTTCTCGACCCACTTTTGGGTGTTTGGCAGAGTGCATGAAGGGTGCATGAGTCCACACTAGTAGGTTGACAAAAATACACGAAGAGGAAACAACTATATTGAGATGAGAATGCAACCAAACACACCCATACGCTTTGTGCTATAGTGACTGATCTGCACCGTCTGAGTTTGATCCAACGGTCATGTTGTGCCGAGACATGGACATGCCCATGCAGAGGGTTTAGCCCGATGGCCGGCACCGTCGTGCTGGCACGACGGTAGGCATATCGCAGCTGCAACACGTGCATGGCAACTTGGTTCACCAAATGGCTGAGGCGATCCTGGACCTCATCACGATCGGCCCGCTCGCGCTACAGCTGACTCCCCTGACGGCCTATCGTATCTCCCGCTTTCTGCAGCAACGCCGCCGACGCCTCGAGCATCTTTGTGGTGGACGCCTGCCACTTTTGAAGCTCCATGAACTCCCGCATATAACGGAGGAGCATGGCACTCCTCTCCTCCTTGAGCTCACAGAGCTCCATGTCCTTGGCCCTAAGCTCCGCATCCTTGGCATGGAGCTCCTGTGTCAGGAGCATCACCTCGGACTCTGTGATCTGTTGCGCCGCCATGGCACCAGGTAGAAGCAATGGGGTGAGGAAGCAAAGTGGGCAAAATGGCTGAAAGGAAATGTTTTGGTTTTCACCAGGGTAAAACACTAGTCGACGACTTCTCACATGAGGGAGCAGTGGGTACAGGCGGAGTCATCGTGACTAATTGCTGCCGCGCCTACTCCCGTCAATCAGAAAATTGAAAATCCTGCCACGCCTACTCCCGTCAATCAAAAAATTTAAAATCCTGCCACACCCAAACATGAGAGCAATGCCGCGGTGGATATTTAAATTTACCTGTCGGCAAGTAGATAAAAAAAGGGGTGAAAAAACAAATGTGGCCGCGGCCTAGCTAATCGGTCGAACTAGCCCAACTAGCTAGCCACCGTGCTTCACTGATGTACTCGGCGGGAAAGGTGGTCTTTCATGATTTGACGACTCATTTACTTGCTTCGGCGCTACGACCGAGGAGGACCCCGAAAACGCATGGTAGGGCGTCCCACGTCAGGAAGAATATATGCGTGCACAACCCGGGAGAACCCCGAAACCGCGCGGTAGGGTGTGCCACGTCTTGGCATGAAGGAAAAATGTGCGTGTAAAAATATATTGTATCAGACGTAGTAGAGTACCTATGGTTCGACCTCGGGACCCAGCCAGTCGGTTGAAAACACCCCACTAGCCACACAGCTTCATCATGCAAACATGGCACGGAGGATAGATGTGGTTAGCTCCGTCTCGACCAGCCACAATGTCTCTTGTTCTAGGCTATTCTTCTATTTTCCAAGTTTTTTTAGTTGTAATAACACCGCGGCAAGCTAGTGTCGCTCTTCGTGTGTGCCCGTGCAAAGGTTAGACGATGGAGAGAAGAGAGATTGAGATCGCAGACCTGGGACCCACCAGTAAGTAAGATAACGGTCATGCACGTGTTGACGAGGCACTCCCTCTACTCTACTCAACGCAAGTACTGTATAAAATCAAGTTATGGGACAAAGCCAACAACCGTTCGTTTTTTCAGGCTATCGACTTACGCTTTGTAGTCTAGGTTGCCAGTTTGAATCTCGTCTTTCAGATTTGTTAGTTTTAGGTCCAAATTTGATTAATGAAAAGTGGGACCCCCGTGTGTTGTTCCGATATTTCAGTGTAGGATGGTTTTTTTGAACAAACACTTTGCGCGGTTAGACAAGTAACGGCACGAGTTACATGTTCTTTGCAAGTTTACAAACAAAAATGACAATGGCATAGAATATCACATCCACCCCGCAGCTTAGATACTATGGTGATACGAGTTTTTACACCGTTGGAAGTGAGATCCAATGGCTTGGGAGTAGTCTTTGTAATTATGCGCAATTTCCTAACTCTCCAAAGGTTTTTTTGCAAATAAAACATTCAGGCCTCGTGTGTGCCGCTGCATCTTCGATCCAATGGCTCCCCGGTGCTCATATTAGGTGCTCCCCATAGCTTAATTACCCGCCACGGTGATTGGAGTAGTTGTGGGCCAAATGCTACGAAAATATAATCTAAACCGACCGGAATAAATGCCTACACAAATTAATCCAAGGTTGGAGTGTCCCTCGCAATGTAAATAGCTCCGGCTTTGCGATGGATGGAGAGGTAGTAGCTTCAACGCGTGGAAGATACGGTGTGAGAAAGCAAGGTTGATCGAGAGACATATAGATAGAGAGACAAAGTGAGTGTGGTCCGACATTCATTGAACAAATATATATGCTCTGGAGAGATATTGTCCGATTGAGCTTTTTGGCAAGGGTGAGGGTTGTAAGATAGAGCTTGAGAGATGATCCAGTCACAGATGTGTAGATATATTTTGTGCGTGAGAGGAAGCAAGGTCAACCGATCACATAGGGTCACCGTGCGATCAAAAGAGTGAGACGGATTGGAGAGAGTGACCTAGATAGACGATGTGCGTGAGAGAGTATACAATGTGAATAGGTCGAATTGGGCTCAACATGGTGATATATTGTTTTTGTCCGAGAAAGAGCGAGGTCAATCGAGACATACGGAGAGAGAGAGAGAGAGAGAGAGAGAGAGAGAGAGAGAGATTGAGTGAGCGTGGCCCACCATGAGGTCAAAAGAGTGGTGGCGGCTTGGATGGACTGACCTAGATAGACAATCTGTGTGAGAGAGTATAGAGTGTGTCGATCGAGGCCCGAACAGGGAGATATATAATTTGTGTGTGAAAGAAAACGAGGTTAAATGAGACTCAGATAAAGAGAGCAAGATTGAGCGAGTGTGGCCCTCTGTGTGGAAGAAAGAGTGAGACAGTCTTGAGGGGGTGACCTAGATATACAACGTGCGTGTGTGCGCATGCACGAGAGGTTGGGGACTAGATAGGCAATGCATGTATTTAGTGCGAGAGGGTGAGAGGGAGAGGGGGGAGAGAGCTCGGCATGGGGTGCAATGGCGGGTGTGTGAGGTAAATACATTTGGTAACAGAGTGGAAATAGGGGTTGTGTAGTTGAGAGACTAAGAGATCGAAACATGTAGAGAAAGAATGAACGTGTGTTGGAAACCGATAGCTTCCTAAGGTGGTTAGGAGAGGAAGATTGACCGATACAGGAAGTATGTAGGGTTTGTGCAGGGGGGGGGGCTAAAAACAACATTTGAATGTACATAGTACGAGACTTAATATCGATGTTTCAATTCGGTGTACATTGTAATATTTGAACCAAGGACCAGGCATACGGGTAATATTTCGAATTCGTGTCATACTAAGTTTCGAAAAGTTGGCATTGACTTAGTTTGTTGTGCTATTTTGTAGGTCATATGTTTGAATCCATCCAAAAGTTTTATCACTGCCATGGTGTTCATCATATACATATGAATTTGTACAAAAAAGTAGCTTGGATACAGTGAAATGCGAAATCCATGTTAGAATTGGAGATCGCTACGTGACACACACTCTAATTCAAATAACTAACTACGTGACACACACTCTAATTCAAATAACTAATTATGTGACACACACTCTAATCCATGTTAGCGTGGGTACCATTTCGATTTTTTTTCAAATAACTCCTCATTAATTAATTTATAGTACTCCCTTTGTTCACTTTTATAAGACCTTGAGGACATTTAAGACAATGTGCAAAACAGTTCATTTTAAGTTGTCTGAAATGACTTACAAAAGTGAACGGATGGAGTATCTCGTTTCGAATGACTAATTATTGCAAGGAAAACACAGGCATGGTAATACATACAGATTCGTTTGCAAATGAAAGAAGATTCGTTTGCATTCTCAAATGTAGGCGCACCAGGCAAACCAGGGTCGTGTCGGGGTGGACGCTGCTTCGCTGCCTTAAAGGCAACTGCCTTTGGGTCACTGACATGTGGGCCAGCTACCTGTTGGGCCCATATGTCATGGACACAAAGGCAGGTGCCTTAAGGCATCGAAGCATAGTCCTGTCGGGGTGGTCGCGTGTGTCGGACGGACGCGTAGCACCCAGCCACCCACCCCCCACCCCCCACCCCCCAAAAAAGACGACAACAATATAAGTTCGCGCTTCCACATTTCGGATTGAAATATCTGGCGGCCCCAATTCCAGCCCTGGAAAATCTCTCTTCTCCACCGTCCCCTTCCGCGCCCAGATTGCTCAAATCCCTAATTCGCCGCCAACCCTCGAATCGCCCCTCATCTCGTATCTTTCCCCACCGTTCCCCACCTCTGTGTCGGACGACGAAGACGAAGACGACGGTCGCGCTTCACCACCGCACCGGAGCTACCTCATCTACGCCCTCGTCCACCGCACCGGATGGTCCACCGACAACGTCGACCGCCGCAACCGACGTGCCTCACAGACACCGAGTTCCACCGCATCAGGTGCGCTTCACCGACGCCGTCTCCCAGCTCACCGGGGCTACTTCATCGAGCACATCGTCGCACCTCCGCCCCCCGAGGCCGTTGGGGCTTCACCAAGGGTCTCGTCCACCGCATCGTAGCGCTCCGCTGCCACTCAAGATCTGCATCCGTGCGCGGCTAGCCAACGCCAGCGCATCACCCTCAACGGCTCTGAAGTGACCTACACTCTAGCTAGGTGAGCATGCCCAAACGCCGGCCCGAACTAGGTATCCACACATCACTCCCTTGTGCACTGTTACGATGATGTTTGGATATCCTTTCACTGCTCTCTTAGCTTACACGCCTATGCAACTCTGACCTTAACTCTTATTTCTTCTGGAGATATCATCTGAAACAAGCAAATCCATATTTTAGCGAAGCATGACGGTGCTACGGGATCTGGTACACATCCTGCACACCCGTATAACCTTGTAAGTATCGGTTCTCCGGTACAACATCAAGGTCGATTCCTCTTATTTGATCAACCATTCGCCGTGTCAAAAATGCAGAGGGGGATGCAAGGAGCACAAGGCATGCACATCCAAGCAAGTGGTAACATGGACTTGTACATGGAACATCCCAAGCGCAAGCAGAGCTGCAGTGAGCCTGTACAACGAGCTAGCGTAAGTCCCTGCATTTCATTTAATTCGTATTGGCATTCGTCTATGATTTGTGTGCAGTGGCTGATCCACGAATTCAAGTTACCAGGGGTGAACATTTAACTTAAAAAATACGAAGGCACTTGCACTCTAGAAATCAACATAACTTGAGAAATGTGAAGCTACATGCACTTTGAAAACCAGCTAATGATCCAAAGTAGTTCAGATTATAAACACTAAATGATGCAAGCACCAAATAACACAAAGTGCAACATGGTGTACAAGGACTACAAACATGGTATGTACCTGCTTGAATTATTCGTTCTCTGGCTGAAAATATCAAAGTGTAATTGCACGCATAACCAGTGTGCAAACTGCATATCAATATATCTATCCTGCACAAGTATGCCAATAGTTTCAAACAACAGATTAGAAAAGTATGTATGCTATGTTGTCATGATACGGGGACTTTCTGGTAGATGGCCTTGACGTTTCCTCAAGCTATGAAAATGCACTATAATTTTCTTGTCATCAATGCCTGCAAATCTCTGTCTCTCTCAACATAGTAGATCATCATTAGACACTAAATCCTTCAATGAGCTTGCAAAATGCTTGCATTAGATCCCTCATTAGACACTATATGTTCATCACCAGGAGCATGTAAAATGTTTGCATCAAATCCTTCATTAGCAGTCTGTTCATTAGACACTTTAGGCTCAAGAACAACATGAGCTTGTATGTTTGCACCGGAAACTTGATTTCAGTTAGTTCAGTATTGATTGGGGGAGTTATAAAATAAGTAGAAATTGGTTTCATTTTCTCATAGATTCCCTACATACAAGCAGTTTTACAACACCGTCGGGTTTAACTATTGGCCAGAAATTGAAGAGTTGAATTAGATATAATCAGGGAGGTGATGTACCTGCTCATTGCGCATGCTACTCTTGCAAGCTGCGACTGTCTGTTTGCGCAAGCTCGATGCCATGCCCGTGCTGCCGCCACTGCCTCCCACGCAGGCTACACCCAGGGTTGGATCTTAATCTTCTTATCCTTCCGTTTGCTTGAAGCCCGGCGACCGACCTCCAACGAGGGCGCGAGGAAGTGATGTGTCGGTCTGTCCAGCGGCGGCTAGGTTAGGAGCGAACCAGACTGGAGGCTGGAGCGAATAAATTGGGATTTGTATTGCTGTCAATCGATATGGGAGGCGCTCATTTGGGCCGCGAGCCTGCTATAGGGCCTGCCTTGCACTTATGTTATTGCCCCATCCAAATTGAAACATTTTTCTTCATTTTTTACATTGCCTGCTCGTGCGTTGGGACGAACAAAACTAGCGTGGGCCAACCTGGACGACTCAAACTAGGTGCACACTTTCCAGCCACCTGAGGCGGCCGCCCATACCAGCCCCTATGGTGGCGTCACCCCTTTTTGCGTGTATGATTGGATAGTGAAAAATATTCCAGTGGCGCTTTTGATTTACCCACAGAATGGTTGAATTGCTTGTTTCTATGAACTGAGTTCGCCAATAATGTGAAGGATGCTAGTCTTTTGATCCTATTGTAGATTGCTTAGATCTCGATATGCCAAAAGTAATCGCATGAAATATACAGTAAAAGCCAGTGTGATGTGTTTGGCTACAACTAGTCTGACTACACGTCCTCATATAACATATCAAGGACGCACCATCTTACCAGATTAACCATTCGACTTACCCATGCAGTGTGGGAAGAAAGAATTATTGGGACTGTGTATCCAAGCAATTGATGCCATGGACTCCTTCGTACAACCTTGTAAGCAAAAAAGAAGATGTAGTGTGCTTGTACAAAGAACTAGCGTAAGTTCAGTTACCTGCTTCTCGGAATTTTAGTTAGTCACTTATTGCAAAATTCTTCAATTACGTTGCTTGGCTTAATTTAGTTTGCTACTGATTACATAATGGCACAGCCTGTTAATCATATTGTAGACTGCGCCTATCTATGTGTTTGATACTTACTGTTAAGAATTACCTGTTTGCCTTAACTTAAATATCTACTTGTTTGTTTAACTGATTTGCTGCTGCAACAGCGGGTTACAATGATGTTAATAACTACTTTTCAGCATCCAATTGAAACTCTTTAATTCCTTGTTTGTTTAACTGGTTTGCTGTTATAACTCCCAGTTGAGATGTTTTGCTAACTTCAACTTTTCTGAATCCAATCGGAACTTTAATGGCAAAACAGGTTAGCCCAAGATCAAAGAGCAAGGTCCCCATGGACGTTGCATCATCCCACAGCAGTGGCACCGGCCCAATCGTGCATTATGAATTGCCAACTGCTGATGCTCTACAGGCTAAACTAGTAGTAGAAAGAGATTCTGCTTCTGCACTTAGAGATGAAGTTGACATGTTGAGGAAGCAAACAGCACAATCACAAGCAGTGCTCAAGACAACCATTAAATATTTGGTGGATTTCAAAATGAAGCAAGCTGAGACTGACCAGACTGTTAAGGTCCTGAAGGAAAAAAGGAAATTAAATTCCTACTTGGTAAATCATAGGTGAAATGTTCTTTCCATAGTTGAATAACCTTTGTGTTGTCTGTTCATGTAATCAATCAAACCATTTGTTTTAGAGATCATGTAATAATTGTTTTTTTGTTTTTTGTTTGTAATTTTGTTTGAGCACAAGTCTGTATTAATTGATAAGACTCGGAGACATTTCATTTGGATTGTTGTGCCAGACCTACAAATATGCCAATCGGGCTGAATGTGCATTCAATAATAGTAGTATAGATGGACCATAAGTGGCACGCGTCGGAAAGGGCCAAGATGCTGGCTAAAAAAAGGATGATGTTCTAGCCAAAAAAAAGTACAGCAGCCTGGCTTATGTATGTTAGTTGATATTATTGATCCATATACTCTATAAGTGTTTATATGTCTATTAGTTCTGTACATTCTTGGTTGATTTACTCGGTATTTGAATCTTGATACATCGCTTGTGTAGATATCTAAATGGGAGTACACATTATGTTGCGTGTGACATTTGAGTTGGACATGAAGTGTTCCAAATATACGAATTCACCTTAAACTGGATTCTAGTTTCTGAATTTGAGTATCGGCATTTGTAAACCATATTCATATATGACAGTGGAATACATCTTTGTCGTCCTTTTGAAGATATATAAAAACACATAGAATGATTTATAAAGATTCATATAGGAATACAAAATGGATTCGAATTTAGTTGCCAGGGTAAACGTGGATGCTTATTGTCCCAAAATTTGAAAGAAACAGCAAAATGTCCACTCCCACATCGGCTGCCCGAAGCCAAGTGTTTGGGAGATGGAAATTACTGTTTACCCATTACACCGACAATCCACCGGCCCGATTTCCACTTCTCTAAATAGGGGTAGGTTAGTAACTTATATTAGACGTGACACGACCGCCTAGAGCCCATTCCGACATGGTGGGCGTCAAACATGGGCGGCAAAACTCATTTGATTCAAGCTCGTCCGAAAGACCTCTGTTTCTCCCTCCATTCCCCATTCATACACGGTGGGCGGCAAAACACCCTCTCCTCGTCCGAAATAGATGTAGGCTAATATTTTAAATAGGGGCAGATGTGTAACTTCCATCAGACATGACACAACTGCCCTACCTGTCAGCCCCGTTCATACACAATGGGCGCCAACCGTGGGCGGCAAAACACCCTCTCCTCGCCTGAAATAGTTACTGGCAAATATTTGGGAGATGCGAGATTACCGTCCTATCCCCAACCGACGAGACGTCCAAATTTGAAACGGGGGATAAGTTTGTAACCTTCCCATATTTCAGACAGTCGCGTCCCAAAAACATGGTTCCCTGTACCTCTCCCTCCATTTTCCCATGCATACACCGTCCGCGCTAGAACACCCCATTCCCACACCAGCCTCTGTCCGCCACCCCTTCCATCGCCGTCGTCCTCCACCACATCCATCACCACCGTCCTCCACCATGCTGGAGCGCCTACCAAGACTGTGTCGTCCACTGCTAGAGATGACGTTTCTCATCCACGGTGATGGACCAATAGCCTTGCATCGCGTCCTCTCGCTTCATCGGCGCCGTCGTCCTCTTTGCCGGGGCTGCTCACACGACCTTCTCTTCCACCGCAACGGGACTTATCCCCCGATGCACCCGTCTACCGTCGCAGATCTGCTTCAACGCCACCGACAGCCATCGCACCCCCGATGCCTACATGGCGCCGCAAGAGAGGTGGTACTTCATATCTCCTCAAATTTTTGATCTCAACCAGAAAATAGATCTTAACTTGGTTACTCTACTTTCTTTTCGGCTCTTAGAATTTAGTTCTTAGTTCGAAGCAAACAATGGATGCTAAATATCATTTCTCCGGTTTGCAGCTTCAAATCTGCCATGGCACAGCCATAATACGGTTTAATTGATCATGCTTAGGGTTTAATTGATCATGTTCCGTGGTGGTTTCTTTAATAGAAATCAGAGGGGAAACCCTCTTTTGCTAAAAAATATATGCTTAGAGTTTCCCCCTTTTATGATCACTATACGATTAGAATACATGCTTCGTGTCATAATAACACTGCTCCACCCATCAAGCTAAACAAGCTTAGTTGTTCAAATACGAATATGATATTATTAAAACAGAGTTGTTTAATTGGTTAGCTAAATGTTCTTAAATTAGTTTCGAAAAATGCATGTTTGCCGCTCGGGTGTGTATCTCTGTGTGTGGTCTGGTCAGCACGGTTGGGGAGGTGAACTTTGCATATGCAGGGGTTTAGAGGGAGACACTCCCCGAGTTGAAACCGCAATGTGTTCCATAGATAATCTGACTACTTTTTATGTTTTCATGAATCTCAGATTCTGAACAGCATCATAATGATTATGAGCTTGCACGCATGAAAAGAATAAAGCAGAACAATGCCATGGCTGTCAAACTTGGCATTAAGGGACTGAAATCAAGTCTGGATGCAATGCAATGCAGACACTCTCCACCTACAGATTCATGCTCAGAATATGATCCTAACAGTGATTCTGAGCTAGAGGGAGACCTAAGTCAATGTACCTCCCTAGTGGAGGAGTCAGAGGAAGATGCCCTATCTTATTCACCCATCAAGGTACTTGCTCTAACTTTCCAAGGTTACATTGCTCGCACATATCTTGCAACTGATGCTTTGCATTGCTTCTACTTTGCTGAACTGCCATTAGCTTAGTTTACACATCGTGTATGTGAATACGCCCTGCCTATCCATTTTCAGTACATATTCCATCTGTCATCATACCATATTTATCCATTCAAATGTTGTTCTTGTGTATCAGACGTTCAAAAGGAAGAGGGTGATTGTTGATCATGGAGGAGCACAAGCAAAGTATTTGGAAAAAGGTAGTGGCACCTGATAAATCAAATAGCCCATTAGGTGTAGTTGCAATATCACCTGACCCACAAAATACCCCAACTCTAGCAGACTCTAGCCCTACTACACTGGTCATTTCAGATGCCCCAACTCAGCAGACCCCAACTGCAGCAAACAGTATGATTATGCCAGTTGACATAGCACCAGCTCTACGATGCAAAACCCCCATTCCAGCAAAGAGTACACCAAATCCAGTTGCCAAATCCCTTTTCGAACCAGAGAGAGCCCCCATTGCAGCAAATAGGACCGTTGTTCCATTTCTTCCTAGTTTAGAAGACGAAGCTTATGTTGTTGTCAGGAACTTTGTGTGCATCTTTCCTTCATGGAAAGATTATACCGCAAACACAGAACAATTTCCAATCTTCCTCCGCAACTTACGCGTAAGTAATGTACTAATGTTATTCATGGTCATTACTGCATATGTTTCTGCTGACAGAAGACACAAGATTTCATTCTTTTAAATAGGCGAGGCGCAAACTGGATTGTGATGACGAGCAAGGGTTGGTTGCACTTTTCAAGCACTCATTGATGAAGTATCGTTCCTACCTGAGGCAAGCGCACTTCGATGGCAAGCCTTTGAACAAAAATTTTTGTAAAGTCTCCAGTGCTACATTTATCCGACGGTGACTGGAATAATCTTGTTACACATTGGTGTCGGCTATAGCGTAAGGTACTGTCTATGATATCACATCACAATTTGAACTACATTTATGCATTTTCCTTAATGTCTCACTTGTATGAAAACTATTAGCAGAAGAACATTCGTTCTCAAGGGACCACCGAATCTCGCAACTATACTGCACTCTGCATTGCTCTTGTGAGTACCTCTTGCCCTATATGACCATACTTACTTTCATAGTTGTTTGATTATGTAGCATCACTGCACATGTTAGCCTCGTAAGCGTCCATTTGGTGGACATTATAAGATCCGTATGGACTCTTACATAAATTTAGAATCAACCCAATGCTTTTGAAGAGGTTTAGCTCTGCAATCCTCTTGTAAGGACTGAACGTGGTCTATCACTGTAGTTATATTAACAGCTACTCCCTCCGTCCCATAATATAAGAAGGTTTTGTACAGTACACCAGTGTTCAAAACACTCTTGTATTATGGGAAGAGGGATTGGTTCATTTTATAGCATTCTGCATCTTATCTCCCTCGCCCACCATTTACTAAAAAATATCATATCTATATTTAATCTTACCAACAAGTAGAATACGCAGACAATGCCAGTGCAGAAGTGTAGCCCATTGCTCTTGTCAGTACATTTTGTCCTATAACGCTTGTACTTCTAGGGATTGGTAGTTGATTATGTAGCATCAATCTACATCTTATCTTCATTATCCTCTATCCCTTCTAGTATTATCATATCTATAATTACTCTCTACAAAATGTAGAGTACAAGCAATGCTTATGAAGAAGATTTTGTGCTGAAATTCTTGAGTTATCCTTCCCTTGCCATGGAGAAGGGCATTATAAAGCCGGTGTTAACTGTTAATGTAAGTCAGTCCTTCTAAAGCCTTTATCCTCAACTGCTGTTTAATTTGCTCATACTCCCTATTGTTTACTTCTGTTTAGTTTGCTATTTCTACCAAAATGCATGTTCGTAAGAACCGTAAGTTATAAGTTTTACTTGTAAAACCAAATTCCTTATAAATACCATGCACATTACTTAATATTCCCTATATGTATGCTTGTTTTTGTGGATCTATAATCCAGTGTGTGGTGAAGCAGCCCATGTTTGCACCTTGTCATCTCCTATTTTATCTTACTGATGTGGCTGGTGATATGAACAACATGCCATGCACATTATCCAAAATAGATACAATGATTTTCTTTGCCCTTCATCTATGCCTGTTATGTTGACATGGTAATCCAGTAGTGTGGTGAAGCTCCCCGCATTATGAACAATGCCAAATTATGCTATTGATATTTTGAAAATACTCTTTATTTTCTAATTTGAAATTGGATAGAATTTACAGAACATTTATCATCTTTGTTTATACACGTGCAAAACTTGTCATCTCTCTGCTTTGTTTCAGGGTGATATGCCTGATGGCATGCACAAGTCTGCTGAAGGCTGTGAGACAAACCCAACATATATTGCAGCAAAGAAGGCAAAAGATCGTGAAGATAGCGAGACAACCCCAAAGTCTTGTCTTGATGCAGTGTTCAAGTTACTTGAGACTAACAGTCAGACAAGCTCACAGAATTAGTTGTCTGAATCAGTTCGACTTCTTCAGTCCCAAGTTCTAGCAGAAAGGCATTCTGCAACTCAACTTCCACTTGAAGTCCTATCTCTAAGAAAGATTGTGGAGAACACCAATAAGAACCTCATCGCTAAACAGCTACACCTGGAAGCTATGACCAACATGCTAGGCCGGTCTCACAGCCTTGCTCAGCAGCTTGCGCAGCAGTTCCCCCGCAAGGCTAACCTTTCTTGAACTGTCTTGGAAGTGGTCTTGGTTCAGTATTATTTTGTTATGCTGCAATGGTGCCCAGTTTTTGTAATCTGCTTCTTCATTGCGCTTTATGATCACTCGTGGCGAACTTTGATGCCCAGTGGATGTAATATACCTTAAATCCTTTATTGTGTAGTGTAGGTTTATTCTTAGTTACTATGCCGTAATTTCTTTATTGTATAGAGTAGGTTTGTTCTTAATTCCTACTAGTTACGCAGCAGCCCGAAATGAACCCCGGCCCATGATTGTGCGAATCAAATCACGGGCTTTTAACAGGCCAAAATTGTCTGGGTCTTTGTTTGGCCCAATCAGATATCGGCTGCGAACAGGCCGGATGCAAACCGGGCCGTAGTTAGGCCCAACTATATGATGGGCTTTTAACAGGCCGAAATTAATATAGGGTCGAAATGTTAAACGGGCCCTTAACAGGCCAAAACTAATATCAGGCCGAATTACTAAGTGGGCCTTTAGCAAGTGGGCCCAAAAGCATAGTGTCCAGTTGACGGGCCGAATCTGATATGGGACATAATTGAGCCCAAAGCCTCTTAAAGGGTCGGACCCTATCTGGGCCGTAATTTCACCTAGAACGTGGTAGGCTTTTAACGGGCTGGATCTCATATGGGCCACTATTAGGCCCGGAGCGTGGCAGGCCATTCATGGACCGGATCAAATATGGGCCGGCATTTGGCCCAAAACATGGCAGCAAGCGAGTGGGCCGGCCTATTAGGGTCCTCAAAATCTTGTGGGCCTATAGCTGGGCCGGCCCATTAATGTCGGTGAAATCTCGTGGGCCTTTAGCTGGGCCGGCCCATTATGACCCGCAAGAATTCTGTGGGCCTTTACCTGGGCCAGCCCATTATGGCACAAAAAATCTTGTGGGCCTTTACCTGGGCCAGCCCATTATGGCCCGCAAAATCTTGTGGGCCTTTAGCTGGGCCAGCCCATTATGGTCCGCAAAATTTCATGGGCCTTTAGCTGGGCCGGCCCATTATGGTCCACAAAATCTTGTGGGCCTCTAGTTGGGCCGTCCCATTTAAACTTGTTGGGCCGTGCCACGTGTCGACGTGTCATAGGCGCCTTCTGTCCAGTGAGTGGATGACATCTGTCCCGACGATGAGCCGACACGTGTTTCCTCTAGCCAATGATGATTTTACACGTGGAAAATCCCCATTGGTCGAGGCTGTTAACGGGTTATCGGATCGAAAACCCGACCCGATAGCTTAACGGCATTCCGTTACGGTGGATGCCACATGTCGGTCACCCTTGACGAAAGCACTTCTGTGACGCGCGATTAATCGTCATGGAAGTGGACACTTCCATGATGATAATTTTGGTAATGTCATGGAACACTTCTATGACAGCACAGGTATGACTATCTTGATTCTGTCATAAATTTGTCATGGATGTACTTGCATGACAAAAAAGGCGACCAACTGTGACAAACACATATCATCACAGAAGTGTATTTTTTTGTAGTGAACAAGAGCAGTGATACCGGCACAGGAGGTAATAACACTCTGGATAGTGCCGAAAACAACAACAATCCCCTCTAGCGCGTTGTAGAGCTAGAGGACGAACAAGCTAGCCCCCAGAGCGGGCAGCAGATGGAGAACCGGAGGAGGACAATTACATGCCTCTCTCTGAAGATGAGGCGAGCCTTGGCGATGAAGAATTTATCGTGCCTAAGGACCCCGTCGAGCAAGAGAGCTTCAAGAATCGGCTTATGGCCACGGCAAATAACCTGAAGTAAAAGCAGCAACAGGTTCAAGTTGATCAAGACTTGCTAGCAGACAGGTGGACCGAAGTCCTTGCGGCCGAGGAGTATGAACTCGAGCGCCCAGAACGCAGGTTGCTACCTCACCTTGAGGAGGAAGCATTGAAACCTCAATCACCAGTGTGCGATGCGGCTGACCGGCCATAGTATGGCCGAGCCAGAGAGGCGTTTCAGCCTGAAGTTCAACCCGCACCCCGCCGCCACTCAATCAAAAATACCAAGGCCTGGGACAACACAAGGGACCTGCGAGACGTATTAGACAGTAAGGCAAAAATCGCAAGGTCAATATACGCGTCATGGACACGCGTGCCAACACGGGATGATGATCGTCGCGTCGGATCCACCAAGAGTAAATCCAGCCGGGCCGAATACAGCAGACAAGATTCGTAAGAACTGCGTCGGGATATAGCCCGGCACAGAGGTGCCGCACACCCCCTATGCTTCACTGATGAAGTTATGAATCACGAATTCTCGGAGGGTTTCAAACCCATAAATATCGAATCATACGACGGCACAACAAATCCCGTTGTATGGATTGAGGATTTCCTCCTTCACATCCACATGGCTCACGGTGATGATCTACACGCCATCAAGTACCTCCCATTAAAACTCAAAGGACCAGCTCGGCATTGGCTGAACAGCTTGCCAGTAGATTCCGTTGGCAGTTGGGAGGATCTGGAAGACGCATTTCTTGATAACTTCCAGGGCACTTATGTGCGGCCATCGGATGCTGATGACTTGAGCCATATAACCCAGCAGCCAGGAGAATCGGCCAGACAATTCTGGACTCGGTTCCTGACTAAGAAAAACCAAATTGTAGATTGTCCGGACGCAGAGGCCCTAGCGGCATTCAGGCATAACATCCGCGATGAGTGGCTCGCCCACCACGTCGGCCAGGAGAAGCCGAAATCTATGGAAGCCCTCACAACACTCATGACTCGCTGCTGTGCGGGCGAGGATAGCTGGCTGGCTCGCAGCAACAACACATCGAGGAATCTGGACACTTCGGATACCAAAGATGTTAACGGTAGTCAACTTCATAACAGACCAAAGCACCGCAATAACGGCAATAACACCGAAGATACGGCAGTCAATGCAGGATTCAAAGGCGCTAGATCCGGTTAGCGGAAAAAATCATTTAAAAGAAATACCCTGGCTCCATCCAGTTTGGATCGCATACTGGATCGCTCATGTCAAATCCATGGCACCCCCGACAAGCCAGCCAATCACACCAACAGAGAATGCTGGGTGTTCAAGCAGGCCGGCAAATTAAATGCCGAAAGCAAGGAGAAGGGGTTGCATAGTGATGACGAGGAAGAGCCCTGGCCGCCGAACACAGGAGGAAAGAAGGGGTTTCCCCCACAAGTGAAGATGGTGAACATGATATACGCAACCCACATTCCCAAGAGGGAGAGGAAGCGTGCACTAAGGGACGTCTATGCGATGGAGCCCGTCGCCCCAAAGTTCAACCCATGGTCTGCTTGCCCGATCACCTTCGATCGCAGGGACCACCCCACTAGCATCCGTCATGGTGGATCCGCCGCACTGGTCCTAGACCCCATCATTGACGGATTTCACCTCACTCGAGTCCTTATGGATGGCGGCAGTAGCCAGAACCTGCTCTATCCGGATACAGTGCGAAAAATGGGAATCAATCCCTCGAGGATCAAACCTAGCAAAACCACCTTTAAAGGCATCATCCCAGGAGTAGAGGCCCATTGCATGGGCTCAATCACACTGGAAGTGGTCTTCGGATCACTGGACAACTTCCAAAGCGAAGAGTTAATCTTCGATATCGTCCCGTTTCGCAGTGGCTATCATGCACTGCTAGGACGGACAGCATTCGCAAAATTTAATGCGGTGCCGCATTACACATACCTCAAGCTCAAGATGCCAGGACCCAGGGGGTCATAACAGTAAATGGAAACACAGAACGCTCACTCCGCACGGAGGAGCACACTGCGGCCCTTGTGGCAGATGCACAAAGCAGCCTTTTAAGGAAGACCACTGATTCAGCGTCACAGCCCCCGGACACCTACAAACGAGTCTGGAACAAGCTGCAACAGGATCGCCTGGCACGATCAGAGCTCGCCTAGCAATTCGGCCCCCGTCCCAGTCCCAGTCAAGCGACGGAATCTGTGCCACGCGTACATAACTACGCACTGAAAATACCATGGATATAGGCGGGGGCACAATCAGGACACGCCCCGCAATGTGGCTTAACCTCCCTAGGGGCTATATACCTTTATAATTCCTTTTCTCTTTCCGGGCCTAACTCTCTAGAAGCCCTTTCTGGCAGCATGATTGCCGGACACTCATTATTACGTGAGAGTGTCACAAGCGGAGACCTTCACAATCACGGGGCCTTGCTTCATGGGTAGAACTTCCGGAGGTGCTGGATGTTCCAAGCGTTCTGGATGGGGATCCCGTCATGTGTCTCCAGGCGCGCGGTGCTAGGCTTGGAGACACGAGCGATCCTAAACGGGCCCTCCCACATGGGCGAGAGCTTGTGCAGACATTCCTTGGAGAGCACCCACCTCAGGACAAGATCGCCCACCTCGAGCATCCTGGAGCGGATGCTGCGACAGTGGTACCATTGCAGCGCCTGCTTGTACCTTGCCGCTCGGAGTGAGGCTTCACGGCGGCGTTCCTCCCCCAGCACAAGGTCCATCCCCCGCATGGCGCCCTGCTGCGTCTCATCAAACGCTAGGACACGCGCGGAGCGATGCTTGACCTCATGAGGGGGGACCGCTTCTGCTCCGTAGACGAGGAAGAATGGGGTCTCGCCTATTGGCTTGGTGGCGGTGGTGCGGATGGACCATAGCACAGACTGGAGCTCATCGTGCCAGCCCTTGCTGCAGGCCTGAAGCTTCTTCTTGAAGGTCCTGGTCCTGAGGCCTCTATGGACCTCCGCGTTGGCGCGTTCGGCTTGACCATTGCTCCTGGGGTGTGCCACTGAAGCGTGGCAGATCTGCGTTCCAAGGTTAGCACAGTATGCCTTGAAAAGATTGCTAGTGAACCTTGAGCCATTGTCGGTGATGATGCGATTAGGGACCCAAACCGGCTTACGAGACCTTTGATGAACTTGACTATAGATCCGGCCGGGATGGTGTGGACGGCTTCCACCTCCGCCCATTTGGTGAACTTGTTGATGGCGGCGTAGAGGTAGCGGTAGCCCCCAAGCGCTCGAGGGAACGGGCCTAAGATATCCAGCCCCCAGACTGCGAACGGCCACGAGAGCGGGATGGTCTGGAGGCCCTAAGCAGGCTGATGGATCTTCTTGGCGTGGAATTGGCAGGCCTCGCAAGACTTCACCAGCCCGGTTGCGTCGTTGAGCGCCGTATGCCAGTAGAACCCGCTGCGGAACACCTTGCCGACGAGGGTTCGTGATGACGAGTGGTGCCCGCAGTCTCTGCCGTGTATGTCAGCCAGTAGCTCGTTCCCCTGTTCCCTAGAGATGCATCGCAAGGAAACATCATTTGGCCACTTCTTGTATAACTCACCGTCCTTGATGCAGTATGCCGTAGCCTGTCGGGCCACGCGCTCCGCGTCCTCCTCCTTCTCCGGCAGTGTCCCTTGCGTCAAGTATTCCTGGAGCTCCTTGGTCCAACACCCCTCCTTAGGCTCGAGCGCTAGGAGTAGGCGCGCTCCCGAGGTCGGGCCGCAGGCCAGGGCTCCCGAGATAGGTGGTCGGGGGAGCTCCTCCCCAGGCGGCGCCGGCCCCAAAAGCGGAGGTGCTACCGACGGCTTGAAGAGTCGCTCCTCAAAGACGCCAGGCTCCTGTCCTTGTCGCTTGGACGCCCTTTTGGTGATGTCGTCGGCCTCCTTGTTGGTGCCATGGGGTACGTGCTGCAACTGTAAACCCAAGAAATGCTTTTCCATTTTGCGTACCTCCGTGAGGTATGCCTCCATGTGCTTGTTCTTCGGCTCGTATACCTTGTTGGAGAAGTTGACGAGGAGCTGCAAGTCGCCCTTGATGGTGAGGCGCTTCACCCCCAGGGCCACCGCGGCCTTGAGGTCAGCGATGAGGCCTTCGTACTCCGCAATGTTGTTAGACACCTTCTCGCCCTGCTAGAAGCAAAGCTGCACGGCGTAGTAGAGCTTGTCCTGAGTAGGCGAGATGAGCACTGCTCCAGCCCCCTCGCCCTGGTGTGCGAACACGCCATCGAAATACATGACCCAGCCATATGGTGCTTCACTTCCTGGGGCGAGGGATCGGTCCTCGCCTGCTTCAAACCCCGGGGTGTCAGTCCATTCTACCATGAAGTCAGCGAGCGCGGCCCCCTTGATGACCCTAGTTGTGCTGAACTCCAGCTGGAATGCTTGCGGCTTGATGTTCCATTCGGCGACTCTTCCAGCTGCGTTGGGGCTCCTGAGTACCCTCTCCAGTGGGTAGGCCGAGACGACCTTGATTGGGTGACCTTGGAAGTAGTGTCGCAGCTTGCGTTAGGCCACCAGAAGCGCGAGCAAGATCCTCTGAGGCATGGGGTACCGTGCCCTTGCATCCCACAGTGCCGTGCTGATGAAACACACCGGATGCTCGACAAGTGCGGGAATGTCGATGGAGCTTGTCCCTGCCAGCAGTTGGGGCGTCTCCTGAGGTGACGGGACCTCAAGATCATGATCGCCTGCTGGGGCCTCTGCCGACTCGCGAACACCGCCTTGCTGGGCCTGGTCACTCGTTGGCATTGCTTCGGCCCTTGCGGTGCCCTCCGGGTCCTGCATCGCCTCGGCTGGTGGTGTGGCGCGGCGCGGCAGCCCCTTGGCCTAGCGCTCTTCTCGAACCGCCACAAGAGCTGCGCTAGCGGAGTAGGGAGTGGCAGCAAGGTAGAGAAACAGAGGCTCGAGAGGGCGGGGCGCCACCATCAACGGGGGACTGGTCAGGTATCTCTTGAGATCTTCAAATGCTTGATCAACTTCTGGGGTCCACTCGAACGGGCCCTTCTTCTTCATCAGTTTGAAGAATGGCATGGCGCACTCTCCAAGCTAGGAGATGAAGTGCCCCAGCGAGGTCACGCGGCCTGCAAGCTTCTGCATTTCCTTGAGGGTTTGTGGTGGGCTCATGCTATCGCCTTGACCTTCTCAGGGTTGGCCTCGATCCCCCTGTGGGACATGAGGAAGCCTAGCAACTTGCTGGAAGGGACACCAAACACGCACTTCTCCGGGTTGAGCCGCAAGTCCACCTGGCGCAGGCTCGCAAAGGACTCCTCCAGGTCCCGAATCGAAGTTCACGCCTCCCGAGACTCCACCGCAATGTCGTCGACGTAGGCTTCTGCGTTCCTCCCGAGCTGCTGGCCCGAGGCGATGTGCATCAGCCGTTGGAAGGTCGCGCATGTGTTGCGTAGGCCGAACGGCGTGCAAGCGTAGCAGTACACCCCACACGGGGTCAGGAAGGCTATCTTCTCCACATCTTCCACTGCCATCTTGAAATGGTGATAACCTGAAAACGCGTCCAGGAAGCACAGCAGGTCGCATTCGGCGGTGGAGTCGATGATCTGATCAATGCACGGGAGCGGGAACGGGTCTTGGGGACAAGCCTTGTTAAGGTTGGTGAAGTCAACACACATGTGCTCCCTTCCGCCTTTCTTCGGTACGACGACGGGGTTCGCCAGCCACTCGGGGTACCGAACCTCGCGAATGACACCCGCTACCTCTAGCTTGTGGGTTTCCAGGACGATGAAGGATTGCTTCTCTGTGGATTGTTGCCGCGCATTCTGCTTCACAGGGCGCACACCGGGGCACACCCTCAAGTGATGCTCAATCATCCCTCTTGGGACCCCTACTAGCTGCTTGGACTCCCAGGCGAACACATCCTTGTTCGCGCGCAAGAACCTCACCAGTGCCCCCTCTTGATTTGGGTCGAGGTTTGCGCCTATGGTGAAGGTGGCTCCTGAGGACCCATCTTCCTCGACCGACACCTGCTTGGTTTCGGCCCGGTTTTGAGTGAACAACTGCTTCTTCTTTACTGCTGCGGCCTCCTTAGCCCCTGGGTGGCCTCGTTGGCCTGTCGTGCCACCGCGGCGATTTTGAGGGTGCACTTGAGCGCCGCTAGAGCCTCCTTGGTATCTCCAACTACAGTGAGGACGTCCTTGCTCCCGGGCATCTTCATGAGGTTGTAGGCCGGATGGGTCGCCGCCATGAACTGAGCCAGAGCTGGGTATCCGAGGATGGCGTTGTACGGGAGGCTGATGCGGGCGATGTCGAAGTCGATCAGCTCAGTGCGGTAGTTGTCGCGGGTGCCGAAGGTCACAGGGAGGCAGATCTGCCCCAAGGGGCTGGTGGAGCCGTTGCCGAACCGGAGAAGGGCTTGCTGGGACGGAGCCGTTGGAGTGGTACCTGAAGAAGGCTGGAAGCCTCCACAGAGAGCATGTTGAGGCCGGCGCCGCCGACGATGAGGGTCTTGGTGACAGCTACGTTGCAGATGGTGGGCGTGCGTAGCACTGGGAGCACGCCCGAGCCGACGGTGGTGGCAGGGTGATCCCTTGTGTTGAAGGTGAGGTCGGCCTTGGGCAGCGCCCAACCCGGGGAGCTCCTTGCCGCGCGGAGGCGGCGCCGATCTGGCGAAAGAACGGCTTGGTGTGACGGTCCGAGGGCGGTGCTTGCAAGCTGCCGAGGAGGGCCGCGATCGCGAGGGGCGCCGGTGCCGTGAAGCGCGCGACGAAGAGACCGCACAACTCCTCCCAGGAGGTCACCGAAGACCCTGGCAAGCTAAGCAGCCAGGCACATGGCGCGCTGACCAGGGCCAGCAGGAACCAGTTAGCCATGACCTGGTCATCGCCGCCGGCTTCGAGGACGGCCTTCCCATACGCCTGTAGGAAGGCCACCGGATCCGCCACGCCATCATAGCAGGGTGGCATCTCTGGCTTGAACTTGCGCGGCCACTGCACTTGCCGCAAGGTGTGGGTGAAGGCCCGAACGCCCGCGGCGCAACCGCAAGCGCACGCCGGCCTAAACGGAGGGGTGGCGTCCGCCATGAAACTGAACAAAGCAAGCGGAGAGCCGGAACTTCGGGGCCCACCTACCTGGCGCGCCAAATGTCGGATTTCGGGTTCCGGCCAAACCCTTGATGTTTGAACACTGGGGTGCGCACGAAGATCTCTCCTCCCTCTAGATCACGCCCTCACCGCAATCTCAAGGCTTAGCGCGTCGAACTCGCAGAACAAAGGGACACAAGATTTATACTAGTTCGGGCCACCTGTCACACCCTAGCTAGTTCAAGCATTAGAGTGTGCATCATGTTTAAATTCCTTTTAAATTTGAAATGGGGATGACAGAACCCCCAGCACCCCCTGGAACAACTAGGGTTTACTAAAAACTTTTTCAATGAACCTGAAATGCCCTTCTGAAAAGCCCACCCTTTTTGTTTTGGGTTAAAACCTTTGACAAAAATGGTGCACATTTTTCTAGGACATCTAAGGTCACTGGATTAATCCTTATGGTATTTGCATTTGGGCATTTAAATGCTATAAAATATTTTAAATGCTCAAATAATCATAAACTAAAATGTTTGCTGCTGGATATATTCTAAGCAGTGGCCATGATTAATTTTATGATTTATGGTAATGCCCTGGCATTTTTAATAAAGCCCTGAAGTTACAGAAATAATAAATAAAAAACAGAAAAGGAGAAAAAGAACAGGGACTTACCTGGCGCAGCCCACCAGCCCACCCGGCTCGGTCCAGTCCACTGGCTCATGCCAGTCGTCCTCCTCTCGCCAGGAGGACGAGGAGCGTGTGGCCGGCGCCCGCGGCCACACGCCAGACACCTCCTGCTTCCGCCGACGCCCTGGAGGCGTCTACGAGTGCCACGCCGACCCCCACGTCTCCCTCTCTTTCTTCCCACTCTCCCCGTGACCTCTCCCCCTCTCTGGCTCTCTCCCCATCTCCCTGCCGAGCGCAGCCGTCGCCGTCGACAAGCTCCACCGCAGCCACCGCCGTCCATTCATTGCATCGTCATGCTAGGAAGCTCCGCCGTCGTCGACTACATCAAGTAGGCCGAGCCCAGAGCGCTCGCTCGCCCCGGAGACACTGCATCGATCTCGTCCTCAACTTCGGCCACCGGAGATCCCCTTCACCGTCCCCGCCGCATCAGCTCATCCCCGACCTCTCCGACTGCCTCGACGAAACCCCCGTGAGCTCAGCCACCTCCCCACCCTCTCCGTTCTCTCTCTCGAGCCTCGTAGCGACCACACATAGCTCGCCCGCACGCACCGCCGCGGAGCTCGTTGCCGACGAGGCTCCGGCCACCCAATTGCCGCGCCACCCTGTCCACTAGTCCAACCGCACCTCCAGGAGCTCAACGCACCAATCCACGCGCCTCCCTGTGCCCCCTAGCGATTAGCTCGACCTCACCCGAGCTCCGGCCGCTGCCAAACTCGTCGCCGGCGATGTTTCCGGACACACCAGCTCCACCCACTGCCACCACTCGATGCGGCTTCCTCCCTGCATCACGTAGATAGTCTCCGCCGTCCTTTTGGTCGCCGGGGTGCAAATCCCGCGCTGCTCCGCCGCGTCTGGCCTCGCCGGCGGCTAGACGCCGGCGAGTTGACCCTGTTTGACCCTGTGTGGGCCCAGGTTGACCCCTCCCCGTGAGTCTATGATAGGTGGGGCCGGTCTGCTAATTAGTTTAGGATTAGTTTTAACTAATTTTAATTAGTTTAGTCACTGACATGTGGGCCCAGGCCCCACTGACAGCTAATTAGTGTTAATTTAATTATGTTAATTAGCTGAGTCACTAACAGACAGGGCCCACCGGTCAGGTTTGACCTGGCCGACCCAGTTGACCCGCTGACGTCACACATATGTCATGCTGACGCAATAATTCAATTACTGGATTTATTCTTTAATAGGAAATTCCAGAAAATAGCCAAAACTTCTAAAAATTATAGAAAATCAATCATAGCTCCAAATGCAAAGATTTATATATGAAAAATCATCAGAAAAATTCAATCTATCCATCTATAATGGTTTCATGCATGACAAAACAAGTTAACCTTGCTGTTTAAGCAGAATAAGATAATACACTAATAAGGCTATGTTTAATGAGCTAACATTTGAATCTTTGATTCAAATGAGTTCATCCCCTTCTGTTTTAGCTTGCATTAGGCCAAGACACTTTCATCTTGCCATGTCATAGCATGCATCATATTGTTGCATATTGTGATGTGTTGATTATGTTCGGTGTGTTTTCGTGGTAGGTTCTGCCTCCGAGGATAACCCCGAGTATCCGTCTGAAGGGCGGTACCCTACTACCATTACAACAGGCAAGCAACCCATTGATCATTTCGATACAAACCCATGTTCTCGCTTCTGCTCTTGTTTACTGTATTAAGACAACGTGATTCAAACTGCTGTGTGCTATGGTACTTGAACCCTTATCCTCTGCATGACCTGTCATTGCCACAGTAACTAGATGAAACCCACTAGCATGTGTAGGAGTTGATTGAGCCATGTATGTGATTCCTACCTTGCTATGCCTGCTATGCTTAGAGTTGTGTCAGGTCTGGTTCATCTGGGTGATGGGCTAGAGTGAAATGATTATGTCGGTAATGTGAGGGATGTGTTGAACATGTTTTGGTAAAGGTATCGATGAGAGGCCATGTAGGAGTACATGGTGGGTTGTTTCATTGAGGCCACAATGTGATATGAGGTGTTACCGCCTAGATCGATGCGACTTGGAATCGGGGTCCTGACAGCGTTGGTATCAGATCCGGACTGCGTGTAGGTTCGTTGAGCCAAACTGGTCGATGTCGAGTCTAGAAATGCTTTAGTTATATGTAGGGGAATTGATTGTGGGAGGGAACGTAAGGCTCTTTTACTCCTTTACCTTATGCCCTCTAATCTGAGTCATTCTCTTCTCATTCAACGTGGGTTAAGGACTAGGCTCTCTTCTTCTGTCAGGTTCACGTGTTACTAATCCATAGTAGCTTATAGGATTGTTGTTACAAGCCCCAGTTCAGTTTCTACTATTTCTAGTATGTTGCTAGTTGAATCAGAACCTTGATATGATGTTGTTGAGTGGTATTGCAATCTGTTGTGGATGTCTCAAATCTTTTCCTGAGCATTTACAGCTGTTATGCTGTCCAATTTTCCCTAGAAATTCTAATGTCTTTACATTGTGGTTGTGCTTTCAGATGTCCAACCGTGCTCAAAACCAAGTGGTTCGCCTGACCCGGTGCGTCGACGTGCCCGGTCATACTGCTATGTTAGTCCGAGTAATGATCGAGACGGGTTACCGTTGGTATCCCGAATACACCATCGAAGAGCAATTCTGAGACTTTAGTCAAAGCCAATATTCCTGCACCGTCAGGATATTTCCTTCTTATCCTGGATCTATTGAGCCCCTTCACCGTTCCTATGGACTCGGGGTTACTGTTGAGATGGCTGTGCTGGATGCTGCCTATTCCATGATGACCATCATGCGAGTCAGGACTGGCCTGCTTCGGAACACCGACTTCCGTTACATGCCAGCTTCACTTCCGGGAGCGCAAGGGTATCTCCAGGCTATCTATGCTGACTCCACTCAGGAGGACTCACTAACTCGTACCACTGCCGAGATGCTCGAGGATAAAGACCGAGAGAATCGGGCCTTGAGGCTGGAGATTTTCAACACCCGTGCTGATCATTGGGCCACATTGACTCGGTTTGCACCTGCGGTGCAAGCTAGATGGATGGATACAAGGGATCTGTATCCTGTGAGATCTGCTCTGCCAGACATGGTGGATTGGCGTGATGTGGGAGGCATCACCCCACCCCATGGTCCCCGCAGGCCACCGTTTGTTGGTCCAAGACCTCATCCTAGCCCCTTTGGTCCACAAGCTCCTCAGGACCGTCTGTTCCCGGATGATCACGTTGAACTTCTAGGCTATGGAGGTGACTTCTATGAGGACTACTATGGAGCTGTCTGAGTTAGAGTAGTACCACTAGTATTGTAATAGTTGTATCTTCACTGTCCTGTGTGACTTGTGGAATATGACTTTGTGTGTAATCAATTCCGGAGGTGTAGACAAATAATGTATAGGAGCTTGGAATGCCTCCGATGAGATGTAACATCTTTCGTCATAGTTGTACTGTAGCCTGGGCTTGTACTAAACTATGTATGGTGTGTTTGACCGTTGGTATATATATGGCAGTTTTATATTACCATGACATACGGATGAACATCTCTGCATTTCGTGTTATCCATTACATTCTGCACTTCCTTGCTAAGTTTGAGCCATCCTTACCTAAACCGTTGTCTTGTTTTCTCCTAGGATGGTCAACACCCGCAGCAACCCTGTTGCCCCGGAGCAGGGGGGAAGCCAGTCCAGCTAGGGGTGAAAATCTGCCTCACCCGCCTTCTCTGGCCGAAGTGATGCTGGAGGCGGAAAGAAACAAGCGTGAGACTAACCGCCTGCTAGAGCGGATTGAGCAGAACACTGCACGCCATCAGCGAAATGACTTGGTGTCAATCAATGACTTTATCAAGCTGTACCCACCAAAGTTTAACCATTCTGTCGAGCCCCTCGACGCGGATGACTGGCTTCGCAGCATCACCCACAAGCTACGTTCTGCCAACATAGCCGAAGCCGACAAGGTTACTTATGCTGCCTATCACCTCAAAGGCCCTGCTAGCCTTTGGTGGGAAAACTTTGAAGCTATGCGCCCGGTCGGTCAAATCACTACTTGGGCTGAATTTAGTGAGGCTTTCCGTGAGCATCACATTCCGGAAGGTCTCATGGATCGCAAGAGGGAGGAGTTCTGCAATCTCACCCAAGGAAGACTGACTGTGGATGCATATAGTCGTGAATTTGGGAATCAGGCACGATATGCTCCTGAAGAAGTATCTACCGCCGCTAAGAAGCAGGCAAGGTTCCGCAAGGGACTTAGCCCAAAGCTTCGCCGCGATCTTCATCTGCACGAGTGCACCTCCTTTCAGAAGTTGGTCAACAAAGCCATCAGTGCTGAGTCAGGTCAGTCTGACTATGACGCTTCACGCAAGCACTCACGTGATTTTGGCTCTTCATCCGGCTCTGGAGCTCAGAAGCGCCGGGTGTGGATCCCAAGCACGGCACTGCCACCCAGGTTCATTCTGAGGCCATCCTTTGAGGCGCCTCGTCCCAACTAGCAGTTTGCACCGCCCAAGCCCTATGGTGGCCCCGCTGCTAATGCTGCTCCACGTCCCAGTGTGGTGACGTGTTTCAAGTGTGGAGAGCCGGGTCACTATAGCTGAGAGTGTCCCCAGAACAACAACCCCAATCAATCTAGAAAGTCCGTTGGCCGTGGTAAGCCAGCGGGAAAGACATTCTACGCCAAGCCGGTCACCACTGCACGTGGCCATGTCAACTATGTCTCAGTCGAGGAGGCTCACGAGGATCCTAACGTCATCCTTGGTACGCTCCTTGTTAACTGCCATCCAGCATCTGTTCTTTTCGATACTGGAGCACCTCATTCATTCATATCCGAGAACTATGCTCGATTGCATAACATGACATTCTGTGACATGCCCACTTCCATGGTAATTCAAACTCCGGGTTCCAAATGGAAAACTTCTAGAGTAAGCCATGGGAACGAAATTCTTCTCGATAGACTTGTCTTCCTTGCATCCTTAATAGCTCTCAAGTCCTCGGACATAAACATCATCTTGGGTATGGACTGGATGTCAGCTCATTATGCTAAGATTGATTGTGCCACTAGAACCGTTCAACTTACTCATTCATCGGGCAAGATAGTCAATGTCTTAACTCGAGTGGCCAAGCGCCAGCTTTACTCCCTAAATGCCAACCCCCTTCTAGACCTTGAGGATGTTTCGTTAGTCCGGGACTTCCCGGATGTCTTTCCCGAGGAACTGCCAGGTGTTCCACCTGACAGGGATGTCGAGTTCGTGATAGACCTTGTTCCAGGAACCGTTCCAATTTATAGAAGACCCTACAAGATGGCACCCTTAGAACTAGCCGAGCTTAAGAACCAACTCGATGATTCCTTGAAAAAGGGTTTCATCCGTCCTAGTTCCTCTCCTTGGGCTTGCCCCGTCCTCTTTGTTAAGAAGAAGGATGGAACGGATCGAATGGTTGTAGATTACCGACCTGTCAACTTGGTCACCATCAAGAACAAGTATCCGCTTCCCAGGATCAACGATCTGTATGATCAGCTCGCTGGATCCTCAGTCTTTTCCAAGATGGGTTTGAGGTTGGGCTACCATCAAATCAAAATCAGAAACGGGGACATTCCCAAAACGGCCTTTGTTACCCGTTATGGCCAATACGAGTACACCGTTATGTCCTTCGGTTTAACCAATGCCCCAGCCACCTTCTCCCGGTTAATGAACTCGGTCTTCATGGAGTATTTGGATAAATTCATCGTAGTTTATCTCGATGACATACTCATCTACTCCAAGAATGAAGAGGAACATGCCGAACATCTAAGGCTGGTATTGATGAAACTTCGAGAGCATCGCCTTTATGCCAAATTCTCCAAGTGTGAATTTTGGTTGCCAGAAGTGACCTATCTAGGCCATGTAATCTCTGGTAAGGGTATTGCTGTCAATCCCGAGCGAGTTCAAGCCATCCTTGATTGGACTCCACCTGAGACGGTCAAGCAAGTCCGAAGCTTCCTTGGCTTAGCGAGCTATTGCCGCCGCTTCGTTGAGAATTTCTCCAAGGTTGCTAAACCTCTAACTGAACTCCTCAAGAAAGATAAAAATTCGAGTGGACCCCATAGTGCGAGTTCATCTTTCAGGAACTGAAAATACGCCTGACATCTGCTCCCGTACTGGTACCACCAGATTTCTCCAAGGACTTTGTTATCTATTGCGACGCCTCACGACAAGGACTAGGTTGTATACTCATGCAGGATCGTCAGGTAATTGCCTATGCTTCACGGTAATTACACCCACATGAGGAAAACTATCCCACACATGATCTAGAGCTTGCAGCTCTAGTCCATGCACTCAAAACTTGGCAACATTACCTCCTTAGTAATCGTTGCGAGATCTTCACCGATCACCAAAGTTTGAAATATATCTTCACCCAACCAGATTTGAATCTCAGGCAAAGACGTTGGGTCGAGTTGATCTCGGATTACGACTTAGGAATAACTTACACCCCGGGCAAAGCCAATGTCATGGCTGATGCGCTAAGTCGTAAATCTTATTGTAACAACCTGATGTTACACCAAAGTCAACCACTTCTCCACGAGGAATTTCGTAAACTCAATCTTCACATTGTTCCTCGAGGATTCCTATCCACACTGGTGGCGAAACCTACCCTTACAGATCAGATCATCAAGGCACAGAAGGTAGATCCGGGAATCTCCTGTATTAAGAGAAGCATTAAGAAACGAGTCGAGAATTGTTTCTCCGTTGATGATCAAGGTGTCCTATACTTTGGAAACCGCTTAGTGGTTACAAAGGCACGAAACCTGGGGCGGCTGATCCTTAAGGAAACTCATGATTCCCCTCTCACCATTCATCCCGGCAGTACTAAAATGTATCAAGACCTACGCCAGAGGTTTTGGTGGACTAGGATGAAGAGAGAAATCGCTCAATACATTGCTAATTGCGACGTTTGTCGTCGTGTTAAAGCAGAGCATCAACGGCCTGCTGGCACCCTTCAACCTTTGGCTATTCCTGAGTGGAAATGGGATAAAATCAGTATGGATTTCATCACTGGGTTTCCCAGGACCAAGAGAGGGAATAATGCCATCTTTGTCGTGATTGACCGTCTTTCCAAAGTAGCCCACTTTCTACCTGTTCGTGAGAGTATCACCGCTAGCCAGCTAGCCGACTTATACATCTCCCGAATAGTGTCTCTTCATGGTGTTCCATTGGAAATTAACTCAGACCGTGGGAGTCTCTTCACCTCTCGATTTTGGGTAAGTTTCCAAAATGCTATGGGAACTCGTCTATCTTTTAGCACCGCCTTCCATCCTCAATCAAGTGGTCAAGTAGAACGAGTCAATCAAATTCTGGAAGATATGCTCTGAGCCTCTGTCATCTTGTTCGGAATGGGTTGGGAGAAATGCCTTCCATTTGCGGAGTTTGCTTACAACAATAGTTATCAAGCTAGCTTGGGCAAGGCTCCTTTCGAAGTTCTCTATGGACGAAAATGTCGAACGCCTCTTAACTGGTCAGAAACCGGGGAAAGACAACTCTTTGGCCTGGATATGATTCAAGAAGCAGAAGAACAGGTTCGCGTTATTCGTGAGAAATTGAAAACATCCCAATCTCGTCAAAAGAGTCAATATGATCGTAAACATAAGCTTATGAATTATGAAGTCGGCGAGAAGGCTTACCTTCGGGTTACTCCATTAAAGGGAACCCATCATTTCGATATCAAAGGCAAATTGGCTCCTCATTACATTGGACCCTTTCGCATTCTCGCCAAACGAGGAGAAGTTGCCTACCAATTGGAACTACCTTCACATCTTTCCAGAGTTCATGATGTCTTCCACGTTTCTCAACTCAGGCATTGCTTCGCAGATCCTATCCGTGGAGTGGACCACGAAACGCTTGATCTACAAGATAACCTCTCATATCGGGAATATCCCGTTCGTATCCTTGATCAAGCCGAGCGTACCACTCGACGTCATAATATCAAGTTTCTCAAGGTTCAATGGTCACACCATTCCAAGAAAGAAGCCACTTGGGAAAGGAAGGATCGTCTTCGACTCGAGTACCCCACCTTCTTTCCAGAGGATCCTAAATCTCGGGACGAGATTCTTTTGAGTGGGGGTGAGTTGTCACACCCTAGCTAGTTCAAGCATTAAAGTGTGCATCATGTTTAAATTCCTTTTAAATTTGAAATGGGGATGACAGAACCCCCAACACCCCCCTGGAACAACTAGGGTTTACTAAAAACTTTTTCAATGAACCTGAAATGCCCTTCTAAAAAGCTCACCCTTTTTGTTTTGGGTTAAAACCTTTGAAAAAATGGTGCAGATTTTTCTAGGACATCTAAGGTCATTGGATTAATCCTTATGGTATTTGCATTTGGGCATTTAAATGCCATAAGATATTTTAAATGCTCAAATAATCATAAACTAAAATGTTTGCTACTGGATATATTCTAAGCAGTGGCCATGATTAATTTTATGATTTATGGTAATGCCCTGGCATTTTTAATAAAGCCCTAAAGTTACAGAAATAATAAATAAAAAACAGAACAGGAGAGAAAGAACAGGGACTTACCTGGCGCAGCCCACCAGCCCACCCGGCTCGGCCCAGTCCACTGACTCATGCCAGTCGTCCTCCTCCTCTCGCCAGGAGGACGAGGAGCGCGTGGCCAGCGCCCGCGGCCACACGCCGGCCACATCCTGCTTCCGCCGACGCCCTGGAGGCGTCTACGAGTGCCACGCCGACCCCCACGTCTCCCTCTCTTTCTTCCCACTCTCCCTGTGGCCTCTCCCCCTCTCTGGCTCTCTTCCCATCTTCCTATCGAGCGCAGCCGTCACCGCCGACAAGCTCCACCGCAGCCACCGCCGTCCATTCGTTGCATCGTCATGCCAGGAAGCTCTGCCGTCGTCGACTACATCAAGTAGTCCGAGCACCGAGCGCTCGCTCGCCCCGGAGATGCTGCACCGAGCTCGTCCTCAACTCCGGCCACCAGAGATCCACTTCGCCGTCCCCGCCGCATCAGCTCATCCCCGACCTCTCCGACTGTCTCGACGAGACCCCCGTGAGCTCAGCCACCCTCCCACCCTCTCCGTTCTCTCTCTCGAGCCCCGTAGCGACCGCACGTAGCTCGCCCGCCCGCGCCGCCGCGGAGCTCGTCGCCGACGAGGCTCCGGCCACTGAATGGCCGTGCCACCCTGTCCACTAGTCCTACCGCACCTCCAGGAGCTCAACGCACCAATCCACGCGCCTCCCCGTGCCCCCTAGCGACTAGCTCGACCTCACCCGAGGTCCGGCCGCCGCCAAACTCGTCGCCAGCGACGTTTCCGGCCACCCCAGCTCCACCCACTGCCACCACTCGACGCTGCTTCCTCGCCGCATCACATAGATAGTCTCCGCCATCCTTTTGGTCGCCGGAGTGCAAATCCCGCGCTGCTCCACCGCGTCTGGCCTCGTCGGCGGCTAGACGCCGGTGAGTTGACCCTGTTTGACCATGTGTGGGCCCAGGTTGACCGCTCCCCCTGAGTATATGACAGGTGGGGCCGGTCTACTAATTAGTTTAGGATTAGTTTTAACTAATTTTAATTAGTTTAGTCACTGACATGTGGGCCCAGGCCCACTGACAGCTAATTAGTGTTAATTTAATTCTATTAATTAGCTGAGTCACTGACAGACATGGCCCACCAGTCAGGTTTGACCTGGCCGACCCAGTTGACCCGCTGACGTCACACCTATGTCATGCTGACGCAATAATTCAATTACTGGATTTATTCTTTAATAGGAAATTCCAGAAAATAGCCAAAACTTGTAAAAATCATAGAAAATCAACCATAGCTCCAAATGCAAAGATTTATATATGAAAAATCATCAGAAAAATTCAATCTATCCATCTGTAATGGTTTCATGCATGATAAAACAAGTTAACCTTGTTGTTTAAGCAGAATAAGATAATACACTAATAAGGCTATGTTTAATGAGCTAACATTTGAATCTTGGATTCAAATGAGTTCATCCCCTTCTATTTTAGCTTGCATTAGGCCAAGACACTTTCATCTTGCCATGTCATAGCATGCATTATATTGTTGCATATTGTCATGTGTTGATTATGTTCGGTGTGTCTTTCGTGGTAGGTTCTGCCTCCGAGGATAACCCCGAGTATCCGTCTGAAGGGCGGTACCCTACTACCACTACAACAGGCAAGCAACCCATTGATCATTCCGATACAAACCCATGTTCTTGCTTCTGCTCTTGTTTACTGCATTAAGACAACGCGATTCAAACTGTTGTGTGCTATGGTAGTTGAACCCTTATCCTCTACATGACCTGTCATTGCCATAGTAACTAGATGAAACCCACTAGCATGTGTAGGAGTTGATTGAGCCATGTATGTGATTCCTACCTTGCTATGCCTGCTATGCTTAGAGTTGTGTCAGGTCTGGTTCATCTGGGTGATGGGCTAGAGTGAAATGATTATGTCTGTAATGTGAGGGATGTGTTGAACATGTTTTGGTAAAGGTATCGATGAGAGGCCATGTAGGAGTACATGGAGGGTTGTTTCATTGAGGCCGCAATGTGATATGAGGTGTTATCGGCTAGATCGATGCGACTTGGAATCGGGGTCCTGACACCACTAATGTGGTGTAATACCCTACTCCAGTGTGGTGTGGTGGATTGCCTCTTGGGCTGAGGGTGAATAGTTAAAAGGGGAAGAATAGCCTCCTGAGGAGAGGTGTTCTTGTGCTTGGTGAGTTTGTGTGGTTGTCTTGGTGGAATGGATCCGGTCCAACATGAGATCCTTTCGTCTCTTGATGAGCCGATCCCTCGCTACGGTGGCAGCTAGCCCTATTTATAGAGGCACGGGTCCTCTCCCCAAATATTAGGCGGGAAGGGATCCCACAATGGCCAGTTTGAAGGGGGACAGCTAGTACAAGCCATCCTGACAAAAGATGGTGTTCGCCTGCCAAAGGCTTTGGTGATGATGTCGTCCAGGGCTCCACGGTGACCTCCGTCCTGCCGTGCAGGTCTTGGTCTTGTTGCATCGATATGGAAACCTTTTCTTGATGCCTCGGGACTCCGCGCATGCGCTTGCCTCTTCAGCACCAAAGAGGAAACGAGGACATTGCGCGCGCTGGCGCCCGCCTGGTGCCCGCCTGGCCTTGGTCGTCATGGCTTGCGTCATAGGAACCTCGCGAGGTGCCCCTTGCCTTGATCTCTCCGCCCTTCAAGAGCCAGCCTGGTGAGGCCGCCCCCGAGGAGGTCTTGCGTCATCCACCTCGCGAGGCTTGGCCCCTCGCGAGGGTCTTGAGTGTTTGCTGGTGAAGATGGGCCGTACAGGGCCGCTGGTGGAGCCATGCCGTGGGCCGCAGGCAGGCAAGTCTGGGGACCCTCGTTCCCAGGACGCCGACAGTCACTTTCATATACTGGTGGGAATTTTACATTATAGAACTTGGCTTGTATATTCCAATGATGGGCTTCCTCAAATGCCCTAGGTCTTTGTGAGAAAGCGAGTTGGATGCACACCCATTTAGTTTCTTTTGTTGAGCTTTTAGATGATTCTAGCTCTAGTGCATCCGTTGCATGGCAATCCCTACTCACTCACATTGATATCTATTGATGGGCATCTCCATAGCCCATTGATACGCCTAGTTGATGTGAGACTATCTTCTCCTTTTTGTCTTCTCCACAACCACCATTCTATTCCACCTATAGTGCTATGTCCATGGCTCACGCTCCTGTATTGCGTGAAGATTGAAAAAGTTTGAGAACATCAAAAGTATGAAACAATTGCTTGGCTTGTCATCGGGGTTGTGGATGATTAAATACTTTGTGTGATGAAGATAGAGCATAGCCAGACTATATGATTTTTTTGGGATAACTTTCTTTGGCCATGTTATTTTGAGAAGACATGATTACTTTGTTTGTATGCTTGAACTATTATTATTTTTATGTCAATATTAAACTTTTGTCTTGAATCTTTAGGATCTGAACATTCATGCCACAATAAATAAAATTACATTGAGAATTATGCTAGGTAGCATTCCACATCAGAAATTCTGTTTTTATTATTTACCTACTCGCGGACGAGCATGAATTAAGCTTGGGGATGCTTGATACGTCTCCAATGTATCTATAATTTTTGATTATTCCATGCTATTATATTATCTATTTTGGATGTTTAATGGGCTTTAATATACCTTATTATATTATTTTTGGTACTAACCTACTAACCAAAGGCCTAGTGCAAATTGTTGTTTTTTCATATTACAGTGTTTCGCAGAAAAGGAATATCAAATGGAATCCAAATGGAATGAAACCTTCGGGAGAGTTATTTCTGGAACAAACGCAATCCAGGAGACTTGGAGTGGACGCCAAGGAATTAACGAGACGGCCACGAGGTAGGAGGGCGCGCCCAGGGGGTAGGCGCGCCCCCCACCCTCGTGGGCCCCTCGTGGCTCCGCGGACCTACTTCTTTCGCCTATACATACTCATATACCCCGAAAACATCCAGGAGCACCATGAAACCCTATTTCCACTGCTGCAACCTTCTGTACCCGTGAGATCCCATCTTGGGGCCTTTTTCTGCGCTCCGCCAGAGGGGGAATCGATCACGGAGGGCTTCTCCATCAACACCATAGCCTCTCCGATGATGTTACCACAGACCTTCGGGTCCATAGTTATTAGCTACATGGCTTCTTCTCTCTCTTTGGATCTCAATACAAAGTTCTCCTCGATTCTCTTGGAGATCTATTCGATGTAATTCTTTTTGCGGTGTGTTTGTTGAGATCCAATGAATTGTGGGTTTATGATCAAGATTATCCATGAACAATATTTGATTCTTCTCTAAATTATTTTATGCATGATTTAATATCTTTGCAAGTCTCTTCAAATTATCAGTTTGGTTTGGCCTACTAGATTGATCTTTCTTGCAATAGGAGAAGTGCTTAGCTTTGGGTTCAATCTTGCGGTATCCTTTCCCAGTGACAGTAGGGGCAGCAAGGCACGTATTGTATTGTTGCCATTGAGGATAAAAAGATGGGGTTTATATCATATTGCTTGAGTTTATCCCTCTACATCATGTCATCTTGCCTAATGCGTTACTCTGTTCTTATGAACTTAATACTCTAGATGCATGCTGGATAGCGGTTGATGTGTGGAGTAATAGTAGTAGATGCAGAATCGTTTCGGTCTAATTGTCGCGGACGTGATGCCTATATACATGATCATGCCTAGATATTCTCATAACTATGCGCTTTTCTATCAATTGCTCGACAGTAATTTGTTCACCCACCGTAGAATTTGCTATCTTGAGAGAAGCCACTAGTGAAACCTATGGCCCCCGGGTCTATCTTCCATCATATTATTTTCCTATCTACTTGCTATTTGTATCGTTGTTTATTTTGCAATCTTTATTTTCCAAACTATACATTAAAAATACCAAAAATATTTATCTTATTATCTCTATCAGATCTCATTTTCATCAATGACCGTGAAGGGATTGACAACCCCTTTATTGCGTTGGTTGCGAGGTTCTTGTTTGTTTGTGCATGTACTAGGGACTTGTGTGTTACCTACTACTGGATTGATACCTTGGTTCTCAAAAACTGAGGGAAATACTTACACTACTTTGCTGCATCACCCTTTCCTCTTCAAGGTAAAACCAACGCATGCTCAAGAGGTAGCAACCTTCAAGTATCAAAGTGCACAATGGCACTACAGAGACAAGTTTTTATTCTATCGTCCTATTACATAACCACAGCTGGGCTTAAAATCATCAGTTTTTATGGAGTAAAATTACTCTTGCAAGTCGCCACATGTGCCCTTCGGGTTGCTGCTTTCCGAGTTAACACCTTCTTGATGATCCGCCGTTATTGAAGCCTTCGGGTTATCCTGCGCCGGCTCTTCTTCTTCTCCGGTCTGAAGGTTGTTCCGATCCCAGTCAATAGTTGTTAAAGCTTGGAAGATGGCATCGTCTTGCATGATAATTGATGGATCGACATCAGGAGCGAAGATATGTTTACGCCATGTAGGTGTCAGGTCAAAGGTTCAAAGGTGAGCGTCTTGACTCATGCATTTTCCTCATTGTAAGCTACTTGATACTTGTTCAAATCAATGTCTTCAACTAGCTGACTCGCCAAGAATCACGTTTCCTTCACACAGCGGGCATAGTCTGTTGTAGAAAACTAACTGGCGTCAATATTGAATTGAGGAAAGCCGCCGAACACTTCATCTGGCTCCTTCTCTAGCACATAAGCTTTGGCACGGCTAAGAGACATCATTGTGCCGATTCGGGCGGCTGATATTTTCCACTATCCAGTACATCCCTTATAAATTGTGGTCCTCTTTGCCACCCATCACAGCCATGATGGTAAACAAGCTTCCAACATATAGTTTCTCAAGGAAGGTGTATACGTCTTCCAACTTCACTAAGGGTGCCTGGCGGATATTTCCACTTCTTGTGCTTGCAAAATTTCAACATTCAAAGGTTACAACCAAGCTACCCAAGAATCATATGGCGGGTTATCATCAACTAGTTACAGAACAAATCAGCTTACCAAAGATAGCTGTGGTCATCTGAGTAATATGGCACTTCAATGTGCTAGCTCTTTACATACCGCCTTGAGCTGGGCCTCTTCTTACTCAGCACGTTTCAACAACACCGCTTTTTCCTCCTCATGAGAGGCCTTCAAGGAGCTCAAGTTATCAGAAGCAATAATCACTGATTGTTACCATGAAGCAAGTGATGACTGTCGGATTACGGGTTTTGCAGACCCTTAGGAGGTTCAAACACGAGGGTGCGCACGAAGAGCACTCTCTCCCTAGCACACTCGCTAACGATCCCACGGCCCAGCTCGATGAACTCAAAGAACGAGAAACACAGAGATTTATCCTAGTACGGGCCACCCTGCAGTGTAATATCCTACTCCAGCTTTGTGGTGGATTGCCTCGAGGGGCTGAGGATAAACTAGTACAATGGATGAACAGCCTCGGGAGGTGAGGTGTTCTTGAGCTAGGTGAGCTGGTGAGCTGGTCAGGGTGGAATGGATCTGATCCCCCATCTATGCTGGTGGCTAAGTCCTATTTATAGTGGCCTTCGTCCTCTTCCCAAATGTTAGGCGGGAAGGCATCCCACAACGGCCAAGTTTGAAGGGAGACAACTAGTACAAGCTATCCTCACAAAAGTAGTCTTCGCCTTCCAAAGGTTCTAGTGGTGACGCTGCCGTGGGCTCCGCGATTACCTCTGTCCTGGCGGTCATGGTATTGTTGCACCAATATGGAAACCTTTGCCTAATGCCTCGGGACCCGTGCCTGCGCCTGCCTCGTTCGCACCAAATAGGAAACTGGTACACTACACCCACTGGCTCCTGCCTGGCCTTGGTCGTCATGGCTCACGTCATGTGAACCTTGCGAGGTGTACCCTGCCTTGATATCTCCGCTCCTTGGGAGCCAGCCTAGTGAGGCCGCCCCCAGGAAGGTCTTGGTGTCGTCCGCCTTGCAAGGCTTGGCCCCTCGCGAGGGTCTTGAGTTGTAGCTGTCGAGGCTGGGCCGTACTAGGCAGCCGATGGAGCCACGCCACGGGCCGCAAGCAGGCAAGTCTGGGCAACCCGGGTCCCAGAACACCGACAGTAGCCCTCGGGCCCAAGGCGCACTCGAGCTTGCCTTTGAGGCAAAGCCAAAGGGCAAGTGCGGAGTGCCGCAGGCCCCAACCGCCTGCGGCCTTGCTCCACGCGTGGCAATTGATGGGACGTGGGCGCGCCCACTTCCTCACGCGGCCTTGATATTCGCCCGGCTTGGTGGTCGCTGCCATCGGCTCAGCTCCATCTTTATTGCTTGCCGTGTGCTTCCTTGGCCCCTCCACCTTCTCAGATCCTCCTTGTCACCATGGCGTCGAAGTATGCAAGGAAGAACAAGACGACGAGCCACGCTCCGGCCGAGCCTTCACCGGCCTTCGAACCTGCCGTCGAGAGGTCAGTGGTAGTCAACCAGGAAGGGTTGGACAAGGTTCGGCCAGCGCTCGCCTCAGTTTACAATGAATGGGGGGCGACGGTGGCTTGGCCTGGCTCCCACGCCACGAATGATATGACAGCCAGTGAGATCCCCATTCATCTTCATGCCCTCTGGGCCGGCCTGATTCGCCCTTTTTCCGCTTTATTCAACGTTGTGCTCTCTTATTAGCAAATCCATGCGCTGCATCTGGATCCCCAATCTATCATACTCCTTGTTGTATCTGCCTTCTTCTGTGAGGCCATGGTGGGCATCGCTCCTTCCATGGCCTTGCTTCGCCATTTCTTCTCAGTTCATCTGACCGCTGGCCGCCAGCGCTCAGGGTGCGTGACCTTTCAGGCCGTATCGGCGACGGCTGGCTCGAAAATTGATTTCGATCTCTCACAGGTTGTAAGAGGGTTCCGGAGACGGTGGGTGTTTGTGGACGCCGGCATGCTCTCCCCCCTTCTCTTGCTCCCACAGGCACCGGCCGCCCCAATCTCTGGCTGGGGGCATGCGAGGCTCGTCGACCAGCAGCTCGCCTATGTTTGGCGCCGGCTGACCAGGTTGAAGGATCTTGGGGTGACGGCGCCCACGGTGGTGAAGGAATTCATCCGGTGCTGCATTGCTCTGCTTCAGCGTCATTCTCGGCCGATGTGGACCTTCTCCAACTACGGGGACCCCATGAGGCTTCATGCGTCTGCTCTTCCTCCCAAGGCGCAGTGTACAGTGCTTGAGCTCCTGATGGGCGACCCAGCGCTAGCCAATCTGCCGGAGGAGGGTTGCCTCTTGTACTGCTGCTCGAACAAGGTGGAGTTAGTGAAGCAGATGCCCATCTTTGATGAATGGGGGATGTGCCCGGCCGGCCATGATGGGCCGCGCGAGAACCCCGTCCTTGTGGTTCCTCTGCCTGCCACCACCGCGGCGCGCACCCCAGCGGTGGATGTAGGGGGCGAGTGCCGCAGGACACCAACAATGTGGCTTGTGCTGAAGGAGCGATGTCGGGTGAAGCTCCTGAGATGACCGCTCCCGGGGCTGGGGCTGACGGTCTTGAGGCAGGGGCTGAGGAACCACCGTGGCCCGATGCTCCTGAGGTCACTGCCCCTTTAGCCTCAACAAGTGCTTTGGGCGCAGGCAGTCGCTCTTCGGGCTTCGGTCAGCTCCGCCTAGACTTCGAAGCACTCCGCAAGAGGAAGGGATCTCCAAGCTGTAGTGGTGGAGCCTACTAGCCGTTGAAGCAGGAAGTACATAGCCATAGACGAGTAAGTACCTCATCTCTGTGGTTTCCTGAGTGATGCATCCTTTTCTGACCATGGATCTTAAGGATCCCCTCGGCTGGAGCGGTGAGATCTCCTGAGGTGTGGCCCCCGCCGACCACCGGCTCGCCATTGACCCTAAGTTCTTCTTGCCGGACCGCTGTGCTGGGCCCAGGGCCTGCTCCGGAGGCAGACGCGCCGACCTGTGGCCTTGATCCGACTTTCCTGGTGTCACTTCTTCGCGCCCCGGCCTAGGGCGTAGCTGGCGTGCCAAGGACTCTTCCATTGGTCATCGTCGATGGCTGGGCGACCCCAGCATCGGCTTCGTCTTCAGGTAGTGAGGTCGCGTCTCCCAGCACCTTTGCCAAAGCCCGCAAGATGGCAGGGAAGGCGCCAGCCTCGAGCTCCCTGCCAGGGGCAAGCGGGCCAGCTCGAGCTTCCCCAGCAACCCTTGGTGCGGGGGACGGACTTGGCCACGCACTGAAGATCGCGCACGGACGTGGCGTTGTACGCCACGAGCTCTTTTAGGAGGTGATGGGTGCGCTGAGCCGCCTTGGTGGAGAGCTCGTGGCAGTTGACGCTCGCCTTGACATGGAGTACCTCCGCCTGGCTCATGAGTGGCACCAACTGAAGGTCGCCATCAACCTTGGGCAGCTTCAGCACGAGCCTGACAAGGCAAAGGCCGCAGGGGCCCTCGCAACCTCCCGCAAGGCCAACGCTCGGGCCTTGGAGGAAGCGAGGGAGGCCAACCACCATCGCGAGAGTGCCGAGAAGTGGGAACACGAGCTTCTGGCCTTGAATGTTGCCCTGGAGCAGCAGATCATGGCGCGCAGGACCGTCTTGGCATTGATGAGGGGAGCGCCTTCTGAAGAGAAGGAGATCCTGAAGCGCGAGGAGGCACTGGCGCTGGAGGCGAGCGGCTAGAGGTGAGGGAGCGCCAAGTGGCCTCGGTTGAGGATGTCGTCACCATGCGCGAGGCCTGGATTCAGGAGAAGGTTGACCGGAGGGTGGCGAAGGTTCATGCAGATCTTGCCAGGGAGTAGAGTCTGAGGCTGAAGTTCCTAGAGGCCAAGGCTGAGAGCAAGACCGCCGCCCTCAGGACAAGGTTGGATGAGGCGGAGCAGCGTGAGAAGGCCACCGCGGCGGCTCAAGTCTTTGCCCAGGCTGACCTGGCCTCCGCTCGTGCCGATCTGCTCTCGCTCCAGCAGCAGATTGATGGCGTCGCGTCCCTCACGCAGTAGAACAGGGAGGAGGCGTGTCGTCGGCAGACGCTGCAGCATGAGCACGCCCCCATGCTCCAGTCCCTCCGGGTGAGGGCCAACCGAGCACTGGGCATCATCTGTGAGGAGAATGTCCCCCATCCCCACATGGAAGATTATACCAGCCACCTCTGCTTCTTTACCAAAGTCATGATGCACCTGGACGATCAGGCTGCGAGGGCTCGCGAGCCTATCGAGGAGAGGAGTCGAGGCCTCCTTGGGCGCGCATTCTCACACGTCTTCGGTCATCTTCAGAACCTCGACCCCCACTTAGATTTTGACGCCGCCATAGCCCAGTGCCCGGGGCTATCCGGGACAACCTGTCGCACTAGGTGGACAATCACGTGGATGCCCGGGTCAGGGTGTTCGCCACCAAGGACGACGCGGTGGTGGTCACGATGGATGAAGATGGCGCGGTTGACAATGGCAAAGATGACGCTAGCGACAGTGCTAGCAGCGCGTACGAGAGTGACCAGGGTGACATTGGGAGCAGCATGTCCAGTCAAGCCCGCACTCCTTCGCCTTGAGCCTGCTCGCAAAGACTTGGGCACGGCCCCGAAGGGCATGAGAGCATTTTGGAGGGGGAGGCCCTCGTGTATGTAAATTAATGTTATGTTCTTCTTTTCTTGTTTTAAAGTCAAACCTGAAACGCGCTCTCGTGAGCTTGCGAGCCCCTGAGCAGGGTTATCGTTGTGACATATCTTGATCCTAGCTGGCCTTGAGCAGGTTGTGAGGTTGTTGGGGCGCCTTTCTCCTTAGGCAAACCCTTAGGAGCTCGCAGGGATCTCGGCCTCCTGAGGAGCCTGCAGATCCGTCAGAGAGAGCCATGCCAAGAGCGTCCTGCAGACCGTGGCAGGATGTGTACGCGGCAATCTTGCGGCGCGTATGCTCTTGCCCTGAGGGGGTCATGCTGAGGTTGTCTAGACACGCATGGTGTAGTCTGCTGACCAGCCCCTGAGCCGGAGAGTCGGGGGTGCGAGCCTTAAAAATAGGGCACACAACCAAAATGCGATAAAACCGACAGAAACCAGAGAAAAACTCTCCCCACTTTTTAGATAACAAAAGTACTTCAAGCTCAAGCTAAAAAAGGGAGGCGAATCCAGTATAGAAGAAGGGATAAAAGCAAATGGCTGCGTCCGGCTCCTAGCTAGTCTTCTTGTCTTCCCACCAGCGCGGAGCTAAGTGCTTTCACTAGATGTGAGCATAGTCATTGGGGGGACAGTGTCGACGGCCAGCGCGAAGCATGGTGCTTCCACTAGGACGTGGGCAGGAGCCCCTGAGGCTTGAGGGCGGCACTCTGGAGACTCCGGGGCGTGTACATCCCCACTTATTATTACGTGAGAGTGTCACGAGCGGAGACCTTCACAGGCGCGAGCCTTGCTTCATATCGCCAGACAAGGGCCCCACCCTGCGCCACCCCCGACCACCGTTGGGGCGTCCGGAAACCAGGACGACACCAAGGGGCAAGGAGGACGCTGGCAGCGCCCTCGGTGACCACGGGCCCTCTGCCGAGGTGGAAGGGCTCACCGGCGCCTCCCCTGGCAGAGGACCTACCTCCATGCAGCACCTTGCTCCGTGCGGCGCGGGGGAGGCCCTGGCTCTGGGCCCCTCCCGCGCAGCCCCCAGTGCACCACTCCCGCCTGGGGCGGAGCCACCGCCCTGGGGTCTCCGCCTACTCCAGCGGTCTGGTTCACCTGCAGCCCATGGTTAGCGTAAGCATGCTCCCTAGGCAATGGTTGTACCCTGCTGTCGTCGTCGCTGAAGGGGCGGCGAAGCCTCCGGGTAGCTCGTGGTAGGCCCAGGTCTCGAGCGCTCCACCTTCCCATCCTGGCTCGGGGAACGAGTTGGGGCCTTCTCCCGGTGTGTATTCCAGGTTCACCATGCGGGGCACATAGGCGTCCTCGGTTGCCCCGCTGGAATCGTCGCCTAGGTGCCCCACGCCTTGAGCCATTGGCCGCGGCACCTGGCCCTGGTGGCCATTGGGTGGCATCCCAGCGTGTCCTTGTGGCAGTCCGCCAACACCTGCCCCGCCTGGTGACGGCGCTGTCGTGGCAGGATGGGCTGTGCCGGGGTCTATATTGGTGTTGTCGAGTCCCCTAGCGCTCCAGGAGGTGCGCGAGCTCAGCAGGGCCTCGCACGTGCCTCTGCCATGACCTGAGGCGTGGGCAAGGAGCAGAAAGGTAGCGTACCTCTGCAGGCAGCATCCAGCAGTTCGGCAACGCGCTCCAGCAGCGCATCACGCCCGCTCTCCACCGGCCTGCATCGCAGCAGCTCCCGCGCAACGATGAGCGCGGCTCGCATGTTTACATGCTCCCGTCGGGTGTGCGGTGTCGTTCCTGCAACATAGCCTGAAGATCGCATGGTGGTGCATGTGCGCTGCCGCGCGAGGGCGAAGGGCGCCGGTCTGTGCTGCCCGCGCCCGGGGGCGTTGGGCGACGCGCGAGCCGCCTGGAGCGCGGAGTTGAGGTCTTCTTGAGCAGACGGCACCACCCAAGCAGGCCAGGCAGCCCAGTGGTTGGCATGAGTCCTCATATCGTCAACCAATGGAGCCACGGGGTGACGGCGGGTCGGTCAATGGGAGAGAGGCTTCGGCGCACCCCTACCTGGCGCGCCAAATGTTGGATTACGGGTTCCGCAGACCTTTGGGAGGTTTGAACACCAGGGTACACATGGAGAACACTCTCTCCCTAGAACGCTCGCTAACGATCCCACGGCCCAGCTCGACGAACTCAAAGAACGAGAGACACGGAGATTTATCCTGGTTCGGGCCACCTTGCGGTGTAATACCCTACTACAGCTTTGTGGTGGATTGCCTCGAGGGGCTGAGGATGAACTAGTACAATGGATGAACTTCCTCGGGAGGTGAGGTGTTCTTGAGCTAGGTGAGCTGGTGAGCTGGTGAGGGTGGAATGGATCTGATCCCCCATCTATGGTGGTGGCTAAGTCCTATTTATAGTGCCCTTGGTCCTCTTCCCAAATGTTAGGCGGGAAGGGATCCCACAATGGCCATGTTTGAAAGGAGACAACTAGTACAAGCTATCGTGACAAAAGTAGTCTTCGCCAGCCAAAGACTCTGGTGGTGACGCTGTCGTGGGCTCCGTGATTACCTCCATCCTGGCGGTCTTGGTCTTGTTGCACCAATATGGAAACCTTTGCCTGATGCCTCAGGACCCCGCGCCTATGACTACCTCCTTAACACGAAAGAGGAAACCGGTACACTGCACCCGCTGGCGCCCGCCTGGCCTTGGTCGTCATGGCTCACGTCATGTGAACCTCACGAGGTGTACCCTGCCTTGATATCTCCGCTCCTCGGGAGCCAACCTAGTGAGGTCGCCCCCCAGGGAGGTCTTGGTGTCGTCCACCTCGTGAGTCTTGGCCCCTCGCGAGGGTCTTGAGTTGTTGCTGCCGAAGTTGGGCCGTACTGTGCCGCTGATGGAGCCACGCCACGGGACGCAGGCAGGCAAGTCTGGGCACCCCCGGTCCCAGAACACCGATAATGACTTGGCTTTCTCACACAACCTTTTCTCAGTCTTAAGCTGCTCGTGAAAGCCGACAGCTTTTTATTGGGAAAAGTAGAGCATATCCTGTCATAACCAGTGAACTAAATAACAAATATTGTGAAATCACAAGTCGGCATAGATGCGTGACTCGGCCCTTGGGGGCTACAAGACGGATATGTTTCTATATTCAAGTCCCAAGAAATTGCAAGCAATCTACATGGCACTTGGGGGCTAATGCAAGTCATTTTTCTCATGAATGGTATTAACAAAAGACCCGACTCATCCTATAAAGATGAGCCAGCCCTTGGGGGCTACATGGTGTTTTTCCTTTACATTATTTATGATCCAAATTTATGAAGACCTAGCTATATCATAAAAACAAGTCGGCCCTTGGGGGCTACAGTGTTCAAAAAAAATTACTTGACATCACTGGAAGACCCGACCCTCTTCAAAATATGAAGCGGCCCTTTGGGGATGACACACCACTTCATTATCTATATAAACGATATATTTTCAAAGAACCGGGTTGTTATATTCATAACAACCCGGCCCTTGGGGGCTACAGCTCAAATTAGCATATCATACTTAAAGTCTTACTCATACTTATGCTTTCCTATGTCTAAGACTTAGGGGCTACATAAGTATATATAGTATTTAAAGGAGGGGAATTTTTTATACCTCGTATTTCCTTTTCAGCATATTCACCACGCTCGCTTCCATTTCTGGGCTTGTGGATAGCTGGGTCAAATAACTCTCATGAAGCTCGGTCACGCTGAGGTCCTCAAAGTTTGGTTGCTCAAGTTTCATTTTTCCCTTTTTCAGACACTAGCTGCTCATCTTTAATCACAAGCTTGGTCAGTACATTTGAGGTTTCTGGAGCTTTGAAGGCTTCTCCAGTGATGTTGACCTCCTCATTGACTAATGAGACGATGGAACAGCGTTTTCAGACGCCTTTATTGGACTCGAGGCACGAGCAGGGCTCGACGGGTCATGATCGCCTGCCATGTCATTCAGGCCGACTTGAAAGTTCATTTCATCAGCAGTTGCTGGCTCATCTTGTTGGGGCGGCTCAACTCGTTGATCAAGGTGCACTTTTGGCGTCTCGGTTTGGGCCTCAAGGGTTGTCAAGAGTGGGTCCTCTGATTCAGGAATTTCTAGAGTCATCGATGACTCACCAATTTTCCCCTTCTTGGCCTTGGCCCTGCAATCACAAGAATATATTCAAATATACAAAGTAATGATCATAGTAAAGTATGACTCGTTTAAAACACTTACCACTACTTGATGATCAAGGGCGGTAGTTGAGTATCGGATGAATCTCCAGATGATGGTGGAGACTCCTGATAGTTTGAAACATAAGGGTTAAAGATTGCCTAATAAGGTCGGCTTGTGGAAGAGATGAGGTTGGACTATGAGGCACCTCTGTACATCACTTACGGGCAACTGGCGCATTAGATAAGCCGACAACCTGTTCTCTAGAGCCACTCCGAGTTTGCGTCTTGATGTACCATCATGTTGTGATGTCTTCAAAAGAAATTTGTATCCAAATGAGCGTCTGGGTGAGAAAATTTTACTTTCCAGATGGCTCATCTTATTTTCTTTGGAGATAAGGTAACCAGGCTGGATGAGATTGAAATTACCTCAACATCATCGGCTCGACTTGTTTCGATGTTATCCTGAGAAGAGGAGGCGTCAACAAGTTCAATAAAAAAGACTACCCAGAGAGTTAAGTTCTACCTCCAACTCGTCTTAAGTTGTCGGTGACTCGTTTGCAACTGCCGGCTCATTTCCTTTGGGAGCTGGCTTGGCTTTAGACTTGCGTGGTTCTCTCCTCCTCCAGAATACATCTGTCGCCTGCAGCGGTGATAGTATGGGGATCAATATTATGATGAGCAAATTAACACGCAGAATAAATAAGCAAAATACATAGGTACTTACTGGGGGCACAGGGTTCTTCAAATAAAAGGGAGCAAGCCCAGTTTTGCTGCAAGCTTCTTGAGGCTCAACCAGTTGTTTCTTGGTGGCTTTATTAACTCCAGCAATAGTCAGATCAACTTGACTAAAGCGCTGCACGTCATTTAACTCGCCAGTGTAATTGCACTTTAAGTCATTCCTCCAACTTAATGGTTAAATCCTCCAACAGATCCAACATCGGATCAAATCAATTCCGGTGAGGTCGTTTTCCTTCAAAGCCCTTAGTCTAGGATAGAAGGGGGTTGATGACCACAATTATAGGGGATCTATCGTAGTCCTTTCGATAAGTAAGAGTGTCGAACCCAACGAGGAGCAGAAGGAAATGACAAGCGGTTTTCAGCGAAGTATTCTCTGCAAGCACTGAAATTATCAGTAACAGATAGTTGTATGATGAGATAATTCATAACGAGTAACAAGTAACAAGAGTAAGTAAGGTGCAGCAAGGTGGCCCAATCCTTTTTGTAGCAAAGGACAAGCCTGGACAAACTCTTATAAAAGAAAAGTGCTCCCGAGGACAAATGGGAATTATTTTCAAGTTAGTTTTCATCATGCTCCTATGATTCGCGTTTATTACTTTGATAATTTGATATATGGGTGGACTGGTGCTTGGGTTCTTTCCTTCCTTGGACAAGCCTCTCACTTATGATTAAGCTCTCTCGAAAGCATCCGCAACTATGATAGAAGAATTAAGATAAATCTAACCATAGCATGAAACATATGGATCCAAATCAGACCCTTACGAAGCAACGCACAAACTAGGGTTTAAGCTTCTGTCACTCTAGCAACGCATCATATACTTATTACTTCCCAATGCCTACCCCTAGGCCCAAACAATGATGATGTGTCATGTAGTCTATGTTCACATAACACCACTAGAGGAAAGACAACATACATCTCATCAAAATATCGAATGAATACCAAATTCACATGATTACTTATAACAAGACTTCTCCCATGTCCTCAGGAACAAACATAACTACTCACAAAGCATATTCATGTGCATAATCAGGGGGGCTTAATTATCATTAAGTATCTGAACATATGATCTTCTAGCAAATAAACGAACTAGCATCAACTACAAGGAGTAATCAACACTACTAGCAACCCACAGGTACCAATCTGACGTTTTGAGACAAGGATCGAATACAAGAGATGAACTAGGGTTTGAGAGGAGATGGTGCTGGTGAAGATGTTGATGGAGATTGACTCCCTCTTGATGAGAGGATCGTTGGTGATGACGATGCACTACTGCAGGATGCTGCTAATGCGACACTATGATGAGAGACCCTTCGACGTCAGATTGAAACGATGTAATAATCGCAAACAGTGGTGTAAAAAACCGTCAAAAAAGGTGCAAAACATTTGCGATGGAGGATGCATCAAACACGGTTCAGATTTTAGTTGCATGTGTGATGCAGGGCACATGGTTCAATTCAATTAACTGTTTGCGATGAGGAGGAACAAAAGAAACAGGCAGCCCGATGAAGGTGTGTGCGATATACAGCATATGGTTCACTTGGATGAACTTTTTGTGATTAGGCAACACAAAGGAAACGGTCAGCTAGATCAAAGGTGTGTGTATTATACGACATGCGGTTCACTCGGATGAACTGTTTGTGTTGAGACAAGAGAACAGAAATGGTTCAATATAACAAGATGTGTGTGATACGCGGCAAACAGGTCTGTAATAAGAAATGTGTGCGAAGACCGATAATAACACAGACGGTTGCTGCTAATAAGACGTGTGTGTTGTGCGATGGGATTGCATACAGAACAACAACACTATATACACACTTATAAGGACATGGTTGCATAATCAAATTAAACATCCACTTACATAGGTGGCTACTACAACCACGGCATTTGCACACACCAAAGTAAACTATTACATGCATAATTACATAGGTGGCTACTACACACATGACATTTCCACACACCAATAAAGTAAACTATATATTACATACATGATTAACTAGCATAAACAATCATCTGATCATCATCTACTTCTTGTGACGCTTGATCTGCTTGTGGCTCAATCCGGGCTCATTGGTTTGGGTAACGAGGCACTTCCTCATGTCAACGATCCTCCTGTGCATCTTGTAGCATGTGTACCCGCTCTTGGCTGCGAACCTGAGATGAGGTTCATCCAGTTGCCGCATCCAGGCCCTGTGCCAGGATAGGGGACTTGTTCCCTGGGCATCCTGCTTCATCTTTTCGTAGTAGGGGTCGATGATGGCTGAGGCGAGTTCGACCAGGGAGTCCTTCATGCTGCCCCAGACCCTATAGTGGTCACGGATTTCGATAAGGTTCTTGCAGGCCAAGCCCATAACACTAAGAGCTTTTACATTGTCGGTGGTTTCCACCATGGCGAACTTGTAGTCGGTGCTATTGACAAACCTGTTGAAACGGATGCAAGGCTCTGTGGCCATGCAGTAGTGGTAGATGAGGACATGATAGAGCACACACAACTGGGCGACGGCAACCTTCTAATCTATGCCAGGAGGACCGGCGGTGTACTGGAGGTCAATGTCGACCACCTTGTACTTGTCTCGAGCAAGCAACTACTCAGCGTTGTTGATGTCGTCGTCCGCCATGGCCGGGTCGATGGTGTACACCACCGAGAGATCCATCTCCCTCGCGTTGGTCTCGACTCTATGCTCGCCGAACTCCAATGGAGCGCCACTAGACATCCCCTCTCTATGTGTCGTCGTGAGTGTGCTTGTTGTGTTGTGGGGCGCGATCAAAAGGTTTAATAGACTAAGGTTATAATGGCCGCGGGAATTAAAGGGGAAGCCGGACGGCCAGGAATATCGGCAGGCCCTGATGGCAGTTCTAATTTGCAGCACGTAACACCATTGTACCGCATGTAACTACATCGCGTGGCAATGCTCACGATGCAACCACATGCATATGGGGCTCCCGACATGATCGTGTGCACGCCCAACTACTGATAGAGCATGTGTGGAGGGACGCGAGCAGAGTGCTCCGCGGTCGCCTCAACGGCGAGCAACCATATATATATATATATATATATATATATATATATATATATATATATATATATATATATATATATAATATAAAATGAGAATATATATATATACCCGTCTATTCTAATAATATTATCAGAATAGTTATTCTGATAACACTTCCGCACTGCATGCTCCATGCGAGGGCACTGCACTTTCTTTATCAAAAGCACTGCATTGCAGAGACTAGTGAACTTCGCGTCGGAAAAAACTACGCGTATTGTTTTCTCGGTACTGTTTTCGCTCTAATTTTTTAACCGTTTATCGGAACGAGGCATGTAATATATCGTTGGAAAGCTACGGATTATACGCAACTTCTCCATGTTGAACACTTTTCGAGATTCCCCGCGGTTTAAGAGCAGTTTCAAAAATGGTGCGGCCCACAAAGAGTGGCAGCGAGCGTTTTTTCGCGTTTTTTCTAAACCGCTCGTCGGAATGAGGCAAATGATACACCGTTGGATAGATATCATCAAGGCGCATCTTTTTCATAACAATTGTTCTCTCTAATTCGTTATGGTTTAAGAGCAGTTTCAAATTTACTAAATCGCGGAATTCTGTTTTTCAAAAAAATTCAAATTTGCGGTACTGTTTTCGCTTCAGTTTTTTAACCGTTTGTCGAAACAAGGCGTGTAATATACCATTGAAAAGCTATGGACGAGGCGCAACTTTCATGTGTTGAAATGTTTTTAAGATTCCTTATGGTTTTAAGTTAATTTTGAAAATCGTGTGGCGGACGACGAGTGGCATCGGCCGTTTTTCATGAAATTTTTACAAACCGCTGGTCGGAATGATTCAAACGATACGCCGTTGGAAAGATATCAACGAGGCGTAGCTTTTTCATGTAGAACACTCTCTTTAATTCTTTACGGTTTAAGAGGAATTTCGAATTTACCGAAATGCGGACACTCTGTTTTTCGTGACACCCAAATCGACGTGGGTACTTCATCCAACTGAAAACCGCACTTCATCGGACGAAAAACCGCACTGCATCACACGTGATAGAGAACTGCATGGTTTATTTTGTTCAAATATTTTTTTTTCAAGGATGAGAAAGTAGAGTGCACTTCACATCGGGTGTAAATGAACCATAACACTATCAAGAAGTGAACCGCATTACTTTTTTGTGGTACGTAAATCTTCCTAAGCGAGGTGGAGTGCACTTCATGTTAAGTGTTGGTGAACAGCAAGACTATGAAAAGTGAACCTCGAGACTACCGTAAATGAGTCGTACTGCATCAGACAGAAAACCACACTTATTTAGACTAAAAACCGCACTTCATTGGACAGACAAGTGCACTGCATGATTTCTTTTTTGTGGGACGTAAATTTTCTTAGACGGAAAGTGGAGTGCGCTTCACATCGGAACCACACTTATTTAGACTAAAAACCGCACTTCATTGGACAGACAAGTGCACTGCATGATTTCTTTTTTGTGGGACGTAAATTTTCTTAGACGGAAAGTGGAGTGCGCTTCACATCGGACGTAAGTGGACCTCAACACTTCCGAAACTAAACCGCGCCGCCCCCGAAAGGGAACCGCATGACATTTTTGTTAACATTTGTCCTACTTAATATTTTTCATGACATTTTTGTTAACATTTGTCATACTTAATATTTTTCTACGAGCGTAGACCAAACGCATGGAACCGCATGACATTTTTGTTAACCTTTTTCATACTTAATATTTTTCTACGAGTGTAGACCAAACGCATGGACCGTATTAATTTTTCTGCCCTTTCACATTTGGGAGTAAGTGAATCACATTGCAGTGTCGACCAAATCGAAAACAACATATCACACACACTGCTTCAAATCAAAAACCGCACTGCAATGTCAACCAAGTAACTGCATGCAGGTTTGACTATACTGCTTTTTGCTATGATTCTTAAACAAGGCATGTGATACGTGAGCTTGTTCTTGAGCCCGAATGAGCTTCCAGAGAGTTCAAAGCAAACTCTCACACACATAAAAAGTGTACTGCAGTTGTTTTGGCCATCATTCTTTTCAGTTATCTACAGAAGGAGACAACAGGAGGTGAAACAATAATTTCAGCACCACCCATGAAATCCTCCTGCAGATCCTTCAAACAGATTTCAAGGTGAAGCTCTCCAGCTCCAGCAATGATATGCTCACCAGAATCTTCAATGCTACAGAGAACCAGAGGGTCAGACTTCGCTAGCCGCTTCAAACCCTCGACAAGCTTAGGAAGATCAGAAGCCACCTTGCACTGAACAGCAACACGCACAACAGGGGACACAGCGAACTTCATTGCCCTGATTGGGCAGGCATCAACTTCCTCCTCATTTGTCAGGGTTGCATTTCTTGGTGATGAACTGATCCAAACCAACCAAAGCAACAGTGTTATCACAGGGAACATCCTCAACCGTTTCTTGCTTCTTTACCATCCAGATAACAGTATGCTGGACACTCTTCACATACAAATCCTTCTTCTGGCCAGGAACAAAGTTAGGACCCATGATACGGACCTTCATACCAGTTGCAACCCTCCCAGCAAAAACACGTCCAAAGGCAAAGAATCTACCCTTGTCATATGCTAGTATCAGTCATGCAAAGATCACGAGCAACTTCCTGGGCGATAATCCCAGCAGCTGCCACAAGGGAATCCGTAAGCGTAGAGTTGTCTGCAAACATGTAAATAATATGTGAGGACGGTGCAAAAGCATCCAGATTAATAGTTGAACACAATATACATTAAAATAGACACTTGAACATATTTAACCACTGAGAGATGTAAGTATGGCACAACATTACACTACATTGAAACAAACCATGATTAAAATAAGTTCAAAAAGGACAAACCGGGTATTTAGCTATGTTTTTAAAGCGTCCCTAAGGCGACGCCTAGGCGACGCCTAGGCGTCGAAGCGCTCCCCCTCCGCTTTGGAAAATCGACCGCTTTGGGCGCCTAGGCGTCCAAAGCGCCCGCCTAGGCGTCGCCTAGGCGCCAAAGCGCCCCCCCCTCCCTAAGGCGGTAAGGCGTCGCCTTAAAAACATAGGTATTTAGTAACATGGTTAACAAAATCTGGTGGGACATTGCAAACAATATTAATACAAGGACATGTGTTTTTGTGCTACCAAGTACAACCGTGTAAATTGTAATACAGTCAGCAACTAACAGGAGCATACACCAAACTGGGCAGATTTTGAGCCATGGGATTATATGCCAATAGTTACATTTAAGCTTGTCAAAGCATAAATCATTCATAAAAGCAGTAAGAATAAGCTCCAGGAGACAGCAAGGGCTGAAACTACTTATTTCAAAACAGTGAAACAGCTCATTAAATTTAACTAACTTACAGAGATCCGGTTTTTGGAAATAATATGGCACAACTAAGAGCAGGCTACAAAAGGAGAGAAACTACAGGTGAGGGTGCCCGCATGCATGGACGAGATGCACTGCACGCCCGGGCGAGCTGCACTGCACGCCAGGGCAAGCTGCACTGCACGCTGGTGGCACTGCACGCCAGGGAAGGTCGCGGAACTGCATGCCATCGTACATCGTACTGCACGCCATAGTTGGCCGAACTGCACGTGAGCCGCCGGGGATGGACATGCACTAGACCTCGCCGGAGGTAGTTTGCGGGGAGAGGAGGAAGAAGGAAAGGAGAGAGGGGAGGGCGGCTCGTAGGGGAGGGCAGAGAGCTCGACGCCGCCGTAGAGGAAGGAGCTGCAGGAGGATCCTGCCGTATCCGTCTCCAGGAAGGCGTGGGAGGAGAGGGGTGGAGGATCTTGCCTGATCCGTGACCGGCTAGCACAGGAATGGGAGGTGTAGGAGGATCCAACCGGCGGGCAGGCACAGGGGACGGATGTGGAGGAGGATCCCGCTGGATCCATCGTCGTTCAGGCACAGTAGGAGGGGGTGGAGGAGGGTCCTGCCGGATCCGTCGCCGGGCAGGCACGGGAGGACGGAGATGGAGGTGGATCCCGCCGGATCCGTCGCCGGGAAGGCACGATAGGAGGGGTGGAGGAGGGTCCTGCCGGATCCGTCGCGGGGCAGACCTAGAGGTGGGAGATGGAGGAGAGGGGGACGACTGCTGCACCGGGGGATCCAGAGCGCCAGCGGGGCCATCGAAGGAAGAAGGCGGTGGGGCGGGTCCCGAGCGGCGGCCACGAGGAAGGAGATGGTGGGGCGGGTCTCGAGTGGCGTCGCGGGAGGAAGGAGGTGGTACGGCGGGGCCCGGGAGCTGGTGGGAGAGGAAAAAGGGAGGAAGGAGGTGGCCGCGGTAGTGTGGGGACAGGGGCGGCGCTGGTGGTTACCGCAGTGGTGCGCCGGTGGGACGGAGCAGATGCAGGGATTCCCAGATGCAATGGGGTTCGTGGGTTTGGTGGTTGGATCGGGGATAGTGTGGAGCAGCTGTGTGGTTAGTTTGTACTAGTAGCTACGAGTGGGTACGAGGTGTTATGAGAATAAGCGGAGGTGTTAGCAGAATAAGGTTTTAAGGGATGTTATTAGAATAGATCCACGGTTGAACACATAAGGAAAATGTGTCCAAAAGCCCAGCGCGCCGATGAACGCGAGCAGAGTGTGCCAACGGACGCGAGCAGAGCGCACCGCGGCGCCTAACAGCGAGAAGAGCTTGCCGAGGGACGCGAGCAGAGGCCGGCATAGTGATAGGTGGAAAATAAGACGAACTGTGCGAGCGATGTCGGAGACATCAAGCACGAACCAGATTAGAGTTGCGTGTGCGATACGTGGCATACAGTTGATCCATCCGAGCTGTTTGTGCTGGAATAAGTCGTGTGTGTTGCCGGCAAATGCTTGCTGGTATATAACCTTAAATTTAACCCAAAAAGTGTTAATGCATGTTACAAAAATTGTATAGCTGGAAACTATGTTCAAATACGACTCCAACGATATAATCTTTGGGGACATGCATTCATATTTTATTAGTTAAATCCTACATATAAACTAGGACGGGGTATAGTAGGTAATTAAATCACAAACGTTTTTTTATTAACAGTATGTGTACATGGCCTTTCATCCTCCTCTCGCACGTCTTGTCACCCTGCTGCCGCAGACGGCTTACAGCGCAAGCTTGCGCAGCACGCGGGGGCATTCTTTTGGCCAAACGGTGGTGCCACTGAATCATCGACGAGCCCGTTACCGCGCAATCTCGCAGGTTCCCGCGCAAGCTTCCCGCCCGACTCGGTGAAATCCCCCCAAATCCCAATTCTTACCAGCCTTCTATATAAATCCTCACCGTCGGCGAGTCCTGTGTTGCATTTTCCCCTCCCTCCCTGTAGCTTATCTTGTCTGCTTCTCCCACAATCGCCAATGGCACCGGTCAGTCATCGTCGCTCAGCCACTCCGCTGTCATCAGAGGACATCTCCAGCTGGGAGGCTACACCCTGGCGGTGGCACAGTCCCCGGCGTAGTGTAATGCGCGTGGCGTCCCTCTTGGGTGTGCGCGGAACACCCACCACATGCTCCGCCGCCGCTGCCCGTCGGCAGCTGTTGCCGGCCGCCGTTGCCGCCACACCACCGTCGAAAGCCAGGGCCATCTCCTGCTCCGCCGTCATGGCCCAAAGGCGGGAGGTGCCCGTGGCCGCCACCCCACTGCCATCCACCGTGGCCATCACCCGCTCCGCCACCGCGGCCCAAAGGCGAGAGGTGGTGCTCATGGCCGCCACCCCATCTTCGGCCACTGTGGCTGCCAGCCCACAGTCGACCGCCGGGATCATCACCCGCTCCACCGCCGCGGCCTGAAGGCGGGAGGCGGAGGTGGAGGCACGCACGTGCGTCAGTGACCTTACACGCTACATCGAGTTCCTGCGAGAGGAGGAGGAGGAGCGCCTCGTCGAGCACGCAAAGAGTCTTACCGCAGCCGTGGCCGCAGCACACGCCAACACAGAGGCGAGGAATCAGGTGATCTACAAGCAGTCTGGCCGCTACGAGAGGGATCGTCTGGAGTTGCAATGAGTGTTTGAGCTGGCGAGCGTCGCTGAACGTGCAGCAGTGGCAGGCACCGTATTACATGTGTCCAGCTCGTCAGTTGGCTCCTCCTCCTCTGCCTCTTACTGAGCGCGCTCGGCAGAGGAGAGGCTGCCGGAAGTAGCACAAAGCCCCTCCGCAGTAGTAGTAGTTTAGAGGCTATTTTGTTCAGTTCATCTGACTATATATGTGTGGTGGAACTGTACAACGTACTTAAAATTATCTAGTATATATAGATGAGCTAGCTATTTCAGTACGTGGTTGGCTACAATTGGGGAAAAGTTTGGTCGGTTTAGCTGTCGAGTTGAATTGTTTGTATAAATTAAGAATGTCTGCTTAATCTATGAATGAAATCTATGTTGAATTACTGAATTTTAGTTGCAAAACTTAGACAGTGCTAGTGATATTTAGCTGCATATTTTGACAAATTGCAGTGTTACAAGGATTGACAAATGGCAATGTTACTAGATCAACAAATGTCAATCTTTCCAGTTTGACAAATGGCAACATACCCAATATGACAGATGCAAATCTTACCAAATTGTTTGTACGTGGTTGCACATGGGTCATCCAAAACAATTGTTTGCGTTGAAGGGATGCACAAATCTTGTGCTGCGAATTTTCCCTCGACTTAAGGGGGAAGACCATAGCTCTCAATTTTCATACGGGTGTTCTACCTAAAATGTTTGTGATCAAGAGATGCAAAAATCCTGCTTGGCACATTTTCTCTTGGCTTCCTGGGGAAGCTGTTGGTTTGCATACGGGTGTTCTAACAAAAACGTTTGCAATCAAGAGCTACACAAATCATGCGTGGCGTACAGCTTGCACGCTTCCCGGTGAGCCTCTACATTAGAGTACAGCTCGCACGCCTCCCGTTTAGTCAAGCACTCAAGCACATGTCTGCACGGCACCTCCTAGTCATTAAAAGATTGAGGCATAGCGTCACGTGAATGGTTAACAAAATGCAGACAATTTATATGCACTGGAGCATGTGCATGTAGTTCAAATTTGAATCATGCATATAAAATGCCTAAAAAACCCAGTTAATGTATAAAAATGTCCAAACAAACACCGAAAAATTCCGAAATTGAACAAAACACTCCTGTTGTTCTATGTTGACACTAGAAAAAATTTGAAAGCAATGAGAGGCAACGGATATCGTTTCGTCTCCAAAGGCGGCATGTTCCCTACTGAAACCATCATGCTTGTTGTGAGAAGCTCTGGTTTGTGAGACAATTATACCAAAACCTATCCCAAATGGGACAAATTTTTTACCATGGCATGTTGATGCTACTCCATGATAGCATGCCAATTTTCATGAATTTCAGACGAGTTTTGGATTTACTAGAATTTAAAAACCAGGTATCTTAATGTTTGTGGCCGAGTGACGGTGGCAGTGTGTTTGAAATTCATTCCCATTTCTTGCATGGGACCTAAGCATGGAACCAAGGACACAGATTTGATTCTTCAACCTAGTTTATCTGCAATCGAGCATGTGCATGTAGTTCAAATTTGAATTATGCACCTAAAATGCCTACAAAACCAAGTTAATGTATAAAACTGTCCAAACGAACCCGGAAAAATTCCAAAAGTAAACACAACACTCCTGTTATTCTATGTTGACACTAGAAAAAATTTGAAAGCAATAAGAGGCAATGGATATCGTTTCGTCCCCAAAGGAGGCACGTTCCCTACCGAAACCATCACGCTTGTTGTGAGAAGCTCTGGTTTGTGAGACGCTCATACCAAACCTGCCCCTGCGACAAAAAATTTATCACGGCATGTTGATGCCGCTCCATGATAGCATGCCAAGTTTCATGAATTTCAGACGAGTTTTGGATTTACTAGAATTTAAAAACCAGGTATCTCAATGTTTGCGGTCGATTGACGGTGGCAGGGTGTTTGAAATTCATTCCCATTTGTTGCATGGGACCTAAGCATGGAACCAAGGACACAGATTTGATTTTTCAACCAGTTTATATGCACTGGAGCATGTGCATGTAGTTCAAATTTGAATTATGCACCTGAAATGCCTACAAACCCAAGTTAATGTATAGAAATGTCCAAACGAACCCCGAAAAATTTCAAAATTAAACACAACACTCCTGTTGTTCTATGTTGACACTAGAAAAAATTTGAAAGCAATAAGAGGCAATGGATATCGTTTCGTCCCCAAAGGTGGCACGTTTCCTACCGAAACCATCACGCTTGTTGTGAGAAGCTCTGGTTTGTGAGACGCTTATACCCAAACCTGCTCCAAATGGGACAAAAATTTTACCACGGCATGTTGATGCCGCTCCATGACAGCATGCCAAGTTTCATGAATTTCAAAGGAATTTTGGATTAACTAGAATTTAAAAACCAGGTATCTCAATGTTTGCGGTCGAGTGACGGTGGCAAGATGTTTGAAATTCATTCCCATTTCTAGCATGGGACCTAAGCATGGAACCAAGGACACATATTTCATTTTTCAACCAGTTTATATGCACTGGAGTATGTGCATGTAGTACAAATTTGAATTATGCACCTGAAATTCCTACAAAACCAAGTTAATGTATAGAAATGTCCAAATGAACCCCGAAAAATTCCAAAATTAAACACAACACTCAGGTTGTTCTATGTTGACACTAGAAAAATTTTGAAAGCAATAAGAGGCAACGGATATCGTTTCGTCCCCAAAGGTGGCATGTTCCCTACCGAAACCATCACGCTTGTTGTGAGAAGCTCTGGTTTGTGAGACGCTTATAACCAAACCTGCCCCAAATGGGAAAAAATTCACCACGACATGCTGATGCCGCTCCATGATAGCATGCCAAGTTTCATTAATTTCAGACAAGTTTTGGATTTACTAGAATTTAAAAACCAGGTATCTCAATGTTTGCGGTCGATTGACGGTGGCAGGGTGTTTGAAATTCATTCCCATTTCTTACATGGGACCTAAGCATGGAACCAAGGACACGGATTTGATTTTTCAACCAGTTTATATGCACTGGAGCATGTGCATGTAGTTCAAATATGAATTATGCACCTGAAATGCCTACAAAACCAAGTTAATGTATAGAAATATCCAAACAAACCCCAAAAATTTCCAAAATTAAACACAACACTCCTGTTGTTCTACATTGACACTAGAAAAATTTTGAAAGCAATAAGAGGCAATGGATATCGTTTCGTCCCCAAAGGTGGCACGTTCCCTACTGAAACCATCACGCTTGTTGTGAGAAGCTCTGGTTTGTGAGACGCTTATACCCAAACCTGCCCCAAATGGGACAATTTTTTTACCAAGGCGTGTTGATGCAGACCATGATAGCATGCCAAGTTTCATGAATTTCAAACGAGTTTTTGGATTTACTAGAATTTAAAAACCAATTATCTCTATGTTTGTGGCCGAGTGACGGTGGCAGGGTGTTTGACATTCATTCTCATTTCTTGCATGGGACCTAAGCATGCAACCAAGGACACGGATTTGATCTTTCAACCAGTTTATATGCAACTGAGAATGTGCATGTAGTTCAAATTTGAATTATGCACCTGAAATGCCTACAGAACCAAGTTCATGTATAAAAATGTCCAAACGAACCCTGAATAATTCCAATTTTTTTGACCACACACCTATAGTTGCATGTTCACTACAGATAAAAGTTCTAGCAATTCAAACACCATCCTTTGCAGTTGTGACCCTATTACATAATTCAAATTAAGACGAAAAATCAAGTAGATCGCACACAGTTTATTATCACCAAGCGTGTGAGATGCAGCACAAAATATCTTCGAGCACCGTCGGAGTGTCAAGCACAATAGCCCTCTCCTCAAAATATCATTTCACTATTCAATCATCGCCGGTGAAAGATGGGGACGTGGACCCATGTCGTGAGGGCAACTTTGGCGGCCCACTCAGGCGAAAGTGCGGCCGCAGCCGCCAGGCGCGTGCTAACAAGCTTCGTGAGGGAAACCGCAATCTGCGTCCGGGCGGCCAAGGCAGCCCAAACGGACGATGTTGCTACTCAAGCGGCGGCAGCAGCATCTGTGTCAGGGATAGCAACTGGCTAGAGCGGCACAACAGTTGTCCGTTCCGCAGTGGCGGCCTTAGCCCTGATGGAAGCCGCCCACGACCATGTTGAGGCGGTCCATGCCCAGCTCGTGGCGGTCACCGCACAAATCGAATGAAGCTTCTCCGACAACGATCGGCAACCCACAGCCGAAGAGTTGGCAATCACCGAGAGAGTTCGAGCAGCCGTCCGTTCCTGCGCGTCATACCTTTCCACGACGGAACCCGCCAAAGCCCAGATCACGGCCGCCCACGCCCAGCTCATGGTGGCCTATTCCAAAGATATGGCAGACGCGGATGACAAGATGCTTGCGGAGTATGGTGCAATTGATTCCATGGAGCCCCTTCCCCAGGAGACCGTCGGGCGTGAGCTGGACATGGAGGCGGCGGCGGAGATCGACGAGCACCAGCCATAGTAGTACTCTTTGTTTTGTTTAATTAAGAGCGCCGGTCTTTAATTTGTTAGAGTAATGTTCAGGTCAGCTAGCTCTATTTAATTGTTTAACTTGCTCGATTAAGAAGTGTGGGTGTCATGTACTCTCTGTTGTGTACCCAAATTATGCAATGACGTGGATGACCACTGTAACCATGGAAATTCGAACCAAAATTTTTGGCGTTCAAACTCATCACACATGGGTTAAGCTATCTAAATCGTTTGTGATGTTTACATATCGTTCACAGTTCTGAATAAGGGACCGTGTCTGATGACACTTTGTGCGCCAGCTTTTTCGCTGAAGCGATTCCAAATTTTCAATTTCCGCGGAAATATCTACCTCCCTGCCCCCTCTCCTTTACCAAAAGCCACATTTTCCCTATTTCTGCCTTCCTTTCAAACTTGAAACCATCACTCCTTGCTTGCAGTGCCGCCTCCTCGCCGGCGACCCTCCTTCACACCGCTCGGTCTCGCCTATCCAGGCAGGTAATCCACACCCGACACCCATCCTCCTCCTCCTTCCACATCCCACATGCCCCGACCGCCATGGTGCACACAGTATAGCCAGGATCTCAAGGAGCATTTGGCAGCGGAGAAGCAAACCGCGGCCGCACGCGCGGATGAGGTTGCGATGGCTGCCATTCATGCCGACCCCTAGCTCTTGGAGGAGCACCTTGCCATTTGCTAGCTACGCCGGTTAAGCATGCTTGGTTTACCCATTGCGTGTGTTGCTCCTACCTTTCCTTCACAAATTCTAGTGAATTGTGCTATCTAATTTTACCATGTAATTTGTTGCTCTAGTGTATATGTTCTATATATTTTGTGTAGTGTGGTGCTCACTTATTAACCGTTTTGTTAATCAGTTGTCGTCTTCAGTTAACTGTTTGGTTCAATTCTACAAATGTGATGTTCAATTCTTCAGGCTGCAATTTTATATTGTCTTCCATGTGAGAAATAAATCGAATTTATCTTTACAAAATACATGAGAAACGAATACAATTGCTATATTTCCAAGTTGTCAAGCATGCTTGGTTTGGTTATACATTGTGCAATGTGGTGGTCAGTTAATGTTTGGTTCATTTGTGTTGTGGTGTTTAGTTAATTGTTTGGTTCAATTCTGCAATGCGATGTTCAATATTTGTGGGTGCATTCTGTTATTGTATACCATGTGAGTAATAAATTGAATTTGGCTGTAGTAAATACATGAGAAACAAATACAATTGCTACAATTGGCTGTAGTTAGCTGTTTGGTTAACTGTCTGATCTTCTATTAGGAGTATGTTATATTTGTGCAATGTGGTGCTCAGTTAATGTTTGGTTCATTTGTTGTGGTGTTTATTTAACAACTTGGTTCAATTCTGCAATGCAATGTCCAATTGTCGTGGGTAGAATTTTGTATTGTTGTGCATGTGAAGAATAAATCAAATTTGGATGCACTTAATACATGAGAAACATATACAACTGCTATATTTCCTAGTTCTTAATAATGCTTGGTTTGGATAAATGGGTTTTCCATGTGGCTTGAATTAATCTAATGAATCTGCAGTGTGCTTATTTTTCATCAACATATTTTAGTGATAGCATGTGAACCCTTACTTAACCTGATGACTAACTACCTTATATGTGTTGCAGGGAAACAATGGGAAGCACTGAGGTTTACAATCAAGGTTAGCACGTGCATGGTCCATTGTCAAATAGCACATTTTTGTGCAATTGCAGGAACCATTCTAATATTTAGGTTTTTAACAATTTGGTCTTGCACATGTAGGTCCTACTATTAGAGGTTTTGACCCACTGTTCGACCCTTTTTGCATATGGGGAAATGAGTTGTCCATGAATATCAGTCAAGTCAAGAAACTCAGAAAGATTGTTAGGATAAAGAAATTAGCGACAAAAAACAACAAGATCTTTGTCTGCACAATGAAGACGACATCGGTTCACTACAGCATGGTACTGACTATTATACCTTGCCTTTTTTATTCCTTTGCCCCATTTCCAATATAGAGAAGATATTTATGCACATCCTTGTTTTCAGGCCTTTCCAAAGCAGTTCACTGATGATTACCTCTCAAACCACCTATATGGTCAGGAGGCGAGGAAGGTATTCATACAACACCCATGGTTCAATATTGAAGTGTTCCTGAAGAGGACGAAGGATGGACGGTCAATCATCCACAGGCACTGGCCTAAAGTTACAAAGACCTTCAACATCAATGAAGGCTCAATATTTGCCTTCTGCTTCAGCAGTTTTCCAGATGAGATGCATCTGTCTGTGTACCATCTATGATGCTAATTTTGAAAGGTTATAGATGTTGCATGTGAAACTTGGTGCTGGTGTAGTTGTGTGATGGGGTAGCTGGGTGCTGAAGCTATATGATGTTGTACTCTGATGTATGTCAATTATGAAAATGAAATATATTGTGTGATTAATATGAAATGTCAATTATATTAATAAATGGATAATTAATAATTGGATAATTATCCTGCTAATTGGGTTTTTCTATTGCAAATGGTTATTGAGAAAACATCGTGTGTGATGCATTCAATAACGCACGCAGTTTCTAGGAATATACCGTGTTGGATTTATGAACAATCACACATGACCTTCTCTTGAAAATTGTTTGCATTAGGTCACCTTGCGCAAACATTTACGACATGAAAATTGTGTGTGATGGATAGCCTTTGCCACACAGTTTCTTCTACGCACAGTGTGTGATGCATTCAATAGGGCAGATGATAAAATTGTTAATATCGTGTGCAATGGCAACGCTATCACAAATGATTTAACGGGAAAAATTGTGTGTGATGTACCTATGAATAGAAACATTTTCCTTGGAGCGACTATGTGGGATGTACATATGAACGGAAACATTTAGCGGGGACTGCCTATGTGGGATGTACTTGCGACCGAAAACAATTTCGCCTGTATAATTGTATTTTTTAGCTCCACTGTATGTATTTCTGTACTTGAGTGCTCGACGGTCTCACACGAACTCATTTTGCCGAGCATGTGTGCCAGGAGGGCCATATCCCCGACGGTTTTTGGGTCGTGTGGGAAGGACCCCCCTATCGCCGCCACTCACTAGGCGGAGGTTCCAAATGCCGTTGCAGAAAGGGGTTAAAAACCGTTTGTATAGAACCTCGCTGTACTAGTGATGGCTTCGATTTCCCCTCCCGAAGGGGAGTTTCCCTAGCAGAACAGCTTCGTCGGAGCCCTAGATTGGTTCTGCCCAAGTTCTGCCTCAAGACGGTGACACTTCATCCTGGAAGCTTCCTTTTGATTTTTTCCAGGTCAAAACACACCATATAGGAGAAGATGGGCGTCGGGGGCCTGCCAGGTGGCCCACAAGACCGGAGGGCGCCCCAGGGGGTAGGGCGCGCCCTCCACCCTTGTGGATGGCAGGTAGTTGTTGGGGAACGCGGTAATTTCAAAAAAAAAATCATACGCACACGCAAGATCCATCTAGGTGATGCATAGCAACGAGAGGGGAGAGTGTTGTCCACATACCCTCATAGACCGTAAGCGGAAGCATTATGACAACGTGGTTGATGTAGTCATACGTCTTCATGATCTGCCCGATCCTAGCTCCAAAGGTACGGCACCTCTGTGATCTGCACACGTTCAGCTCGGACATCCCACGAACTCTAGATCCAGCTGAGGTCGAGGGGGAGTTTCATCAGCACGACGGCGTGATGACGGTGATGATGAAGCTACAGGCGCAGGGCTTCGCCTAAGCACTACAACGATATGACCGAGGTGGAAATCTATGGAGGGGGCACCACACACGGCTAAACAATCAACTTGTGTGTCTATGGGGTGCCCCCTGGACACATATATAAAGGAGGGGAGGGAAGAGGTGGCCGGCCCTAAGGGGGCGCGCCAGGTGTGGGGAATCCTACTAGGACTCCCCAGTCCAAGTAGGATTCCCCTCCTCTTTCCTATTCGGAGTAGGAGAGAAGGAAAGAGAGGGGGAGGGAGAAGGAAAGGGGGGCCGCGCCACCACCCCTTGTCCAATTCGGTTTGGGCAGGGGGGAGGCGTGCGCCACCTCTTGGCCCTTCTCCCCTGTCTCCAATAAAGCCCAATAAGGCCCATTACTTCTCCCGGTGAATTCCCGTAACTCCCCGGTGCTCCGAAAAATACCCGAATCACTCTTAAACCTTTCCGATGTCTGAATATAGCCTTCCAATATATCGATCTTTACATCTCAGCCATTTCGAGACTCCTCATCATGTCCGTGCTCCCATCCGGGACTCCAAACAACCTTCGGTACATCAAATCACATAACTCATAACACCAATCGTCATCGAACGTTAAGCGTGCGGACCCTACGGGTTCGAGAACTATGTAGACATGACCGAGACTCATCTCCGATCAATAACCAATAGCGGAACCTGTATGCTCATATTGGTTCCTACATATTCTACGAAGATCTTTATCGGTCAAACCGCATAACAACATACGCTGTTCCCTTTGTCATCGGTATGTTACTTGAACGAGATTCGATCGTCGGTATCTCAATACCTAGTTCAATCTCGTTACCGGCAAGTCTCTTCACTCGTTCCGTAATGCATCATCCCGCAACTAACTCATTAGTCACATTGCTTGCAAGGCTTATAGTGATGTGCATTACCGAGAGGGCCCAGAGATACCTCTCCGACAATCGGAGTGACAAATCCTATTCTCGATCTATGCCAACTCAACAAACACCATCGGAGACACCTATAGAGCATCTTTATAATCACCAAGTTATGTTGTGATTTTTGATAGCACACTAAGTGTTCCTCCGGTATTCGAGAGTTGCATAATCTCATAGTCATAGGAACATGTATAAGTCATGAAGAAAGCAATAGCAATAAACTAAATGATCATAGTGCTAAGCTAACATATGGGTCTTGTCCATCACATCATTCTCTAATGATGTGATCCCATTCATCAAATGACAACACATGTCCATGGCTAGGAAACTTAACCATCTTTGATTAACGAGATAGTCAAGTAGAGGCATACTAGGGACACCCTGTTTGTCTATGTATTCACACATGTACTAAGTTTCTGGTTAATACAATTCTAGCATGAATAATAAACATTTATCATGATATAAGGAAATATAAATAACAACTTTATTATTGCCTCTAGGGCATATTTCCTTCAGTCTCCCGCTTGCACTAGAGTCAATAATCTAGTTCACATCGTCATGTGATTTCACACCAATAGTCCACATCTTTATGTGATTAGTTCACATCTTCATGTGACTAATACCCATAGGGTTTACTAGAGTCAATAATCTAGTTCACATCGCTATGTGATTAACACCCAAAGAGTGATCATATTTTTCTTGTGAGAGAAGTTTAGTCTATGGGTCTGCAACATTCAGATCCATATGTATTTCGCAAACTTCTATGTCTACAATACTCTGCACGGGGTTGCTCTAGCTAATTGCTCCCACTTTCAATATGTATCTAGATCGAGATTTAGAGTCATCTAGATCGGTGTAAAAATCTTGCATCGACGTAACTCTTTACGATGAACTCTTTTATCACCTCCATAACCGAGAAATATTTCCTTAGTCCTTTAAGGATAATTTTGACCATTGTCCAGTGATCTACCCCTAGATCACTATTGTACTCCCTTGCCAAAATCATGCTAAGGTATACAATAGGTCTGGTACAGAGCATAGCATACTTTATAGAACCTATGACTGAGGCATAGGGAATGACTTTTCATTCTCTTTCTATTTTCTGCCGTGGTCGGGTTTTGTGTCTTTACTCCACTTCACACCTTGCAACACAGGCAGGAAATCCTTCTTTGACTGTTCCATTTTGAACTACATCAAAATCTTCTCAAGGTATGTACTCATTGAAAAATCTTATCAAGTGTCTTGATCTATCTCTATAGATCTTGATGCTCAGTAAGCAGCTTCACCAAGGTCTTTCTTTGAAAAACTCCTTTCAAACACTCCGTTATGCTTTCCAGAAAATTCTACTTCATTTACGATCAACAATATGTCACTCACATATACTTATCAGAAAGGTTGTAGTGCTCCCACTCACTTTCTTGTAAGTACAGGCTTCACCGCAAGTCTGTATAAAACTATGTGCTTTGATCACACTATCGAAACGCATATTCCAACTCTGAGAGGCTTGCACCAGTTCATAAATGGATCGCTGGAGCTTGCACACTTTGTTAGTACCTTTAGGATTGACAAAACCTTCTGGTTGCATCATATACAACTCTTCTTTAATAAATCCATTAAGGAACACAATTTTGACATCCATTTGCCAAATTTCATAATCATAAAATGCGGCAATTGCTAACATGATTCGGACGGACTTAAGCATCGCTATGGGTGAGAAGGTCTCATCGTAGTCAACTCCTTGAACTTGTCAAAAACCTTTTGCAACAAGTCGAGCTTTGTAGAAAGTAACATTACTGTCAGCGTCAGTCTTCTTCTTGAAGATCCATTTATTCTCTATGGCATGCCGATCATCGGGCAAGTCAACCAAAGTCCATACTTTGTTCTTTATACATGGATCCCATCTCAGATTTCGTGGCCTTAAGACATTTCGTGGAATCTGGGCTCATCATCGCTTCCTCATAGTTCATAGGTTCGTCATGGTCTATTAACATGACTTCCAGAAAGGATTACCGTACCACTGTTGTGCGGACCATACTGTGGTTGAGCTATGAGGTTCGGTAGTAACTTGATCTGAAGTTTCATGATCATTATCATTTCTGTGATGAACTACTTTCCAATTCGGGAGAAGGTACAATTACCTCACCAAGTTCTACTTTCCTCCCACTCACTTCTTTTGAGAGAAACTCCTTCTCTAGAATGGATCCATTCTTAGCAACGATTATCTTGCCTTAGGATCTGTGATAGAAGGTGTACCCAACAGTCTCATTTGGGTATCCTATGAAGACACATTTCTCCGATTTGGGTTCGAGCTTATCAGGTTGAAGAAGCATCGCAACCCCGAAACTTAAAGAAATGACAACTTGGGTTTCTTGCCAAACCACAGTTCATAAGGCGTCATCTCAACTGATTTCGATGGTGCTCTATTTAACGTGAATGCAGTTTTCTCTAATGCATAACCCGAAAACGATAGTGGTAAATCGTTAAGAGACATCATAGATCGCACCATATCTAATAAAGTACAGTTATGACGTTCGGACACACCATTACAATGTGGTGTTCCAAGTGGCATGAGTTGCGAAACAATTCGACATTGTTTCAAATGAAGGCCAAACTCGTAACTCAAATATTTCGTCTCCGTGATCAGATCATAGAAACTTTATTTTCTTGTTACGATGATTCTCCACTTCACTCTGAAATTCTTTGAACTTTTCAAACATTTCAGACTTGTGTTTCATTAAGTAGATATACCCATATCTGCTCAAATCATCTGTGAAGGTCAGAAAATAACGATACCCGCCGCGAGCCTCAACACTCATCGGATCGCATACATCACTATGTATTATTTCCAATAAGTCAGTTTCTCGCTCCATTGTTCCGGAGAACGGAGTCTTATTCATCTTGCCCATGAAGCATGGTTTGCAAGTATCAAGTGATTCCAAAAGCCCATCGGCATGGAGTTTCTTCATGCGCTTTACACCAATATGACCTAAACGGCAGTGCCACATATAAGTTGCACTATCATTATTAACTTGCATATTGTGGCTTCAATATTATGAATATGTGTATCAGTACAATCGAGATTCAATAAACCATTTATATTGAGTGTATGACCATAGAAGGTTTTATTCATGTAAATAGAACAACAATTATTATTTGACTTAAATGAATAACCGTATTGCAATAAACATGATCCAATCATATTTATGCCCAATGCAAACATCAAATAACATTTATTTTAGGTTCAACACTAATCCTGAAGGTAAAGGGAGTGTGCGATGGTGATCTTATCAACCTTGGAATCACTTCCAACACACATTGTCACCTTGCCCTTAACTAGTCTTTGTTCATTTTGGAACTCCTTTTTCGAGTAACTAATCTTAGCAACTGATCTGGTATCAAATACCCTAGGGTTACTATGAACACTAGTAAAGTACACATCAATAACATGTATATCAAATATACTTTTGTTCACTTTGCCATCCTTCTTATCCGCCAAGTATTTTGGGTAGTTCTGCTTCCAGTGACCATTCCCTTTGCAGTAGAAGCACCCAGTTTCAGGCTGTGACGCCCCAAGACCGGAGCTTCAGATGTCTTCCATATGTTCCGGGTTTCACCGTGTGTTTCTTTTGGGCCCGCCCTTTTATTTTTGCATTGCATCATGTCATCATGCCATCATCTCATAAATCTTTTGCAACTCAACGAAATAAATGGCATGGATCTTTGATCCATTTAAACCGAGGGAATTCACATGGTGATTCTCTTTACAACATATCCTCTCGATATTTAGAGAGCTATAGTAAATATTCCAATTATTTGAATTACCGCAAACACACTTGCAATATATCCCAATGCCTTTGTTATCTTAATTCTTGGTCTCCAACATGGCCATATATTTCTTTCATCATATTTCGGAGCTCCACCAATAATCCGAACATTTTTGGACACCTCTTTTTCCTAGCCCTTGTTCAAACCATTTGAATTAAATTCAAATGACTTTGAATTAAATCTTTGCAATCATGCCTCTCCTATTTTTCTTGGAACCTGTGCATTTTTGCGAGTCCGTGAAAATTATCCCCATGCCCAGATTCCATTCCTAACTTCTCTTTCTTTTATTTCTCTTTTTCTGTTTTGTTTTTAAATGGAAAAAAAGATTTTAGAGAAAGAGAGAGAGAGGAGGGAAGTCAGCCCAATTGGGCCTCCCAGCCATCTACGCCTAGGCCCTTTTGGCCCAAGGCCATCCCGCCGCTACAGCCCCCTACCTAACCCTAAACCTCTCCCTGGCCCGACCCCCATCTCCCTCGCATCGTCCCAGCGCCGCCAGGAGCCCTGCGCTCGATGCCATCTCCCCTTTCCCTCCCGCAGCGCAGCCACCTCCTGCTCGATCTTCCTCTGCTCCCTTCTCCTCGTTGTAGTTCTCCCGTGCGTCGCCCTGCCATGGCTGTGTGTTCCTCCAGCAAGGCCGCCGCACCAAGTCCGTGGAGCCGCACGTCCGGCGCCCCTGCAGCCTCCCCTCCTCTACCATGGCCTCAAGCTCGGCAGGACACTGCTCCCTCATCTGCCACCGGCCAGGTTGGACGGCCACCTGCCGGATCCGCGAGTCCCCTGGCCGTCCTCTTCATTTTCGGCAGATCTTGCACCATGGCAAGCCCTGCCCCGCCTCTGCCTTGTTCGAACAGGAAGGAGGACGCGCCTCTGCAAGTCCCGCTCGGAACTTCGCCTTCCCTGCATCCCCCTCGCCGCCGACAGCAGCAGCAGCTGCTGCACCCTTTCGACGCGCCCTGGCCCTGCTTCTCCTTCGCGCGCCATGGCCTTGACCCCCTGCTCCACCTCGACGACCTGCCAAGCCCCGGTGACCGAAGACCCAAGTGCTCTTCAGATCGTAAAGACCGGCAAGTCCAACTAGTTCCGATGCCCCAAGGACGACTACGCGGTGTTGCGTCAAGTACCTAAACCGTGTCTTTGGAATCGCCAAGACCGTCCTGAATATTGCCAAGTACCACTTCGATTCCGGAACGCGACAAGTACCACGATGCCCGGAGTCCTCGGATCCATCAAGTTCCACCATGAGATGTACAACTACCGTCGACCTCGAAGACCTCGGATTCACCAAGTTCCCATGATTACAAGTGTGACCCTTTGGATGCGCCAAGTTCGTCTACATAAAAACGCCTCATGTCGGCAAGACCCGCAAGTCGGACCCCGAACGATCGATGTCTCGTGGACCGTGTACAACTACTGTCGCCCCGAAGACGTTGGAGTCATCAAGTACCTCTTCGAAACGAACGAGAACGACTACCGTCGCATGAACGGGACCGGAAAGTCCGAAGATCCCAAGTACCATGACACCGATGACATGAATGTCCACAGAAACTCGTGCAATGATAAACATGTACCACTACCGTCGCCGAGATCGCGAGAACTTCTACCGTCGACCCTAGAGCGTGCCAGTTGTCTTCCACTACCGCTGTCGCGAGAATGTCTACTTCCTCTACTTTGCACCGAATGAGAACTGTCCCGCTTGCACACTTCGAAGGTATAACCTCGAGATGACGTTAGTGAATGAATGCTTGTGATGTTTGAGATGCTCGAGTTTGCACCGCGTCCAAATTGTCACTCGTTTCCTTGTCGCCAACTCGTGGGACACCCAGAATCCGGGATCACTCCCCATAACTCTTGCATATTCCGCACTCTTATTCTTTTGCACCGGCCTTTACACGAATTGCCGGATCATCTGAATGTGCCGTGGCACCATTCCCATTGTTGTTGCCATAGCACCCCTTTCCTTTCCACCACGGTGACAAATGTTTCATAATATGCTCATGTCAACATTTTCATAAAACTTGCATAAACTTGCACATGTCATTCTCATCATGATAATAACATTTAAATGGTTAAAATTGTTGTTGCATTAAATTACTAAGTCATATGGGGATTTATCGGCGTTGTTGTTTGTTATATCTGGCCCCATTTAAATTGTTTAGATGGTATAGTTTTTTTATGCTTCACCTCTTGCCATGTTTAAACAACATTTAATATTGTTGAGTACCTAACCGGGAGAGAACTAAATAATTGTTGTGGTGTTCCGTCAATATGCAACTCGTTGCATATTGAGCTCCACTTAATTTGTAGGATTGCTTGTGCACTTTGCCATGCCATGCATATTTAAACCGGACATGCATCACGCCTTGTTGTGCATCATGCCATGCTTATGTGATGGTTGATTACTGTGTTGTTTTCTTGTTTTTGGTGTTGCTTCTTCGGGTTAGTTCCATTAACGTCGCGTTTGTGAGGATCCGTTCGACTTCGTCCGTTTGTCTTCTTCATGGACTCGTTCTTCTTCCTTGCGGGATTTCAGGCAAGATGACCATACCCTCGAAATCACTTCTATCTTTGCTTGCTAGTTGCTCGCTCTTTTGCTATGCCTAGGCTGCAATACCTACCACTAGCTATATCATGCCTCCCATATTGCCATGTCAAGCCTCTAACCAACCTTGTCCTAGCAAACCGTTGTTTGGCTATGTTACCGCTTTGCTCAGCCCCTCTTATAGCGTTGCTAGTTGCAGGTGAAGATTGGAGTTTGGTTCCATGTTGGAACATGGATATTTGTTGGGATATCACAATATCTCTTATTTACTTTAATGCACCTATATACTCGGTAAAGGGTGGAAGGCTCGGCCTTATGCCTGGTGTTTTGTTCCACCCTTGCCGCCCTAGTTTCCGTCATACCGGTGTTATGTTCCTTGATTTTGCGTTCCTTACGCAGTTGGCTTATAATGGGAACCCCTTGACAGTTCGTCTTGAATAAAACTCCTCTAGCAAGGCCCAACATTGGTTTTACCATTTGCCACCTAGCCTTTTTCCCTTGGGTTCTGCAGACTCAAGGGTCATCTTTATTTTAACCCCCCCGGGGGCCACTGCTTCTCTAAGTGTTGGCCCAACCTGAGCGATGTCCGGCGCCCCCTGGGCAACCAGGGTTTATGCCAACCCGACGTCTTGCTCATCCGGTGTGCCCTGAGAACGAGATATGTGCAGGTCCTATCAGGATTTGCCGGCACATCTGGGTGGCTTTGCTGGTCTTGTTTTACCATTGTCGAAATGTCTTGTAACCGGAATTCCGAGTCTGATCGGGTCTTCCTGGGAGAAGGAATATCCTTCATTGACCGTGAGAGCTTGTGATGGGCTAAGTTGGGACACCCCTCCAGGGTTTTGAACTTTTGAAAGTCATGCCCGCGGTTATGGGCAGATGGGAATTTGTTAATGTCCGGTTGTAGAGAACTTGAAACTTAACTTAATTAAAAATGCATCAACTGCGTGTGTAGCCGTGATGGTCTCTTTTCGGTGGAGTCCGAGAAGTGAACACGGCGTTGGAGTTATGCTTGAACGTAAGTAGATTCAGGATCACTTCTTGATCACTTCTAGTTCACGACTGTGCTTTGCTTCTCTTCTCGCTCTCATTTGCGTAAAGTTAGCCACCATATATGCTAGTGCTTGCTACAGCTCCACCTCACTACCCCCTTTTCCTACCCATAAGCTTAAATAGTCTTGATCGCGAGGGTGTGAGATTGTTGAGTCCCCGTGACTCACATATACTTCCAAAACCAGCTTGCAGGTGCCGATGATATCGTGCAGGTGACACAATCGAGCTCAAGGAGGAGCTCTATGAAGATCTTATTCATTGTGTTGTTTCGTTTCAGTTGATCGGTAGTGGAGCCTAGTCGGGGCGATCGGGGATCTGTAGCATTAGGGGTAGTCCTCTTTTATTTTGGTTCCGTAGTCGGACCTTGTTTGTATCTAGATGATGTAATGTTTTATTCCTGTATTGTGTGACGTGGCGATTGTAAGCCAACTCTGTACCTCGTTCTTATTCAGTACATGGGATATGTAAAGATTACCCCTCTTGTGACATTGCTTACAATGCGGTTATGCCTCTAAGTCGTGCTTCGACACGTGGGAGATATAGCCGCATCATGGGCGTTACACAGGCTTTGGTCTAGCTTTGGGCTTCTTCACAGGAGTAGAAACTTGCTTGCCATTCTTCTTGAAGTTCCCTTTCTTTACCTTGCCATTTTACTTGAAACTAGTGGTCTTGTCAACCATCAACACTTGATGCTTTTTCTTGATTTCTACCTTCGCCAATTTCAGCATCATGAAGAGCTTGGGAATCGTTTCCGTTATCCCTTGCATATTATAGTTCACCACGAAGTTCTAGTAACTTGGTGATAGTGACTAGACAACTTTTTCAATCACTATATTATCTGGAAGATTAAGTCCCACGTGATTCAAGTGATTGTAGTACTCAGACATTCCGAGCACATGCTCACTAGCTGAGCTATTCTCCTCCATCTTGTAGGCAAAGTACTGTCAAAGGTCTCATACCTCTCAACACGGGCATGAGTCTGAAATACTAATTTCAACTCTTGGAACATCTTATATGCTTGTAATAGCCTGGTTTTTGGCCATTTTATTTTTCTGTTAATTTAATTGGTTTTTGCTCTGTTTTTCTTTTTGGAGTGGTTATGTGGCCTTGTCACCTGGGAAATCATCTTCAATTCCTCTCCCAAGTGACTCATGATTCTCAAAACCTTGCCAAGATCATGTCACTCCACTGCTTGACCAGACCCTAATTTCTTTTTCTCAGGAATATTCCTTTTCCTATTAAAGGAATAACCCTATCTACCCTAGGTAGTGAAGCAACCTATATTTATGTCCATCCAGAAATTCCCAAATAATTCTCATAATTTCTTCGGGTCATATATTGCTCAAATATGCCCAAACTTTCCTGTCCTAGCCCAAGAATAATTCCCCAATAATTATTCTTCATTTCTGTCCGGAGTGGCACTTTGTGACGGAAGTGTCATTTATCTTATCTTGTTTGCTCCCAAACTTGTTGGGAATTATTTTATGTCCAAATAATTTCCACATGCCAAAATTAAACTTTATTAGCCTAGCCAATCTTCCTCGGTGATTTTTCAAAGTTTTTGTCAAACAGAAGCCAGTGTGAAGGAAGTGCTAGCTAGGAGTACCCAAATGAGTTGAAATTTTGCATGCCTCTTCTTGTGCTCATATTATCCCACTCCTACAAAATTCAGCCCCATCCATTCAACTATGTGAGAACAGGCCCAAAACTTTGATTTTGGCAATATTTTCAGGCTGTGAAGCAAGTATAATTTTTATTTCTTCGAAAATCCTGATAAATTACCAGATTGTTCTCCTACCCAAATAACTTATCTCCACCAAATTTGGAACCATTTCACCTAGCCAATATTTCAATAGAATTATTGCAAGATTCTGGTAAGTGAAGATAGCTGTGAAGGAAGTACCATTTTGGTGAATCCAATTGGTATGAAACTTTTACAACTTCTTACTATGACCAAATCATAATGAATTGCCAAATTTCAGCTCAATTTGATGCTCTATGTGAGTGCATCATCCAAATCTTATTTCTAGACCAAAAATGCAGTTGTGAAGCAACTATATTCATTACTGGTCAAAATCTTCTCAAAGTTACCAGGATGAAAGTATTTCTTACCCTAAACCTCACAGACAACTCCATTGCTCCAAATCTCCTTCCTGTTGATCAGCAGTTCACGACCAAGTTTACTATAGTAAACCTCAGAGGTTACTTACCATTTAACCACTATGTCTTTAACCGAACTACCACCTCAGTTGTAACCTCCCCAGGAAGGACAAACCCCCAGAAATGGTTTGGTCGGACTTGTGGCACTATGTGCACCAGTGCACGCGGTGATCACGAGCTCTGGCATGCCATGGACGCGAGCTGGATGGTTTCTTGCTCGGTCCCCACTCCCTCTCGTCATGTTCGCGCTCTTGAGCATGTCCCACCGTTTTACTGCGTCATCATCGTCCTCCTGGAGCCATCTTCCCTCCGTAAGCCCCTCCGTCAGCGCTTGTCGCCGCGCATCCACGAGCGCATTGTGGCCGACCGAGCATTCAAGGTGTTTGGGTTCTTTCTCCTCTGTGCCCTCAGCCCCTCCTGCCCTGTGCACCTCTGTAGCTCGTCCACACTTCCCCTCGTCGTGTTCCCGTGCTCGCCTGTGCTCGCCGAGCCTCGCTAGAGCTTTGGCCGAGCTCGAGCAGCGGCACTCGGCCATGGCCTCCCTCGTCCGGCTATATATAGCCGTTCCCGGTCGCTCCCAAGCTCACCAACCGCTCCCCCTCACTCCACTGCTCCTCCCTAGCCCATCCATTTGCCTCCAGAGCTTCTCCTCGCTGCCCTATGCCGCCATGGCCGCCGTCCATGCTCGACGAAATTCACTCGAGTCCGAGCTTTCCTCCCCTTCTGTCCACCTCTAGCAGACAACCACCACCACTCCAGAGCCACCCCACTGCCGTCCACCGTGGCCATCACCCGCTCCGCCACCGCGGCCCAAAGGGGGGAGGTGGTGCTCATGGCCACCACCCCATCTTCGGCCACTGTGGCTGCCAGCCCACAGTCGACCGCCGGGATCATCACCCGCTCCACCGCCGTGGCCTGAAGGCGGGAGGCGGAGGTGGAGGCACGCATGTGCGTCAGTGACCTTACACGCTACATCGAGTTCCTGCGAGAGGAGGAGGAGGAGCGCCTCGTCGAGCACGCAAAGAGTCTTACCACAGCCATGGCCGCAACACACGCCAACGCAGAGGCGAGGAATCAGGTGATCTACAAGCAGTCTGGCCGCTATGAGAGGGATCGTCTGGAGTGGTAATGAGTGTTTGAGCTGGCGAGCATCGATGAACGTGCAGCAGTGGCAGGCACCGTATTACATTTGTCCAGCTCGTCGGTTGGCTCCTCCTCCTCTGCCTCTTACTGAGCGCGCTCGGCAGAGGAGAGGCTGCCGGAAGTAGCACAAAGCCCCTCCGCAGTAGTAGTAGTTTAGAGGCTATTTTGTTCAGTTCATCTGACTATATATGTGTCGTGGAACTGTACAACGTACCTAAAATTGGCTAGTATATATAGATGAGCTAGCTATTTCAGTACGTGCTTGGCTACAATTGGGGAAAAGTTTGGTCGGTTCAGCTGTCGAGTTGAACTGTTTGTATAAATTAAGAATGTCTGCTTACTCTATGAATGAAATCTATGTTGAATTACTGAATTTTAGTTACAAAAATTAGACAATGCTAGTGATATTTAGCTACATATTTTGACAAATTGCAGTGTTACAAGGATTGACAAATGGCAATGTTACTAGATCAACAAATGTCAATCTTTCCAGTTTGACAAATGGCAACATACCCAATATGACAGATGCAAATCTTACCAAATTGTTTGTACGTGGTTGCACATGGGTCATCCAAAACAATTGTTTGCGTTGAAGGGATGCACAAATCTTGTGCTGCGAATTTTCCCTCGACTTAAGGGGGAAGACCATAGCTCTCAATTTTCATACGGGTGTTCTACCTAAAATGTTTGCGATCAAGAGATGCAAAAATCCTGCTTGGCACATTTTCTCTTGGCTTCCTGGGGAAGCTGTCGGTTTGCATACGGGTGTTCTAACAAAAATGTTTGCAATCAAGAGCTACACAAATCATGCGTGGCGTACAGCTTGCACGCTTCCCGGTGAGCCTCTACATTAGAGTACAGCTCGCACGCCTCCCGTTTAGTCAAGCACTCAAGCACATGTCTGCACGGCACCTCCTAGCCATTAAAAGATTGAGGCATAGCGTCACGTGAATGGTTAACAAAACGCACACAATTTATATGCACTGGAGCATGTGCATGTAGTTCAAATTTGAATTATGCACATAAAATGCCTAGAGAACCCAGTTAATGTATAAAAATGTCCAAACGAACACCGAAAAATTCCGAAATTGAACAAAACACTCCTGTTGTTCTATGTTGACACTAGAAAAAATTTGAAAGCAATAAGAGGCAACGGATATCGTTTCGTCCCCAAAGGCGGCATGTTCCCTACTGAAACCATCACGCTTGTTGTGAGAAGCTCTGGTTTGTGAGACAATTATACCAAAACCTATCCCAAATGGGACAAAATTTTTACCATGGCATGTTAATGTCGCTCCATGACAGCATACCAATTTTCATGAATTTCAAACGAGTTTTGGATTTACTAGAATTTAAAAACCAGGTATCTCAATGTTTGTGGCCGAGTGACGGTGGCAGTGTGTTTGAAATTCATTCCCATTTCTTGCATGGGACCTAAGCATGGAACCAAGGACACAGATTTGATTTTTCAACCTAGTTTATCTGCAATCGAGCATGTGCATGTAGTTCAAATTTGAATTATGCACCTAAAATGCCTACAAAACCAAGTTAATGTATAAAACTGTCCAAACGAACCCTGAAAAATTCCAAAATTAAACACAACACTCCTGTTATTCTATGTTGACACTAGAAAATTTTTGAAAGCAATAAGAGGCAACAGATATCGTTTTGTCCCCAAAGGCGGCATGTTCCCCACTGAAACCATCACGCTTGTTGTGAGAAGCTCTGGTTTGTGAGACAATTATACCAAAACCTATTCCAAATGGGACAAAAAATTTACCATGGCATGTTAATGCCGCTCCATGATAGCATGCCAATTTTCATGAATTTCAGACGAGTTTTGGATTTACTAGATTTAAAAACAAGGTATCTCAATGTTTGCGGCCGAGTGACGGTGGCAGTGTGTTTGAAATTCATTCCCATTTCTTGCATGGGACCTAAGCATGGAACCAAGGACACAGATTTGATTTTTCAACCTAGTTTATCTGCAATCGAGCATGTGCATGTAGTTCAAATTTGAATTATGCACCTAAAATGCCTACAAAACCATGTTAATGTATAAAACTGTCCAAACGAACCCTGAAAAATTCCAAAATTAAAGACAACACTCCTGTTATTCTATGTTGACACTAGAAAAATTTTGAAAGCAATAAGAGGCAACGGATATCGTTTCGTCCCCAAAGGAGGCACGTTCCCTACCGAAACCATCACGCTTGTTGTGAGAAGCTCTGGTTTGTGAGACGCTCATACCCAAACCTGCCCCAAATGCGACAAAAAATTTACCACGGCATGTTGATGCCGCTCCATGATAGCATCCCAAGTTTCATGAATTTCAGACGAGTTTTGGATTTACTAGAATTTAAAAACCAGGTATCTCAATGTTTGCGGTCGATTGACGGTGGCAGGGTGTTTGAAATTCATTCCCGTTTGTTGCATGGGACATAAGCATTGAACCAAGGACACGGATTTGATTTTTCAACCAGTTTATATGCACTAGAGCATGTGCATGTAGTTCAAATTTGAATTATGCACCCGAAATGCCTACGAAACCAAGTTAATGTATAGAAATGTCCAAACGAACCCCGAAAAATTCCAAAATTAAACTCAACACCCCTGTTGTTCTATGTTGACACTAGAAAAAATTTGAAAGCAATAAGAGGCAATGGATATCGTTTCGTCCCCAAAGGTGGCATGTTCCCTACCGAAACCATCACGCTTGTTGTGAGAAGCTCTGGTTTGTGAGACGCTTATACCCAAACCTGCCCCAAATGGGACAAAATTTTTACCACGACATGTTGATGCCGCTCCATGACAGCATGCCAAGTTTCATGAATTTTAAAGGAATTTTGGATTAACTAGAATTTAAAAACTAGGTATCTCAATGTTTGCGGTCGAGTGACGGTGGCAAGATGTTTGAAATTCATTCCCATTTCTAGCATGGGACCTAAGCATGGAACCAAGGACACATATTTGATTTTTCAACCAGTTTATATGCACTGGAGTATGTGCATGTAGTTCAAATATGAATTATGCACCTGAAATGCCTACAAAACCAAGTCAATGTATAGAAATATCCAAACAAACCCCAAAAATTTCCAAAATTAAACACAACACTCCTGTTGTTCTATGTTGACACTAGAAAAATTTTGAAAGCAATAAGAGGCAATGGATATCGTTTCGTCCCCAAAGGTGGCATGTTCCCTACTGAAACCATCACGCTTGTTGTGAGAAGCTCTGGTTTGTGAGACGCTTATACCCAAACCTGCCCCAAATGGGACAATTTTTTTACCAAGGCGTGTTGATGCAGCTCCATGATAGCATGCCAAGTTTCATGAATTTCAGACGAGTTTTGGATTTACTAGAATTTAAAAACCAATTATCTCTATGTTTTGCGGCCGAGTGACGGTGGCAGGGTGTTTGACATTCATTCTCATTTCTTGCATGGGACCTAAGCATGCAACCAAGGACATGGATTTGATCTTTCAACCAGTTTATATGCAACTGAGAATGTGCATGTAGTTCAAATTTGAATTATGCACCTGAAATGCCTACAAAACCAAGTTCATGTATAAAAATGTCCAAACGAACCCTGAATAATTCCAATTTTTTTGACCACACACCTATAGTTGCATGTTCACTACAGATAAAAGTTCTAGCAATTCAAACACCATCCTTTGCAGTTGTGACCCTATTACGTAATTCAAATCAAGACGAAAAATCAAGTAGATCGCACATAGTTTATTATCACCAACCGTGTGAGATGCAGCACAAAATATCTTCGAGCATCGTCGGAGTGTCAAGCACAATAGCCCTCTCCTCAAAATATCATTTCACTGTTCAATCATCACCGGTGAAAGATGGGGACGTGGACCCATGACGTGAGGGCAACTTTGGCGGCCCACTCTGGCGAAAGTGTGGCCGCAGCCGCCAGGCGCATGCTAACAAGCTTCCTGAGGGAAACCGCAATCTGCGTCCGGGCGGCCAAGGCAGCCCAAACGGACGATGTTACTTCTCAGGCGGCGGCGGCAGCATCTGCGTCAGGGGTAGCAACTGGCTAGAGCGGCACAATAGTTGTCCGTTCCGCAGTGGCGGCCTTAGCCCTGATGGAGGCCGCCCACGACCATGTTGAGGCCGTCCATGCCCAGCTCGTGGCGGTCACCGCACAAATCGAACGAAGCTACTCCGACAATGGTCGGCAACCCACAGCCGAAGAGTTGGCAATCACCGAGAGAGTTCGAGCAGCCGTCCGTTCCTGCGCGGCATACGTTTCCACGACGGAACCCGCCAAAGCCCAGATCACGGCCGCCCACGCCCAGCTCATGGCGGACTATTCCAAAGATATGGCAGATGCGGATGACGAGATGCTTGCGGAGTATGGTGCAATTGATTCCATGGAGCCCCTTCCCCAGGAGACCGTCGGGCGTGAGCTGGACATGGAGGCGGCGGCGGAGATCGACGAGCACCAGCCATAGTAGTACTCTTTGTTTTGTTTAATTAAGAGCGCCGGTCTTTAATTTGTTAGAGTAATGTTCAGGTCAGGTAGCTCTATTTAATTGTACTCTCTATTAAGAAGTGTGGGTGTCATGTACTGTCTATTGTGTACCCAAATTATGCAATGACGTGGATGACCACTGTAACCATGGAAATTCGAACCAAAATTTTTGGCGTTCAAACTCATCACACATGGGTTAAGCTATCTAAATCGTTTGTGATGTTCACATATCGTTCACAGTTCTGAATAAGGGACCGTGTCTGATGACACTTTGTGCGCCAGCTTTTTCGCTGAAGCGATTCCAAATTTTCAGCTTCCGCGGAAATATCTACCTCCCTGCCCCCTCTCCCTTACCAAAAGCCACATTTCCTCTATTTCCACCTTCCTTTCAAACTTGAAACCATCACTCCTTGCTTGCAGTGCCGCCTCCTCGCCGGCGACCCTCCTTCACACCGCTCGGTCTCGCCTATCCAGGCAGGTAATCCACACCCGACCCCCATCCTCCTCCTCCTTCCACATCCCACATGCCCCGACCGCCATGGTGCACACAGTATAGCCAGGATCTCAAGGAGCATTTGGCAGCGGAGAAGCAAACCGCGGCCGCACGCGCGGATGAGGTTGCGATGGCTGCCATTCATGCCGACCCCTAGATCTTGGAGGAGCACCTTGCCATTTGCTAGCTACGCCGATTAAGCATGCTCGGTTTACCCATTGCGTGTGTTGCTCCTACCTTTCCTTCACAAATTCTAGTGAATTGTGGTATCTAATTTTACCATGCAATCTGTTGCTCTAGTGTATATGTTCTATATATTTTGTGCAGTGTGGTGCTCACTTATTAACCATTTTGTTAATCAGTTGTCGTCTTCAGTTAACTGTTTGGTTCAATTCTACAAATGTGATGTTCAATTCTTCAGGCTGCAATTTTATATTGTCTTCCATGTGAGAAATAAATCAAATTTATCTTTACAAAATACATGAGAAACGAATACAATTGCTATATTTCCAAGTTGTCAAGCATGCTTGGTTTGGTTATACATTGTGCAATGTGGTGGTCAGTTAATGTTTGGTTCATTTGTGTTGTGGTGTTTAGTTAATTGTTTGGTTCAATTCTGCAATGCGATGTTCAATATTTGTGGGTGCATTCTGTTATTGTATACCATGTGAGTAATAAATTGAATTTGGCTGTAGTAAATACATGAGAAACAAATACAATTGCTACAATTGGCTGTAGTTAGCTGTTTGGTTAACTGTCTGATCTTCTATTAGGAGTATGTTATATTTGTGCAATGTGGTGCTCAGTTAATGTTTGGTTCATTTGTTGTGGTGTTTATTTAACAGCTTGGTTCAATTCTGCAATGCAATGTCCAATTGTCGTGGGTAGAATTTTGTATTGTTGTGCATGTGAAAAATAAATCGAATTTGGATGCACTTAATACATGAGAAACATATACAACTGCTATATTTCCTAGTTCTTAATAATGCTTGGTTTGGATAAATGGGTTTTCCATGTGGCTTGAATTAATCTAATGAATCTGCAGTGTGCTTATTTTTCATCAACATATTTTAGTGATAGCATGTGAACCCTTACTTAACCTGATGACTAACTACCTTATATGTGTTGCAGGGAAACAATGGGAAGCACCGAGGTTTACAATCAAGGTTAGCACGTGCATGGTCCGTTGTCTAATAGCACATTTTTGTGCAATTGCAGGAACCATTCTAATATTTAGGTTTTTAACAATTTGGTCTTGCACATGTAGGTCCTACTATTAGAGGTTTTGACCCACTGTTCGACCCTTTTTGCATATGGGGAAATGAGTTGTCCATGAAAATCAGTCAAGTCAAGAAACTCAGAAAGATTGTTCGGATAAAGAAATTAGCGACAAAAAACAACAAGATCTTTGTCTGCACAATGAAGAAGACATCGGTTCAGTACAGCATGGTACTGACTATTATACCTTGCCTTTTTTATTCCTTTGCCCCATTTCCAATATAGAGAAGATATTTATGCACATCCTTGTTTTCAGGCCTTTCCAAAGCAGTTCACTAATGATTACCTCTGAAACCACCTATATGGTCAGGAGGCGAGGAAGGTATTCATACAACACCCATGGTTCAATATTGAAGTGTTCCTGAAGAGGACGAAGGATGGACGGTCAATCATCCACAGGCACTGGCCTAAAGTTACAAAGACCTTTAACATCAATGAAGGCTCAATATTCACCTTCTGCTTCAGCAGTTTTCCAGATGAGATGCATCTCTCTATGTACCATCTATGATGCTAATTTCGAAAGGTTATAGATGTTGCATGTGAAACTTGGTGCTGGTGTAGTTGTGTGATGGGGTAGCTGGGTGCTGAAGCTATATGATGTTGTACTCTGATGTATGTCAATTATGAAAATGAAATATATTGTGTGATTAATATGAAATGTCAATTATATTAATAAATGGGTAATTAATAATTGGATAATTATCCTACTAATTGGGTTTTCCTATTTCAAACGGTTATTGAGAAAACATCATGTGTGATGCATTCAATAACGCACACAGTTTCTAGGAATATACCGTGTTGGATTAATGAACAATCACACACGACCTTCTCTTGAAAATTGTTTGCATTAGGTCACCTTGCGCAAACATTTACGACATGAAAACTGTGTGTGATGGACAACCTTTGCCACACAGTTTCTTCTACGCACCGTGTGTGATGCATTCAATAGGGCAGATGATAAAATTGTTAATATCGTGTGCAATGGCAACGCTATCACAAATGATTTAACGGGAAAAATTGTGTGTGATGTACCTATGAATGGAAACGTTTTCCTTGGAGCAACTATGTGGGATGTACATACGAACGGAAACATTTAGCGGGGACTACCTATGTGGGATGTACTTGCGACCGAAAACAATTTCGCCTGTATAATTGTATTTTTTTAGCTCTACTGTACGTATTTCTATACTTGAGTGCTCGACGGTCGCACACGAACTCATTTTGCCGAGCATGTGTGCCAGGAGGGCCATATCCCCGACGGTTTTTGGGTCGTGTGGGAAGGACCCCCCTATCGCTGCCACTCACTAGGAGGAGCTTCCAAATGCCGTTGCAGAAAGGGGTTAAAAACCGTTTGTATAGAACCTCGCTATACTAGTAATGGCTTCGATTTCCCCTCCCGAAGGGGAGTTTCCCTGGCAGAACAGCTTCGTCGGAGCCCTAGATTGGTTCTGCCCAAGTTCTGCCTCGAGACGGTGACGCTTCGTCCTGAAAGCTTCCTTCTGATTTTTTCCAGGTCAAAACACACCATATAGCAGAAGATGGGCGTCGAGGGCCTGCCAGGTGGCCCACAAGACCGGAGGGCGCCCCAGGGGTTGGGCGTGCCCTCCACCCTTGTGGATGGCAGGTAGTTGTTGGGGAACGCGGTAATTTCAAAAAAAATCATACGCACACGCAAGATCCATCTAGAGGATGCATAGCAACGAGAGGGAAGAGTGTTGTCCACATACCCTCGTAGACCGTAAGCGGAAGCACTGTGACAACGCGGTTGATGTAGTCATACATCTTCATGATCTGCCCGATCCTAGAACCGAAGGTACGACACCTCTGTGATCTGCACACGTTCAGCTCGGACATCCCACGAACTCTAGATCCAGCTGAGGTCGAGGGAGAGTTTCATCAGTACGACAGCGTGATGACGGTGATGATGAAGCTACAGGCGCAGGGCTTCGCCTAAGCACTACAACGATATGACCGAGGTGGAAATCTGTGGAGGGGGCACCGCACACGGCTAAACAATCAACTTGTGTGTCTATGGGGTGCCCCCTGGACACATATATAAAGGAGGGGAGGGAAGAGGTGGCCGGCCCTAAGGGGGCGCGCCAGGTGTGGGGAATCCTACTAGGACTCCCCAGTCAAAGTAGGATTCCCCTCCTCTTTCCTATTCGGAGTAGGAGAGAAGGAAAGAGAGGGGGAGGGAGAAGGAAAGGGGGGCCGCGCCCCCACCCCTTGTCCAATTCGGTTTGGGCAGGGGAGGCGTGCGCCACCTCTTGGCCCTTCTCCCCTCTCTCCACTAAAGCCCAATAAGGCCCATTACTTCTCCCAGTGAATTCCCGTAACTCCCCGGTGCTCCGAAAAATACCCGAATCACTCTTAAACCTTTCCGATGTCCGAATATAGCCTTCCAATATATCGATCTTTACATCTCAGCCATTTCGAGACTCCTCATCATGTCCGTGGTCCCATCCAGGACTCCAAACAACCTTCAGTAGATCAAATCACATAACTCATAACACCAATCGTCATCAAACGTTAAGCGTGCGGACCCTACAGGTTCGAGAACTATGTAGACATGACCGAGACTCATCTCCGATCAATAACCAATTGCGGAACCTGTATGCTCATATTGGTTCCTACATATTCTACGAAGATCTTTATCGGTCAAACCGCATAACAACATACGTTGTTCCCTTTGTTATCGGTATGTTACTTGACCGAGATTCGATCGTCGGTATCTCAATACCTAGTTCAATCTCGTTACCGGCAAGTCTCTTTACTCGTTCCGTAATGCATCATCCTGCAAATAACTCATTAGTCACATTGCTTGCAAGGCTTATAGTGATGTGCATTAACGGGAGGGCCCAGAGATACCTCTCCGACAATCGGAGTGACAAATCCTATTCTCGATCTATGCCAACTCAACAAACACCATCGGAGACACCTGTAGAGCATCTTTATAATCACCAAGTTATGTTGTGACGTTTGATAGCACACTAAGTGTTTCTCCGGTATTCGAGAGTTGCATAATCTCATAGTCATAGGAACATGTATAAGTCATGAAGAAAGCAATAGCAATAAACTAAATGATCATAGTGCTAAGCTAACGGATGGGTCTTGTCCATCACATCATTCTCTAATGATGTGATCCCGTTCATCAAATGACAACACATGTCCATGGCTAGGAAACTTAACCATCTCTGATTAACGAGATAGTCAAGTAGAGGCATACTAGGGACACTCTGTTTGTCTATGTATTCACACATGTACTAAGTTTCTGGTTAATACAATTCTAGCATGAATAATAAACATTTATCATGATATAAGGAAATATAAATAACAACTTTATTATTGCCTCTAGGGCATATTTCCTTCAGTCTCCCACTTGCACTAGAGTCAATAATCTAGTTCACATCGTCATGTGATTTCACACCAATAGTCCACATCTTTATGTGATTAGTTCACATCCTCATGTGACTAATACCCATAGGGTTTACTAGAGTCAATAATCTAGTTCACATCGCTATGTGATTAACACCCAAAGAGTGATCATGTTTTTCTTGTGAGAGAAGTTTAGTCTACGGGTCTGCAACGTTCAGATCCGTATGTATTTCGCAAATTTCTATGTCTACAATACCCTGCACGGGGTTACTCTAGCTAATTGCTCCCACTTTCAATATGTATCTAGATCGAGATTTAGAGTCATCTAGATCGGTGTAAAAATCTTGCATCGACGTAATTCTTTACGATGAACTCTTTTATCACCTCCATAACCGAGAAATATTTCCTTAGTCCTTTAAGGATAATTTTGACCATTGTCCAGTGATCTACCCCAAGATCACTATTGTACTCCCTTGCCAAAATCATGCTAAGGTATACAATAGGTCTGGTACAGAGCATAGCATACTTTATAGAACCTATGACTGAGGCATAGGGAATGACTTTTCATTCTCTTTCTATTTTTCGCCGTGGTTGGGTTTTGTGTCTTTACTCCACTTCACACCTTGCAACACAGGCAGGAAATCCTTCTTTGACTGTTCCATTTTGAACTACGTCAAAATCTTCTCAAGGTATGTACTCATTGAAAAATCTTATCAAGCGTCTTGATCTATCTCTATAGATCTTGATGCTCAGTAAGCAGCTTCACCGAGGTCTTTCTTTTAAAAACTCCTTTCAAACACTCCTTTATGCTTTCCAGAAAATTCTACTTCATTTACAATCAACAATATGTCACTCACATATACTTATCAGAAAGGTTGTAGTGCTCCCACTCACTTTCTTGTAAGTACAGACTTCACTGCAAGTATAAAACTATGTGCTTTGATCACACTATCAAAACGCATATTCCAACTCTGAGAGGCTTGCACCAGTTCATAAATGGATCGCTGGAGCTTGCACACTTTGTTAGTACCTTTAGGATTGACAAAACCTTCAGGTTGCATCATATACAACTCTTCTTTAATAAATCCATTAGGGAACACAGTTTTGACATCCATTTGCCAAATTTCATAATCATAAAATGCGGCAATTGCTAACATGATTCGGACGGACTTAAGCATCGCTATGGGTGAGAAGGTCTCATCGTAGTCAACTCCTTGAACTTGTCAAAAACCTTTTGCAACAAGTCGAGCTTTGTAGAAAGTAACATTACCGTCAGCGTCAGTCTTCTTCTTGAAGATCCATTTATTCTCTATGGCATGCCGATCATCGGGCAAGTCAACCAAAGTCCATACTTTGTTCTTTATACATGGATCCCATCTTAGATTTCGTGGCCTTAAGACATTTCGTGGAATCTGGGCTCATCATCGCTTCCTCATGGTTCATAGGTTTGTCATGGTCTATTAACATGACTTCCAGAAAGGAGTACCGTACCACTGTTGTGCGGACCATACTGTGGTTGAGCTATGAGGTTCGGTAGTAACTTGATCTGAAGTTTCATGATCATTATCATTTCTGTGATGAACTACTTTCCAATTCGGGAGAAGGTACAATTACCTCACCAAGTTCTACTTTCCTCCCACTCACTTCTTTTGAGAGAAACTCCTTCTCTAGAAAGGATCCATTCTTAGCAATGAATATCTTGCCTTAGGATCTGTGATAGAAGGTGTACCCAACAGTCTCATTTGGGTATCCTATGAAGACACATTTCTCCGATTTGGGTTCGAGCTTATCAGGTTGAAGCTTTTTCACATAAGCATCGCAACCCCCAAATTAAGAAATGGCAACTTGGGTTTCTTGCCAAACCACAGTTCATAAGGCGTCATCTCAACGGATTTCGATGGTGCTCTACTTAACGTGAATGCAGTTTTCTCTAATGCATAACCCGAAAACGATAGTGGTAAATCGTTAAGAGACATCATAGATCGCACCATATCTAATAAAGTACAGTTATGACGTTTGGACACACCATTACAATGTGGTGTTCCAAGTGGCATGAGTTGCGAAACAATTCGACATTGTTTCAAATGAAGGCCAAACTCGTAACTCAAATATTTCGTCTCCGCGATCAGATCGTAGAAACTTTATTTTCTTGTTACGATGATTCTCCACTTCACTCTGAAATTCTTTGAACTTTTCAAACATTTCAGACTTGTGTTTCATTAAGTAGATATACCCATATCTGCTCAAATCATCTATGAAGGTCAGAAAATAACGATACCCATCGCGAGCCTCAACACTCATCGGATCGCATACATCACTATGTATTATTTCCAATAAGTCAGTTTCTCGCTCCATTGTTCCGGAGAACGGAGTCTTATTTATCTTGCCCATGAAGCATGGTTTGCAAGTATCAAGTGATTCCAAAAGCCCATCGGCATGGAGTTTCTTCATGCGCTTTACACCAATATGACCTAAACGGCAGTGCCACATATAAGTTGCACTATCATTATTAACTTTGCATCTCGTGGCTTCAATATTATGAATATGTGTATCACTACAATCGAGATTCAATAAACCATTTATATTGAGTGTATGACCATAGAAGGTTTTATTCATGTAAATAGAACAACAATTATTCTTTGACTTAAATGAATAACCGTATTGCAATAAACATGATCCAATCATATTTATGCTCAATGCAAACATCAAATAACATTTATTTTAGGTTCAACACTAATCCTGAAGGTAAAGGGAGTGTGCGATGGTGATCTTATCAACCTTGGAATCACTTCCAACACACATTATCACCTTGCCCTTAACTAGTCTCTGTTCATTTTGGAACTCCTTTTTCGAGTAACTAATCTTAGCAACTGATTCGGTATCAAATACCCTAGGGTTACTATGAACACTAGTAAAGTACACATCAATAACATGTATATCAAATATACTTTTGTTCACTTTGCCATCCTTCTTATCCGCCAAGTATTTTGGGTAGTTCTGCTTCCAGTGACCATTCCCTTTGCCGTAGGAGCACTCAGTTTCAGGCTGTGACGCCCCAAGACCGGAGCTTCAGATGTCTTCCATATGTTTCGGGTTTCGCCGTGTGTTTCTTTTGGGCCCGCCCTTTTATTTTTGCATTGCATCATGTCATCATGCCATCATCTCATAAATCTTTTGCAACTCAACGAAATAAATGGCATGGATCTTTGATCCATTTAAACCGAGGGAATTCACATGGTGATTCTATTTACAACATATCCTCTCGATATTTAGAGAGCTATAGTAAATATTCCAATTATTTGAATTACCGCAAACACACTTGCAAAATATCCCAATGCCTTTGTTATCTTAATTCTTGGTCTCCAACATGGCCATATATTTCTTTCATCATATTTCAGAGCTCCACCAAAAATCCGAACATTTTTGGACACCTCTTTTTCCTAGCCCTTGTTCAAACCATTTGAATTAAATTCAAATGACTTTGAATTAAATCTTTGCAATCATGCCTCTCCTATTTTTCTTGGAACCTGTGCATTTTTGTGAGTCCATGAAAATTATCCCCATGCCCAGATTCCATCCCTAACTTCTCTTTCTTTTATTTCTCTTTTTCTGTTTTGTTTTTAAATGGAAAAATAGATTTTAGAGAAAGAGAGAGAGAGGAGGGAAGTCAGCCCAACTAGGCCTCCCAGCCATCTGCGCCTAGGCCCTTTTGGCCCAAGGCCATCCCGCCGCTACAGCCCCCTACCTAACCCTAAACCTCTCCCTGGCCCGACCCCCATCTCCCTCGCATCTTCCCAGCGCCGCCAGGAACCCTGCGCTCGATGCCATCTCCACTTTCCCTCCCGCAGCGCAGCCACCTCCTGCTCGATCTTCCTCTGCTCCCTTCTCCTCGTTGTGGTTCTCCTGTGCATCGCCCTGCCATGGCCATGTGTTCCTCCAGCAAGGTCGCCGCGCCAAGTCCGTGGAGCCGCACGCCCGACGCCCCTGCAGTCTTCCCTCCTCTGCCATGGCCTCAAGCTCGGCAAGACACTGCTCCCTCATCCGCCACCGGCCAGGTTGGACGGCTACCTGCCAGATTCGCGAGTCCCCTGGCCGCCCTCTTCATTTTCGGCGGATCTCGCACCTTGGCAAGCCCTGCCCCGCCTCTGCCTTGTTCGAACAGGAAGGAGGACGCGCCTCTGCAAGTCCCGCTCGGAACTCCGCCTTCCCTGCATCCCCCTCGCCGCCGACAGCAGCAGCAGCTGCTGCACCCTTTCGACGCGCCCCGGCCCTGCTTCTCCTCCACGCGCCATGGCCTTGACCCCCTGCTCCACCTCGACGACCTGCCAAGCCCCGGTGACCGAAGACCCAACTGCTCTTCAGATCGTAAAGACCGGCAAGTCCAACTAGTTCCGATGCCCCAAGGACGACTACGCGGTGTTGCATCAAGTACCTAAACCGTGTCTCCGGAATCGCCAAGACCATCCTGAATATTGCCAAGTACCACTTCGATTCCGGAACGCGACAAGTACCACGATGCCTGGAGTCCTCGGATCCGTCAAGTTCCACCATGAGATGTACAACTACCGTCGACCTCAAAGACCTCGGATTCACCAAGTTCCCATGATGACAAGTGTGACCCTTCGGATGCGCCAAGTTCGTCTACATAAAAATGCCTCATGTAGGCAAGACCCGCAAGTCGGACCCCGAATGATCGACGTCTCGTGGACCGTGTACAACTACCGTCGCCCCGAAGACGTTGGAGTCATCAAGTACCTCTTGGAAACGAATGTGAACGACTACCGTCGCATGAACGGGACCGCAAAGTCCGAAGACCCCAAGTACCATGACACTGATGACATGAACGTCCACGGGAACTCGTGCAATGATAAACATGTACCACTACCGTCGCCGAGATCGCGAGAACTTCTACCGTCTACCCTAGAACGTGCCAGAACGACTACTTCCACTACCGCCGTCGCGAGAATGTCTACTTCCTCTACTTTGCACCGAACGAGAACTGTCCCACTTGCACGCTTTGAAGGTATAACCTCGAGACGACGTCAGTGAATGAATGCTTGCGATGTTTGAGATGCTCGAGTTTGCACCGTGTCCAAATTGTCACTCGTTTCCTTGTCGCCAACTCGTGGGACACCCGGAATCCGGGATCACTCCCCATCACTCTTGCATATTCCGCACTCTTATTCTTTTGCACTGGCCTTTACACGAATTGCCGGATCATCTGAATGTGCCGTGGCACCATTCCCGTTGTCATTGCCATAGCACCCCTTTCCTTTCCACCATGGTGACAAATGTTTCATAATATGCTCATGTCAACATTTTCATAAAACTTGCATAAACTTGCACATGTCATTCTCATCATGATAATAACATTTAAATGGTTAAAATTGTTGTTGCATTAAATTACTAAGTCATATGGGGATTTATCGGCGTTGTTGTTTGTTATATCCGGCCCCATTTAAATTGTTTAGATGGTATAGTTTTGTTATGCTTCACCTCTTGCCATGTTTAAACAACATTTAATATTGTTGAGTACCTAACTGGGAGAGAACTAAATAATTGTTGTGGTGTTCCGTCAATATGCAACTTGTTGCATATTGAGTTCCACTTAATTTGTAGGATTGCTTGTGCACTTTGCCATGCCATGCATATTTAAACCGGACATGCATCATGCTTGGTTGTGCATCATGCCATGCTTATGTGATGGTTGATTACTGTGTTGTTTGCTTCTTTTCGGTGTTGCTTCTTCGGGTTAGTTCCATTAACGTCGCGTTTGTGAGGATCCGTTTGACTTGTCCGTTTGTCTTCTTCATGGACTCGTTCTTCTTCCTTGCGGGATTTCAGGCAAGATGACCATACCCTCGAAATCACTTCTATCTTTGCTTGCTAGTTGCTCGCTCTTTTGCTATGCCTATGCTGCAATACCTACCACTAGCTATATCATGCCTCCCATATTGCCATGTCAAGCCTCTAACCAACCTTGTCCTAGAAAACCGTTGTTTGGCTATGTTACCGCTTTGCTCAGCCCCTCTTATAGCGTTGCTAGTTGCAGGTGAAGATTGGAGTTTGGTTCCATGTTGGAACATGGATATTTGTTGGGATATCACAATATCTCTTATTTACTTTAATGCACCTATATACTTGGTAAAGGGTGGAAGGCTCGGTCGTATGCCTGGTGTTTTGTTCCACCCTTGCCGCCCTAGTTTCCGTCATACCGGTGTTATGTTCCTTGATTTTGCGTTCCTTACGCGGTTGGCTTATAATGGGAACCCCTTGACAGTTCGCCTTGAATAAAACTCCTCTAGCAAGGCCCAACATTGGTTTTACCATTTGCCACCTAGCCTTTTTCCCTTGGGTTCTGCAGACTCAAGGGTCATCTTTATATTAACCCCC